>NC_136724.1:2855000-3342500 GCF_936440315.1 Barbus barbus
ACAGCCTAAGGCTCTTCCAGATGGATTCACTAGGGGGCAGCAGCAGCTAAAACTCCACTCCACACACCAGCACATGCACACAAAGACTGTGCTCTGCTCACAGTGGGCGTGTCCTCCTGCTCCTCCACTAGTAGTAGGGGGCGGAGCTGTGTGTGTGGGGGGGGACTGGCATGACAACTCTCTCGGCCAATCAGAGAGCAGCAGGCACTGCCTCATGTTAATTGCTGCGGCTGCAGCAGGCACCCCATTGTTGGGATGTCACACTGCAGATTCCCAGTCTCACACACACACACACACACACACACACACTACAGAGGTGTCACACGGCTCTTTTTTTATTCTGTGGATCAACTGCAGACACTGCAGAAAAACTGTGGTAGCCGTACACTGGAAATGACAATGAAACACGTACACAGTACACTATTCCTTAAGGGAATGCAGATGTGTGGACGACTCGCCTTCGACTAGACCGGTTCACGTGCAGTTAGCACTGCAGATAATAAAACATTTCACAGGGAAAGGTTAACGAGTGCAAAGACAGGTGAGAATTAGTTTGCAATTCAGACTCGCGACCACAGGTTTAAATTAAACTTCTGCTGCAAACATTAGATATTTACCACTGTGCCCTTTAGCAAACAGAACGCTGCGTTAAAATCACACAGGAAATGGAATGAAGGATGAACAAGGATTCAGAGTCAGATGAATCCAGAATCAAATCTACTGTGATATTTTCCAATCTATTCCAACACATGGCCATCCAGAGATACATTTGAGCATACTGATTGACAAATT
Organism: Barbus barbus; assembly: GCF_936440315.1. NCBI lineage: Eukaryota > Metazoa > Chordata > Actinopteri > Cypriniformes > Cyprinidae > Barbus > Barbus barbus. The sequence continues at coordinate 2,855,793 of NC_136724.1, forward strand.
CAATCCCAGAGTGCACTGGGGCTTTCCAGACACCTGAAGGGCATTTGAATGGCCCGTAGCACACTATTCATGACCGGACTATCTGTTTGTACATTTAACCCTATAAAGCCTGTATCATATCTACCATATCATATGCATGATCAAAACTGCAGTTAAACCTGTTGTACACAATCTACTACATGCCTTGCCTCTGATTTATAGTTCTGTCAGGACCACTATCATCAAAGATGACTGACAATTAGCATATAGTTTGGATTAGCGTTATGGTTCTGTTCTGGGCAAGAACTCCCAGCGCATCCATGCAGTCTAGCGATAACCCCCCAGGGTAAACAGAACAGAACCAACACAAGTATTGCAGATATTGTTAAGTTCAGTAATTTTATGAACACATTTTTGAATTTGTCTGATTCAAAAGAGAATCAGAAGGCTGGATCCTGACTGACAGAGGAGGAGTTGGGGATGGAGGAGGGTAATTAGCTATAGAGCAATGTGAAAACTGCTGATAATACTGACGACCCTATATATGGATGCTTAGATAGGTGTCGTATTCCTATATATGGGGATCAGCTGAGAGTCAGCTGGTGTGAGCTTGACTATGGTGACCTGCCAGAACTAACGCTACGCTCGATTTTGTACTTATTTAGCAAGTGAAAGGGTGGTAATACTGTAGAGACCAATTTGCACTTTATTACTAGCTAGTTGCTTATTAGCATGCATATTACTTGCATATTGACTGTTTATTAGTACTTTTAAAAGCACATATTAATGCCTTATTCTGCATATTTTAGATCCCTGAATCCTACCCCAAACCTGAACTTAACAACTAGCTTACTAACTATTAATAATCAGCAAATTAGGAGTTTGTTGAGTTAAAAATTGTTGGTCCCCAAACTAAATTGTGACCATAAGGGCTCGTACAGTAATTGTACGAACTTTCACCTTCAGTTCGTGGTTCATATGTCTTTTTGCTGTAAAATCTTTACTGATTTTTAACATAAATAGAACAATTTTACTTTAATAATAACTTTTATATTGTTATATGGTTTAAGATCTCCATATGAACACTTACTGGACTGAAGTAGCTTGGCTTTACTTGATTATCCAGATATCATTATGAAAAAAAACAATCTCAAATCTGATCATCAGGCGTTTGAGGGACATTTGATCCCAGAAACTTTACTTTCACTGTTCCTCAGTGGAAGAATGATCTTCCCAAGCCTTCCCAAAACACATATTTTGAGGATTGAATGTCATCCTTGCATGTTTTGATCATCAAACTAAGCATTTAAATATCATCTTTCTAAGACATTGTTGAGAGATATAGATATTACATATCAAAATTGCAAGTTATTTTTATCATAAACTTATTATCAAACACCATGCGAGATGTGATGGTGTACGTTTGGCAGGTACGGGTTACTGTGGAAACGGCGGCGGTGGCCAGGAATAAACCTGCGAATGTGGAGTCTGTTCAAATCCTCTGGCTCTTCAAGCGCAAACCCTCGATCTCACACCAGTGGGACGTTGCTATCAGACGCCTCCCCTGCCCTTGTTAGGCATTACAAGCCATTAATGAAGTGCTCAGAGCACCATACGAACGGAATGCTAGAAATGAAGGGATGACAGACGTGAGGGGAGGGTGTTTGGCATCAAGAAATCAACGAGCTTGAGTAAATTAAAGCAAACATTTTGCCTCCTACTGAAATTTTCAGAGGTATAAACAGACCCCGAAGTAAAACACGAGCGAGCGAGATGGAGAGAAAGATTATATCCAGCTGTCTCCTCAGATCTTCTCCGTCTTTCCTCAGAAAGCTCTTCCCCCTTTCACATTTGCAGTAGAATGGCACGTAGTGAACGAACTAACATGGTTCGGTGGCGCTTTGTGTTAATTCTCTCGACCTCCATCAGCTTCTGCTCTGTGTTTCTGCACAGGCTGCTTGAACAGTTCAGTTTGCTGAATGGAACAGTTCACCCAAAAATGAAAATTATGCCATCATTTATTAACCCTCGTGTCCTTTCAAACCCGTGTGAAGGGTGGTTCTTTCTGTGCAATTGCAATGAATGAGAAATGAAGCTTTCAAGCTTCAAAAAGGAAGGAAAACCACCATAAAAAGTATCATAAAAGTCTTCTGAAGTCATATGATGCTGCATGTGAGAAACAGACCAGTGCTGTAATTGAAAAATTAAAGACAAAATAATAAAAATAGTTTTTGTTAATTGAAATTATATAAAATAAAACAAAATATAAATATTAGATATGAAACTTAATAAATAAGGTAAATAAAAATATATATAAAAAAGGTAATAAGACAAAGGCACAAAACAAACTGACAAAAATGTGCACTAAATATGAAAAAAAAAATGCTAATTTAAATTAATCATAAATGTTTTCATAATATTTAAATACTAAATGACTAAAACTGAATAGTTAAATATAAATAAAATAATAAATGGCAGAAGCACATTACTAAAACTTACACTTAATATTAAAAAAGACAATTTAAAATAATTGAAAAAATTACTCTAGTACAGGTACATAAACAAAAAAGAATATCATGAAAAAGGTCAATATTTTTTGTCACTCATTTCAGAAAAATGAAATCAGCATCTCCATAAAGCTTGTCAGCAGAAGGAAGCATGAAGTGCTCTAAAATCTCCTGGTAGATGGCTGCGTTGACTGTGGACTTCAGAAAACACAGTGGACCAACACCAGCAAACGTTACGGCAGCCCAAATCAGAATCAGAATCAGAATGAGCTTTATTGGCCAAGTATGTTTACACATACAAGGAATTTGTTGTAGTGACAGAAGCTCCACAGTGCAACAGAAGGACAGTAACAGGACAGGACACAGGTAATGAAACAAAATAACAGGAAATAGCCAATGACCAATGTACAAGCAGCAAAAAAAAAAAAAGAAATACACAATATATAATATATAATATAGGCGACTATGTATGTACAGGTCAAGTATGTGCAAATTAGAAATGAGAAAATAAAATAAGTGAGTGTGGTGAATGGATAATGTATTAGTTGTGTGTTTTACGTTTATTTATTGAGTGTTCATGAGATGTATTGACTGAGGGAAGAAACTGTTCCTGTGTCTGGTCGTTCTGGTGCTCAGAGCTCTGTAGCGTCGACCAGATGGTAAAAGTTCAAAGAGGTTGTGTGCTGGATGTGAGGGGTCCAGAGTGATTTTACCAGCCCTTTTGCTCACTCTGGATGAGTACAGTTCTTGGAGAGTGGGGAGGGTTGTACCAATGAATGTACCAAATCATCACTCACTGTGGAAACTTCACACTGGACTTCAAGCAACATGGATTCTGTGCTTCTCCACTCTTCCTCCAGACTCTGGGACCTTGATTTGACCTCTGAAAAGAGGACTTTGGAGCACTGAGCAACAGTCCAGTTCTTTTTCTCCTTAGCCCAGGTAAGATGCTTCTAACGTTGTCTCTGGTTCAGAAGTGAAGCTCTCACAAGTGTTTGAATTAGCTTTGCTTGACAGTATTTTCAAGCTTGCGGTCATCCCTGTTGCTTGAGCACCTTTTCCTACGCAAATTCTTCCTTCCAGTCAACTTTGCATTTAATATGCTTTGATACAGCACTCATTGAAACGATCTGAATCATGCACCAACCCTTGCAGGTGTGAAGACTTTCAGTGAACAAAGACGTAAATTTCAGTGCGTGAATCATGTGCATCTCTTTCATGTTGTTTTTAAAGGGGTCATCGCATGCCCATTTTACACAATTTGATATGATTCTTTAGGGTCTTAATGAAAAGTCTATAACATACTTTGGTCAAAATTGATCAATGTGTAAAAAAACACCGTCTTTACCCTGTCAAAATCAGCTCTGTCTTCAGCACGCTGTTCTAGTCCATGTTTCTTTAAATGTTAGTGAGCTTGCTGACTCCGCCCCTCTCTTCCGTGGAGTGACGAGCAGAACATAGATATGTGTAGATTCCCTATTCGACCGCTCCAGATACGTTGACACGTCAGACATCTCGCATTCACCATAATAATCAATGAATATTCAAAGATGTACAAGTGTAAAACTTGCTGCTGTAGATGCACACAGTCAATGCGCTCAAAGATTCACAGACCGTTCCAAAAATGGCGGATGGCTTGCGTATCGTGGCCCATAGAAACAGTCCATAATGAGGCATCCAGGTATATACATCTATGGAGCATACGACTAAACTTCAGTCGCGAAACTGGCTAACTAGCACATTATTAGGAAAGGCGATTTGCAAAGATTCATAAAAACCCTTATTAGGGGTGACCCCGAATAGTCGACGATTCGATGCTTCGATAGGAGGAGCCTGATTCGACTCCCAATCTCACAGTCGAATATTCGCGGGGTGTTAGGATCATGCCATTTTGGCTATATGGGGTGCTCAAATGTCTGATTTCACATAGAACTACTGGTTTTCTCCAAATAAGTTAATATACAGCCTATTAAGATAATGCTGTAAATAAGAATCAGAAAAGAAAGAAGCTTTAAATAAATATTTTAACGTGCTTGAATAAATCTAACCACCCCTATAGATTTAAGTTAAGGTTTAACTTTCTATAATCTGTGACTGACAGAGAAGCATCTTGGCGGCAGGGATTTCAAATTTTAACGAGACTCAAACAGACACAGGAAGAGTTAAAGACTGGATTTTTTTCGATCAGGTGCAGGTGGGGTTTAAGTGATTTCAAAACATGGCAGCCGGATTATATATTGTGTATTATTTATCTCGCATAAGATGCATCGCGCTGAAGTAAATCGCTTAATTGTACAGTGATTATCAACACGCAGCGCGAGCAGGACAAACAACAATGCATAATATTAAATAACTATGACTGCGACTGTCATATGCATAACATTATAATGAGAACACTATTATAATAAAACGCTGTGAATTTTTAGAGTTTGGTTGCCATGTTTCTAAACGTTTTTGCGTGAAGAACGTGTCCACAAAAGGAGTTCATTCAGAGCCGCGCGGACACGTTCACTTCTGCATTCAGGGCATTTTGTGCAGATAGCCTGTAAGTCGTAATATTAACGTTATGTTTTATAAATAACAAAGCGTATTCTATTATAGATAAATGAGTTAAATCCCACTGATTAAAAAACTCCTATCAAACGTTTCATTCTACTGGTCATCTTCAGCACGCAGCTCAAAACAGAAATGCAGAACATTAATAACTACTGTCATATACCCTACATAACGTTATAACGAGAGCACTGTTATTAGGGTTTCGCTGGCGTTTAATGTTAACTATCTTTTAATCAAAACAAAGCATTATTTTTGTATCTGCGAGGTGTCCATTACACATTTTCCCTGTGTTAACGTCAGTAATTATGACTGTCTCTTGGTAATGTATTTTTCCCCGCCCCCAAACATATGATTCGACTATGAAAATCCTTAGTCGGGGACACCCCTAACCCTTATACTCACTTCTTCTGTAGATAAAGCTGGATCACGAATAATTTGCACGAACATAGATGCATTTAGGCAGATGGGGATCAGCCATTCACGTCAAAGCGAAAGTAACGCTAATCCTCTTCGTCTTCAGCAGCTCAGATGTCAACACTGAGACATCTTGCACCGGAGTCGGTCGGACTGTTTACAGCTCACTCATCAAACTCAGGGCGGGTCTACGATAAGATGGCCTTGTCAATCAACTATCGTGGGAGGGGTCTGTACAGAACTACGTCATTCTGACAGGAATCTCAGAACAGCCTGATTTGAGAAACGGGATTTTAAAATAGGGATTTAAAAAAAACCACTGGGTGGATTTTTATCATTATAGGATGGTTGTGTACACACACTTCCAACACACATTTATGTTCAAACAACTTGTAAAGTGAATTTTGCATTCGATGACCCCTTTAAAGCTTGAAAGCTCTGATCTCCATTCATTATTATTTCAATGGAAAAGAACAATGAGCACAGCCTTCAAAATATATTATTTTGTGTTCCACATAAGAAAGAAATTCATACAGGTTTTCACCAATGTCAGGATGAGTAAACAGACAATTTTCATTTTTGGGAGAAACAATCATTGAATTAATTTGACCTCTATTGCATGGGCTGCTTAAAACATTAAGCTTGTTTAAGGTCAAGATGCGGTCTTTCCTCCTCTTCAAAGCTCTTTCGCACATATCCGCAACCCAACACCTCCCTACAGTAAGCTGCAGTAACTCCTCAGAGGCTCACGGGAGGGGCGAGCAGACAATCAGCAGAAAAACTAGAGGCGAGGAGGACAGGAATCCACCCCTGAGTTTTGGCCATTTGTCTCATCCTTCTAGTATCTAGTCTAGGCATCGGCGCTCAGGGTGTCCCAGGACTGCTTTGATTACCCCCTCATCTTCAATTACAGTGGCGGTGCAGCAGAGGAGGTCGTGCCCTTGAAAAAGTGATGGTGAGGGGCAGATGGAGAAACCCTAGTCTTAGCCGGCACTTACACACATTGTCTGACGTATATTATGTTTTAAAAAAGTGCAAGTGCTTTCACAAAATGGCAAGCTCTAATGTGACTGGCTGGCTTTGCAAAGGTTTTAAGAGTTCTGTTGCACAGGTTTTTATTTGCACACACTGTCTGTGTAAATGTACATCATTCTGGAAACTTGTCTCACACACAAGTTGGAGAATATTTGTGAACTAGAAAGATCCTCTGCAGTGAATGGGTGCCATCAGAATGAGAGTCCAAACAGCTGATAAAACATCACAACAATCCACAAGTAATCCACACCACTCCAGTCCATCAGTTTAACATCTTGTGGAGCCAAACGCTGTGTGTTTGTAAGAAACAAATCCATCAATAAGGCATTTTAACTTTAAACTGTTGCTTCAGGCTAAAATATGAGTCCATAATGCATAATATATTGCTTTCTCCAGTGGAAAAGTCATCTGGTCTAAATCAGGTGAAAAATCTGCACAGATCAAATTGTTTAAAAGCCAAAACAGTTCTAAACAAATATGATAGTGGATTTTGATGTGAAGCATTATTGTGAATTATGGACTCAAATTTTGTGCAAAAGCGTCAGTTTAAAGTTAAAAACGCCTTCATAAGGATTTTTTTTCTTAAAAACATGCATCTTTTGGCTTCTCAAGACATTCATTGATGAATGGAGTGGTGTGGATTATTATTTATCAGCTGACTAGACTCTCATTCTGACGGCAGCCATTCATTGCAGAGGATCCTTTGGTGAACAAGTGATGGAATGCTACATTTTTCCAAATCTGACTCAGGAACAAACTCATCTACATCTTGGATGGCCTGAGGGTGAGGACATTTTCAGCAAATTTTCATTTTTGTTTCTGTGTCTCTATGGTGTAGATAGCCTATGTTTAATTTTTTACTTCTGTCGGTTGCATTTAGGCTTCAAAATTCATAAACTGTGTTCATTTGCGCAGATTATCATAATGAACAAGTTTATTTTCTGCAATAATCCAAAAGCCAGTAGAAAATCCTATTGAGTTTTAGTCGAGGAAACCAGGGCGATGCAGAACTTCCAGTTGGCCTACAAAAACTACACTGCAACATCACTGCAGTGCTCCATTTGATCATTTATCTAAGTTAATATGTAATCTAGTAATTAGAGAATAATAGTTCTGGGGTAAAATGCAGCTCAAAATTGTGAAATGTTGCGTAACCCTGGGTCAAAGTGTGAAAAGACTCCTCAAAGGTCAAATCTCAAAATCTCTCATGCTCACCTCAATAAGAAACGTCTGAAGCCGGCCTGTCTGTCAGGAAGAGGTGTATAAAGAAAGCTTAAGATAGGCTGAGAGCTCTGGGTTCTCGGTGGACTGACGCGCTCTCATATGGGCTTCTTCATGGTTTTCTATGCATGTGTACGTGCTGAGGCTCTGCCACAGTCAGGCTGCCTTCAGCACTCATTAGCATAGCAGTCACTGCAGTTTAATGATGTGCCTCCACCAGCCGGCTCTCAGATGCACATCATATGAAAATGGGATTCGGAGAAACAATGCCAAAAGCCTTCAGGCTAAAAAGCTGCGTGTGGCATGAGAACCGCCCACACAGACACTCTGCTGACACCCACGAGAGCACGCTCACACACACACACACTCATTCACAAACATATGGCAAAGAGCACTTCATCACACACACAAACACAAAAACTGACTCGAGTATGAAATATCCTTCTGCATCACGACTTTTTGACTCTGCATGACCTGTTTGTGGCGTTTGCCAAGCCAAGCATCGCTATAATGGTCATTCATACTGAGGTTAGGGGTCAACGTATTACAAAATATATATCACCGTTCAAAAGTTTGGGGTCAGTAAGATTTCTTAATAACACTTTTATTCAGCAAGGATGCATTAAAATTCATCATACATGATTGTGTAAAGAGATTAATAAAGTTACTCAAGTTTCTATTCCAAATACATGCTGTTCCTTTGAACTTTATATTCAAAGAATCCACAATAATAAAAAATATTATGTTTTGCATGAAAATATGAAGCAGCACAACTGTTTTCAACACTGATAATAATTGACAATTGATATAAGATTACACCGATTATTATTATTATTATTAGTAGTAGTAGTATTGCTACTACTTCACTCATTCATGCAACATGTAAATAAATGCTTCTATATATAAGTGGCCTCTGTTATGTCTGGCAAACAACAACAACAACAAACAAACAAAAAACAAACAGCTATGATATTTAAAAAAAAAATTATATATATGTCAATATGTTTATATAGTGTGTGTATACACGCACAATCATTCAATGGTTTGGGGTCAAAAAACAAACAAACAAACAAACTGTCTTTTTTTTTTTACTTTTGGAACACATGTTATGTCTTTATAACATCACACTAAATATTTAACAACAGAGATTGCAGTCCCTGACTTTAGATAACCAAGAACAGCTGCTCACTTGTAACTCACACCTAAACTTTAGTGTAAACACACCCAGAAAGTCACATCACGCCAAAACCACTCCAAGTTTACAGATTCTGCTCTCTGCTGTATAGAAAGATGGCAGAATATGACTACAATCCCATCTTAACCTTCCTTTAGACATAATATACTGGGGAAAGGTCATTCCTGGGGCAGGAGTGTGTATATTGAAGCAGGTCAATGGAAATATGAGAGCGAGTCCTCGGATCTATGAACGGCTACATGTGTGTCTTTCTCAGGTCATCTGCAGGGCAAGGCCACTACTGAGGTGGAAAGCGGCCCTGAGGTGCGATGTGAGTGTTTCAGGAGGACACCGGCCTCATCCCATCATGCACTATGCAGTCCATGGGCTGCCTGCATTAAGCAGCCGTTTAATACATACTGCATGAAGGCTCTGAACTGACATTCAGTGGATGTGTAGCCCTTCAGCAAGACGCCCAAAAACTCAAACAAGACGCAACGCAAAGGAAACTAGAGGAGTACAGGCTCCCTACATCTCCCTAGAGCTTGTATTCACCTCTGGAGTATGTTTGGAATCGACCAATCACATTCAGACGCTTAATGAAAGTTATTATAATTCTTTGGTCACGCGGTTATCTTGCATTCATATGTTGCTCATCACAACAAAAAAGCATGGTGGTGTAAGGATCATGTTAGGTGAATTCAGGTAAATTGGGATGCTTTTTGCCATTCAGAGGACTGGGAATGTCTCAATTAACCTGAGTACATCTATTCATTTGATATCAAATTAAAATATTCTAACTATTATTATAATTCTTATTATTGATACTACTACCTTTAACATAAATACTTATGTTATTTAAAAACAAACAAAAATAAATAAATAAATGTTTTTTATATTACACAAATAACCTCTTTATGTTTGGATAACCAAAAAATATATAATATTAGCATGTCACTGTAAAAAAAATTAAATAATAATAATAATAATAAACAACTAATATAAAGCATAACAATAATTTTATATATAATGTTATACTACTACATTTTACATAAATCTATTTATTCAAATAAATAAATACAAATCAATCAATAACTCATAATAATAACTTTATATATAGTATATTATATCATATATAACAGCATATTATATAAATTGATATAATATGATATTATAACAAACTACCACTACTTCTACTAATATTATTAGTATTATTGCTACTACCGTTACCATAAATAAATCCTAAAATAAATGCATGTATTCATTCATAAACAAACAAACAAAAACTAAACTAAACTAACTAACTAGCTATCTAACGAACTAACTAAAGTCTGGTCTACTTTATCCCAGTTTATCTGATATAGTTTATGGCAGAATAGACCAGTGTGTGTGGGGGGGGGGGGGGGGGTAATATTGAAATGATGTCTACATATTACATCAAATTCAAATTCAAAAGAAAATCATGCTTCCTACATGCCTCCTTTCACATATCATGGCAAATATATGCAGTTATGCTAGGGTTTCTAGGGAATTGTCATATACAGTATATTTCAGCGATGCTGACAGTCCAATATCCACAGAAGCAGATGCAGAAGTGAAAACCTCCTTGTTAAGATCGGCCCTCCGTAACAGTAGCGCTTCAGCTGTCGTGCGTTTCATTCAGACGTAATGGATGTTGTTTATATCATCTGGCCAGGCTGTAAAGCCTGTAAACTCCAAATTAAAGTCAGCCCTTCTTGCTGTGTTCTGATGAATAATGAATTATATATAAAAGTGTGCGGAAACGAGTCCCCCGTCAGCGGCTTTAACAAGCCTCTCACTCCTGCGGAGGCAGTTACCTTTAAAAGCTGACGGCGTGGAGCAATGAGGCGACTATATCAGAGACTCTCCGCAGGCCCTGCGGGACGGATGACCTTTAAAGCAGCTCCGCTTCCTTCTGTAGTCAAAGACACTCCGGCCACAGAGCAACTGGGTTTAGTGGCCAGCAAAACTGCACCATGAAATCTGCATTGTTGCACATTATTCTGAAGACTGTAGCATCTTTATGCCCGCAGGGCCTCGGTAGGACAGTACTGCTCTAATGTGCCCATTATAATTGCAAATAAAAGAGTAGAGAAAGACCATTAACCCTTACAAAATACTACTGCAGTGGCTTTATGTGACGGTATCAGAATGCCACAGTAATGAAGGGGAATCGTATTCATATACTACTGTACATAAAACACTCACCATAGTGTTATCATGGTATATTATCCTTTATAAAAACTGATGTGTATGTAAACATGAAAAAAGTAATAATTTTGACCATTTTTAAATCCAGTTAATCAAAGAAATAACCAGCAGATTTATCAATTAAAATATATAATGATATAGATGTTCACTTTATTAATAAATGTATAAGTTATTAAAACAATTTAGACAAGTTTTTTTTGTGTTGCTGCTTTTCTTGACTATATATATCTTGCAATTCTGACTTTATATCTCACAACTCAAAAAAAACGTCAAAACTGTGAGTCAAAAAGTATTTTTTTTTAAATTCGTTGAAAGAAACAAACAAACAAAGAATTGTGAGAAGTAAACTTAGAATTTCAGGATAAAAAAATCATCATCGACAGATATAAACAGATATAAAAAAAGAACAAATGCGAGATATATACTCAAAAATCTCAGAATTGCAAGAAAAAAGAAAAGTAACACAAAAAGAGGAATTATTTGTTTTAATAGGGCTTTCCTGTAGCTCAAATAGTAGAGCATGGCGCTAGCAACGCCAAGATCATGGGTTCGATTCCCAGGGATTAGCAAAAATATGCACATTTTAGTTAAATATTTATTTTCAGCTATTTTGTGGCCATTAATTTATTAAATTATACATAATATGAAATACAACAAAAAAAGGCACTTTGAAGTTTAAAAAGGTGTAATTTTACTTAAACCCAAAAATTAATATTGTCACAATTTCTTAATTTTTTTTTTCTAAAGCTCCAAAAATCCTGAACAATATAATAATAATAATAAAAGTAAATAAAGCGATACCAATAAATAAAATATATAGTTTCAAATGTATTTTTGGTCCTACTTTATATATAGAGGCATTTTTACATTTAAATTAATCATTTGATACAATGCACTTATACTATGTACATACATATTTTTACATTTTTTTTAAATACCTATATGTAGTTAAATCTGTAATCAATTTCTGTAATTACAGTTATAATTACACTGTTGCCCCATCCCTTACCCCTTAACCCACCCTCAAACCCACCCATACCAGCAAACCTGTCACTAACCTTTAACATATCCCACCTCAGTAGCAGCAGAAGTGTTTTGCAATACAATATGAGCTCAATAAGTACATTGTACTTATTTTTTGATCTAAGTACATAGTAGTTAAGGCCACCTAATATAAAGTGAGACTGTATTTTTCTGTATATACAGCACACTATGGTACAAAGGTTTGTGGTCAATAAGATTTCCGTAAATGTTTTTTTGAAAAAGTCCTATAGGCTCCATTTATTTGATTAAAAATATAGTAAAAACAGCAATATTGTGAAATATTACTCCAGTTTAAAATAACTGTTTTCTATGTGAATATGTGTTAAACTGTAATTTATTTCTGTGATCAAAGCTGTATTTTCAGCATCATTACTGCAGTCTTCAGTGTCACATGATCTTCAGAAATCATTCTAATATACTGATTTACTGCTCAACAAACATTTCTGATTATCATCAATGTTGAAAACAGTTGTGCTGATTAATATTTCTGTGGAATTAGAAAGTTAGAAAATCTAATTTTCGATTAAAATTTGAAAACCGCTGTTGTTTGTGAAGCAGCGCGGGTCTGAGACAAGCCCCACACAAACAGCACTGTAGAAAAAACACTCACACTGTGCATTTACACACAATGTACCATGATGATACAAGGAGAAATCAAAGAAATCCCTCCTCACACACACACACACACACACGGACGTGAGATGAATGTAATAAGGACAGCTCCTCTGCAGCATGAGAGAGGCGAGTAGAAAGCGTCTGGTCCTCATAGCTCATCACACTCCACTCTCTGTTTAATTGGAGCCAGAGAAACCCAGCGAGCGCTTTTCAGAGTTTCCTCAGATAGATAAAAAAACACAGAGCGAGAGGGAGAGACATGGTGATCCTGCGCTGCTGCCGTGCTAAAAATAGCCAGTCCATATAACAACCATTTCAATTCACATTGTTCTCACTTTTTTCCCCTCCTACTGGTCTTAAAAATGTACTTCTGTGAGCGTGTGGCGTTTAACGTCTGCAAAAGCCTCTCATTTCTCTGAGAGAGAGTGTTTGGGAGGGAACTTTCTGCGTGTTACTCTGTAAGAGCAGACACATGCTTGAAGTCCCATCTCGTCGAGTGGCTGTAATCAATGAGGGCCGGCAGACACGCTCCGGTCCCCGGTGAACACGAGGAGCTGACCGCATTACTGCCCGGCTAATAGGCCATCTGATCCCCCACGGCTCTGGAGGAGAGCGAGGCAGCGAGACCACACACAGACGGAGGAATTAAGGATTCTGATGCAGAAAACCAGACAGAGATGAATAGAGAGAGCTGCTGCTGACAACTGTATGGATAACTGATAAATCTGCTGCTCGTTTCTATGATTAATTGGATTGAAAAAAAGTCACATTTTATTTCCAGCATTTTGAAAGACTCTGAACTACACAAGCATTCAAAGTAATTGGACAAAATATGCACAATTTTTGTTAAATATTTAACTTTTAGCCAGCAATTTTGTGAGCATTCATGTATTAAATTATATACAATTTGAAATGCCCTCAAATGATACTGTGAAAGGAAAAACTGAAAACTTTTAATTCTGTGATCATTTACTCACCCTCAGGTTACTCCAAACGTGTCATTTTTTCTTCTCTGGGAAGTTAATTTTTGATATATATTAATATTTTGGCCACTAAATCTAAAGACCACTATCTCACACACCCACACACACCCACACACACACGCACACAGACCCACACACACCCACACCCACACCCCCACACACTCACACACACACAGATCAGGCTGATTCAGTTCTTAGTTCTTAACTCAATGAATATTTTATTTTATTTCATTTAAAAAAAATATTATTTATGAATTTATTTTTGTAATTCCATTGAAAGGAGTGGAAAGGACTATCAATAAAATTCAAAATGTATCCTTTTTGTTTAGCCAATTCATCTAATTAAGGACACTTATTGGCAACTATTTTCAGTAGTGATATTGAAAGGCTCCTGGATGCACCTACAGGGATCTTCACTGAAGCAAATGTAAAATAAAGACGCGAGACTCTTCCAGAAGATTCACAGAGCAGCACTTATGCAGCAGCAATGACGTATGTAATATCTGACAGACGGAGATATAGACTGAGAAGATCATCTCACGGGAGGATAAAAGAGCGCGAGATGCCAAGCAGCGAGTGAAAGATGATGACAGAGAATGAGAACATGAAAACAAATGAGTGCGTATGTGAATGAGAAACAGGACAGAGGAAACACTCATACCTATTAGTTTTCAGGGCACAACAAACTGATACCACAAAATAAAATCATAATATATAAACACGTTATCATCTTCAACCGGTCCCTGACAGGAAAGTAATACATGATGCATCCGATTATAGGATGGTACTGTTTGACTTATCATCTGTGTACCACGTGTATGAATATTTTTCAAAAACCATGTAGCATGCAGAAAAAAAATAACAACATCATCAAAACAAAACATGATATTACCATGGTACTATGCTAAAAAAGTATACATATATATGCATACTTCTACTGTACTTCAATGGGGGATGTCCATGGTACTAAGAACACACTATTACCATAGTGCCATGTCCAAAAACAGTAGAAAATAGGGTACTACCATGGTACAAAATCCAAAATATTGTATTTCTATGGTAGATATCCAAACTGTGGTATTACCATAGTACCATGTTTAAAAAGTCCACAAAATATAATATAAAAAACAACAACAACATCGAATTTTCACGATATTACCATCGTACTACTGTATGTCCAAAAGTCTTATCATGACAACATGTCTAGGGAATTACCATAGTATAAAACCATGGTAATCCTAGAGATGTGCAAATGTGGCACTAGCATGCAGTGTTGGGGAAAGTTACTTTTAAAAGTAACGCATTACTATATTGTTACTCCCTAAAAAATACTTTATTCTCATCTAGGCTGGGCTTGCTTGTTTGTTTTAAATATAAAAAAATATATTTTTGTCAAATGTAAAAGCCGTTTCACAAAAAGCCGGTAACTTTGGTACCTGGACAGACAATGGTAAATATTTGCCAGAAAAAAGAGAGCTAAATAATGACTGACATGATCATGTCTCAAATAAAGAGGCCGATTGAACAGTCCGTTACTGGCTGTCTGGCAATCTCTATAAATCGCTGCAAAATGCCCCTCCATTACAGCTAATACTCAGAGCCATCCAGCACCACGAGACACTGATGACACCGTGCTTACGCTAACAACACAAATAACAAGACAATCCAATCGCTCAGCATTACACTCCATCTCAAAACATCTCGGTGCTGCGCTCAGGGCTCTGAAGCATTAGCAGGATTTAATTCATCATCTTCTGTCTGGGACGCGTTTAATCGCAATCACAGAGTGTGTGAACGGCGCTCTGCAGATTTCTAATATGCAGATGATGCATCCATGAATCTGTGCTGCTAAGAGGGAAGAAAAGCAGAAAATGGAGTGGATCAGCACACATCAACAGGGGGTTTTGGGCAGGATTAAAGACGGAGGGAAGAGAGATATATGAAGGTCAGGGGAACACCTGCTGTGCATGACGCTGCGAGCGATCGCACACGCAATCGCAGACTCACGCTAGGAAACAAACACAAGTATAAAGGGGAAAAACAGCATTCTGCTTCCCCACAATCCCCCTCACAGAGAGTAAACAACAAACACAAATCAACTCGTCATTCTGAAACTCTGGAGGACTGACTAAACTTTCCGTTGTGACATACACAAACGGAAATGGACTGCCAAGAAGTTTGCTCCCAAACAGACTTATACTTTGCTTTAAGCTAAAAATGGCCTAGTTTTTAGGACACTGAATCATGGTAATGCGGTAATACGGTGTTGTTTTGGAGATCGAACCTGGTAATGTCATGATAGGGCTCCAACCCCATCTCATGAAAGTGTGTATAAATAGTACGCCAAATAAAAACTAAAACTTGTGGTATTGATACGCAAAAATGGACTTTGGCGTGCATATGATATGATACGCGATGGGTAGGGTTAGGGTTGTGGCTGTACGCGAAAACTGCGTATCATATGCACGCCAACAAATATCGTATCATATGAACGCCAAAGTCCATGATTTGAGGCAAAAAAATTAGAATTAATTGCAATTTTCCTGATAAAATTTGTGATTGTATCAAAACTGGTTTCCGCCCACAAGATAACATATATAGTATACATTTTTATATACACTGCAAACATATTAAATATTTCACATATACTATCAAAATATTGATAATTTATTTTATACATTATATATATTTTTATATACTCTGTTTTAATTCTGTGGCAGACAAAAAAACTGAACTGCTTCATTTAAGCATGCTATTTGAGAAAAAAATCTGAATTGCGAAATATAAACTTGCAGAATATGAAGTGTTTATTTGCAAAAAACGATAATTAGCTGTTTTTTTTTAAAGTAATTTTTTAACCTAGTTAAAATAACCCAACTGCAGTCTGATTGAGATGAATGGGAATGCACAATGAAAAAACATGATTTTTGAGAATTGTTAAAAACTGAGTTATCAAATGAACTGTTCATATAACTTTTTTCCTTGCATTTCTCGCAATTGTTTTTTGTTTCCACCACAAAATTAAAAATCATTTTTTTTTTAATTTTTTTTTTACAATTGTGATTTTACATTCCCTAATTCTTTTTTTTTTTTTCTCACAATTGCAAGAAAAATTAATTGCGAGTTGCCTTTTTAATTTTTTTTCTTTAATTATGTCGCGGAAACAGGCTTCCATACAATTGTGTCTTAAAATGCTGTGCTTGTTTGTAATATCAGCATGGCAATAACAATAACGATAATAATAATTCACTGTTAAAAGTATTTAAGAAAAGTACAATGATGATTATTTCATTCAATATTTATGTCTGTCTTAATTTCACTTCATTCATTTTCAAACCTTCAAGCTTCCCCCGTCTGTCACTGATCAGACCAAAAGTTAGCCCCACCCCCAAACACCTGCAATTGGTTGAGCTGTTGCTGCGGTGAACTTCAAACAGGATTTTCAAAAGATGCAAAGTTCTGATTTCTGAGGAATGAACATATACATGATATACATATAGTTGTCTTCGTTCCAGAGAAGAAAGTCATTCAGGTGTGCATTGACCTGAGGGTGAGCAAATGATGACCGAATGTACATTTTTAATCCCTTTTAGTTGGGACAGGAGAAAGTATTTGAACATCAAAAATTACATACATCACCTTTAAACAAAAGAATAATGGAAAAACTGCGAGAGCCTTTGGGACGTCAGTAACTATTAATCTGAACTGGCTGAGTTACCCAACCTTCATCAGGATGATTTTTATGAGGATGATTTCCTGACCGCTCAGCGATGTTCATTAGTATTCATGTGGAGAGGGTGGGAGGGACGCTCACTCATATTTATGGTGTATAAAGACATTAAGGAGGTTTTAAATATAGCCCTGGGTCTCTGATCAGACCACCACATAAAAATATACGAGTTTTCGCTCAAAAAGCAAATTCATGAAAAACACTCATGGCTACTCCGAACTATTTTACGTTTTCGTGAATTGTTGGCAAATTTGTATGAATTCGTACACTGTTATTATTAGCATGTTTTCATAAGATCTGCTTATGCCCCACTGCCTTGTTTTTTTTTAAGTAAACACACACACATTATATATATGTATATGTGTACGTGTTTAGCTATACTTGTGAGGACCAGATGTCCCCACAAGGATAGTAAAGCCTGAGATTTTTGACTTTGTGAGGACATTTGGCCGGTCCTCACAAGGGAAATAAATTATTAAAAATACTAAATGAAGTTTATCTTAAAATGTAAAAATGCAAAAAGTCTCCTGTGAGGGCTAAGTTTAGGTGTAGGGTTGGTGTAGGGCAATAGAATATACAGTTTGTTCAGTATAAAAACCATTACGCCTATGAGAGTCCTCTCAAATATAGCAAAACCAACATGTGTGTGTGTGTGTGTGTATGTGTGTGTGTGTGTGTGTGTGTATGTGTGTGTGTATATGTGTATGTGTGTGTATATGTGTATGTATGTGTGTGTGTGTATATGTGTGTGTGTGTGTGTATATGTGTATGTGTGTGTGTGTATATGTGTGTGTATATGTGTATGTATATGTGTGTGTGTATGTGTATATGTGTATATGTGTGTGTATATGTGTGTGTGTGTGTGTATATGTGTATGTGTGTGTATATGTGTATGTATATATGTGTGTGTGTGTATATGTGTGTGTGTGTGTGTGTGTGTGTGTGTGTGTCTGTGTGTGTGTGTATATATATATAGAATTTTCAAAAGATGCAAAGTTCTGATTTCTGAGGAATGAATATATACATGATATACATATAGTTGTCTGTCCATGTTATATATATATATGTATATGTATATGTGTATATGTATGTATGTATGAATATATATATATATCCGGATTAATACAAAACTGCCATCTCACAAAATAGTGATTTTTTTTTTCTATGTGATCAGTTTGGCAGCATTGGTTATGATTTTTTCACAGTCCATGGTTATTTTTAATAATCATCAACCATTATATAAACAATAAACAAACAATAAAACGCCTTCCCCCTTTCCTCAGCATCGTGGCAAATGAATCAGTGCAAACATCCCAGATCTGGAGTCACCTATAATTTTGGTTGCTTGGTTTTTTCTTTCAGCAAAAAAGCCTAACAATGCAGAGTTCTGAATAATGTACAGATAGCAAGCTACATTTCTAATGCTAAATAAATGTTCCTTGAGCTAAACTTTGTTAGAAGATGCATCGGTCTTAGATTTATATTACGAGGTGTAATTTTTGCACTTTTAGCAGCACCAAACCAAGCAACAATCTGTTTGTTTGAGTGGCCTTATGTAACAATACCAGCTCAACCAATGGGGAGTTTTTTTTTTTTGTCCAAATAATGGATTCTCAGCCTCAGATGACGAGCCTACAGACCTCTTAATTGCTTTTGGAGAATGAATCACTTTTTAAATCACATTTGCCATAGTAGCCTCCAGTCTTTGAAAAATTAGCAGTTCCTACCAGTCGACGCTTTTTAATTCAAAGCTGATTTACTTGCATCTGGAGCTTAACAAGTTTGTTTTCTCAGGTAATAAGTACGACAATACAATTCCACAGTTTTTGTATTTAACAAACACCTTTCTGAGTGAGACTCCTATCAGGGTCAGAGTGGATTTTCATAGATGCTACTGCTGTTTCCACAGCGTTCATTACAGGGTCACACATCCGTCAAGCGTGCCACACTCTCCTGGGAGAACTGATGGGGTTATTAGTGCCGTAAAAAACTTATCATGAAGTTATTACACCATAGCTGCCCTTAACACAGCTGGAATAACCACTGCTATTCATCAACCTGTGCTTCAGATGTGCAATGACAGCTTCAAATCCAGATGTGAATCACTGGGACAAGTGAAGACTTTCTTGTTTTGTTTTACAACTTACTATTGTTATACACTGCGCGCGCAAAAAAAGAAAGAAAGCAAGATTTTCTTAGTATTATTGTCTATTTTCCCACAAATATCTAAACAATCTAAAATTAAAATTAAAAATCAAAACAATATTTTTTTCTTACCCTATTGACAGATATTTTGTCTTGTTTTAAGCATAAACTCACTTTTATAAACGTCTAAATGTAATATCTAGGTCATTTTGCTTCTCAAGTAAGTGTGTCTTGATTTAATAATGTTTAGATTTAGTATGAGAGCAGAAGATAATTTTTTTTGCAGTTATAAAAAATACCTTCAAATATATTTATTTCACATTTATTATTTTTTTCTTTACAAAATGACTGTAATTTTTACATGATTTTTAAATATAATTATACTAATAATTTATAAGATATTATACTATTTATATATGATAATTATTTTTCAGATAATATATTTTGAATTAGTTTTTTTTATTCCAATGGCAAAATAGTTTCCCCCCCTTTTTCTAAGCATAGATTTTTGTACAGATTTATGAAATAAATAAATAGTAAAAAAGTAAAAGAAAACACTGAAAAAAGTAAAAAAACAAATACATAAATAAATATAAAGATTCAGAAAATTATATTTTGCAATGCACTGCAACAAAGAGCAATCTATTTAATCAAATGTATTTACAGTGTAGATCTTTTTACTGTTTCTGTCCCCCGTTTATGTTTAAAATCAACAAACAATAGAAATGCGAGACAATGTCCTCTATAGCTGACTGAGGGATATGCATAGACAGACCAAATCAATATGCTGGTGACAGTGTGAAAAAGTGCTGAGCTGGAGAGCCCAGGGGGGTGGCACGGCATGTCAGAGGTACAGAAGAATTAGAATAGAGTAAAACTGCAATGAATATGAAACAGAGGGTGGCTTGCAGTCGCTGCTAAAGCGCAAAGTCAGGATCAGTCCCATCTGTCTGTGCGCCACCCGCAAACCCAAAGGATTCGAGGGTTTGCTTGCTGTCCTCGGAGTGCCCCAAAAAGTGCGAGTTCCTCTGCAGTAGAGTTATTATGCAAGTTATTTGTAATTGTAAGTAGTTAAACTACAAATCAGGCTATCAACTGATTATCAGTGTCGCGAGGGGAAGGTGCTATTGTTTTTATTTCTCTTTTTGTCTGGCATAAACCTCTATTTTTAGATCAAATTACAGCCAGGTAGTGCAATCTGGCTTGCGTAAATGTAATTTCCAGCAGAGTTTAGGTCTAGCTCTAATCAAACACAATGCTGAAGGTCTTGGGAGTTCACATGAAAGACATTACAGGCAGGTTTGTTAGATCAGGACTGAAGCTACGCTCTGCAGGACGGCAGATTTCCAAGAAAAGGAACAAAACACTCCGGAATCCAACCAAAATCCCATATCCATTAAAAACATGTTAAAGTATTTTTTTTTTAAGTTTTGAACAGCATGAGGGTCAGCAGCAAATGATGACAGATTTGCCATTTTTAGGTCAACTACCCTTTTAAACGGGTATAAACGTTCCCTTAAATAAAGAATGACCCATTGGGATCATAATTAATAAAGCATGAGCAAGCTGTACATACTACAGTATCTCTGGCCTATAGTATGAATTAGGCAACATAATTCAGCACTACGGACAGCTCACAGTCACCTGGGCAAAGCAAAACATCTCTGCCTAATACAGATGAAATGAGGAGAGGAGGAAAAAAAAAAAACAATATTTCTGCTCAGTCCAAAAAAAAAAAACACACATAAGAGCAAAAGAGGCTTAGAAAGACAAACACCGCATTCGTTCCCCTGCCACAGTCTTTTCATTTCTCCTTTTGGGCACTGAAGCAGAGGTTAGATAAACACAGGGATGTGTAGAAAGAAATGCATTGTATTAAGAGGCGAGCAGTTCCCTCGAGGGGAATGTATTCATTCCTTCTGCTTGCTCAGCTCTCAGCACAGCATTGCTTTTGTTTTTTTTTAATGAAACATTCTGCTTTTATTGGCGTTTTACAGGCAATACTGCCACAGGTGTTTGACTGCATTATAACGAAACACTAGAGGAAGTGCTCAGGAAACTCAATCTGAGCCGCCGTTGAAACCAAAGAGCGAAATCAGAAACACAATCGATAACAGGGAGTTTAGCCACTGCTGATTGACTAGGTGGACTATGAGAAACGGCATTCATGCTCAGTGTTGTTCAGCTACAATAAACAGGAACGTAGAAAGGAATGCAAAGGAATAATAATACATACAATTTCACTTCTGTCTTCTTTTATTCTTCACATCCATTTCAAAACTTATATACGCTCCAATTATTGTAATTTCATGTAAAGGTTTACGACCGGCACAATTTTTTTGTTCCACAACAGACAAGTCAAAACTTGAAATGTGTCACACTAATGCAGTTTAACAGCAGTAACTGAGAGCCAAGTAAACACTAAATATTACTGTTCAAAGATCTGTGATCTGCATTAGGGGATACAGCATTTGAATACATCATTTGTTCCTGGATCGAGGAAGCTATTTTTGGGAAATGGCATCAACCCAACATTACGGGTAAATATCTCTCCTTTATCTTGGGAGGAGACGTGATGAAAAGGTTTGAGAAGCTGCCATGAGGACGCTAGTTTCTTAACGGTGTGGTAAAATACAGGAGGCAATGTGGAGATTTTGTGTTTTTCCTTTCAAATTCCTTCAGAAATATGTATAATATGCTGTTTTATCATTATTATTACATCACTATCAATTGTGCTGCTTAAAATTTTTGTGGAAACCTTAAAACATATAAATAAATACATAAATGTACTGACCCAAAATGTCTGAACAGTAGTGTTTTTATATTGATAGTGAATGATTGTTTCAGCTATATCGCTCGCTCTTATTTTTGACACAAAATACATTGCAATGCACAAAACGTGCTGATTCTCTGGCCACACATTTATTGCTGGCTGTTCAGCGAGTATAAAGATCCCGTGGACCATAAGTCACATTAGCAGTCAGATTTCATCTCTATAGCAAGAAAAGAGCAGAGAGGTTTTGACACTGAGTACTTTCAGCAGTAGTTAGTGGAGATTGATTGTTCAGCATTGAGGAGGTAAATCACATCAATACTGTATTTCAAACACAAGTGGATGGAAGTCATGGCCGTAGACACAGTCAATATCCTCATGCGCTGTGACAGGCTTGCTTTGGCAACCATACAGCAACATACACAAACACAAGTGTTATAGCGCACTAACAGGACTGTTCACATCTGAGATACATATGTGATCTGGATCAAAGACAAAGTGGCTTTGAAGGTGTGTGTTTGCATTGTAAATGTGAATGTGTGCATTTGGAGGGAGGTTCAGACGGCGACAGAACACTAAATGCACAATCCCACAGGGAGGAAAAGATGTTTGCTGTAAGTCATCAAACAGAGAAAGATAAAATGACATTACACTGCAATTTTTCCAAAAACATCTAACACGAATGCATCGCCCTATATGGGGTGAAAGCATGGGTTATACCCACAGAAAAGTACAGAACACTTCTGTCTTTTTTTAGGATGTTATGTAAGAACTGAGCTAAAGGGGAAATGAACACAAAGAAGTATACGTCGAGTTTATAGGAATAGTGAAAATGCTGAAAAAAAAAGAAAATGTAGAAAATGTCCTCACCCTCAGGCCATCCAAGGTGTAATAAGTTTATTTCTTTATTGTAACAGATTTGGAGAAATGTAGCATTCCATCATTTGCTCAGCAATGGATGCTCTGCAGTGAATGGGTGCCGTCAGAATGAGAGTCCAAACAGCTGATAAAAACATCACAATAATCCACACCACTCCAGTCCATCAGTTAATGACTTGTGAAGTGAAAAGCTATGTGTTAGTAAGAAATAAATCCATCAAGATGTTTTTACCTTAATACCATTGCTTCTGGCTAAAATAATCCATAGAAAAATGCTTCCTGGTCTGAATCAGGCGATAAATCTGCACAGATCAAACACTGTTGTGTGAAATCAGACCAAAACAGCTCTAAACAAATATGTTGGTGGACTTTGATGTGAGAGGACAACAGGAGATGGATTTTTTCACTGGAGGAAGCGTTACTATGGGTTAAGGACTCATATTTTGGCCAGATGCAACAGTTTGAAGTTAAAACAATAATCGATGGACTGGACTGTAGTGTGGATTACTTGTGGATTATTGTGATGTTTTTATCAGCTGTTTGGACTCTCATTCTGACGGCACCCATTCACTGCAGACCATCCATTGGTGAGACACTGATAGAATGCTATTTCTCAAAATCTGATGAAGAATTCATCATCAAATCGGATGGTTGAGGGTGAGTACATTTACAGCAACTTTTCATTTTCTATTTCTTCTACCACTTGGCCAAGAATAAAAATCACATTGTGAGTGACAACAAGAAATCAACAAAACACGTGTCCATATCTTTGTCCACTCATCTGTTTCACTTTTCCTTCACTCCCATAATGAGCCTGATCCGGTCTGGAACTCATCTCCGAATTATCCTGGTCTGCTCATCATGTTCAAATTGAAGACCAACATAAATGATCTGTCATGTCAAACGCATTAATGAGCAGAAAGCGACAGCCTGATTGTGTTGACTCTGGCTCTCAAGAGAATTTAGCAGTCATATTTTATGTCTCTCTTCAGGATAGATTTCTCACAGCAGCGGTGCAACGCAGGACAGGACTGATGAAATAACAGCACAAATATGTTGAGAATTTTTCACGGTAAAGAAATACTTGTCTTGCATACTAACAAGAATGGAATTGTGATGTTTCAATTGCTTTATTTTTATATATATTTTAAAGAGGGCATATTATATGCTTTGCCACATAATGTGGTAGTATAGAAAAATTGGAAGGGCACAAAGGAAATGTTGCAAGCCAGATTTGAATTCGCACCTTCCACACGAGCACCACAACACAGTCCTCCATGGCCCGTGAAAAGAAGGATGAATTTCAAGGCTGCATTTGAAATGGGACAACCCTCGTCGCACAGCTGTGACGTATTCAGTCTTTGAATGCAGCCTCTGAATTGGAATACAGCTGTTAGAACGTCAGAACTTATGTAAACTGCTCTATGTACATGACCTCTGCTCTGCACTTACAACAGTAGAGTTAGAGTCAATACACTGGAGCTCCACAAGAAAAAAATATATAATCTACCGTTTAGCCCAAAGGACTCATGGATGACACTCACTTTAGCCAATCTGAGACGGAATAAACGTCTTCATAATACACTGTAGAATGAATTTAGTTCTACTGGTAATTGTTTGTTTTTGTTTATTGAAGGCAGCGCTGCTTATCCAATGCAAACGATCAATTAGATTGACCGTTTGAACTGGGGGTAAATACATTTTTACCAAGGTTAGAGATCAAAATCTGCAAGGTAAAGCGTGATGTGATATGCATTAGGACTCTGGTGAAGCACTGGTAGGGCGGAGGGATCCTGTGGAGGACTTTTCCTGCTTCCACAAATGGGATGCAATGTTTTGCAGACTAGAAAACTATTTCCAGACCAGGAAATAGCTGTCTGAGGCATTACCAAGATGGCCGCCAAATAGACAGAATTGCTTTAATTGCATTTTTATGCCTTGCAAACTTAAACATTTGTTTGAATAAAATTATCAGTCATAATCAGTTATGTTTTACTGTAGACAAATTTTCCAGTAAAAGTGTTTATGCAAGCTTCAAGACAGGTTTAACTTCTGTTACGGCTGGTGCTGTTTTGTGTTGTTGTTTTTTCTCTTCTTTTTGTTTCTCTGTTGTTTGTCTTTACTTTTACTTTTTTTAGTGCTACGCCATTGGTCCTGCTCCCTGCCAATCATCGTTGGAGGAGATGATGTCATCGGTCTCGTCCTAATTAGTGACCAGCTGGATCTATAAAAGGAAGACGCTGAGACAATGCGGCAGATGTCTTGCTTGTGTCTGTTGTTTTATGATGGTGTTGTTTAGCTAATGCTAAATTTGTATACTGTGGGTTAAGCTATAGTTCCATATGTTTGCGTGGGTTTTTGTATATTAAGCTTCATCTTATCTTTATGTAAATTTAATTTGTATGTATATAAAGGGGAGAGAAGGAGAGGAAAGGTAAGAATATCACGTGATTATTCTGTAGTGAATGATTGTTAAATACAGTAGGTAAGGGTGCCTCACTTGTACTTTTTGTTTTAGCTAGTGAGAGTAGCTTAGTTTAGGGTATCTCTAGATACTGAAGATTTTCTTTTCTTTTTGTTTCTCTTTAGTTAAGTTTAGATTTGATAACTGAGTTAGAGGGTTATGTTTTGATTATTTCTTTTATTTGACTGCCGCCCAGTTCCCTTCTTCTTTTCCCCTAATTATTTGGGCTGATTTCTTTCTTTAGTTGTTTTTTTTTTTAATGTAAATATTATATTGAATGGTTTAGGGACAAGAGGTTCCCAGTGTAAAAATTGTAAATAAACACCGGTTTGTTGCCTTCAGCGCTTTGTTTTTATTGCTTACGCGGATATCGGGTCGAGATCGGACCTCAGCAATTAATGCTCTTCCCTATACCCCTTAAAATCGCTAGGGATTGTAACACTTCACAATTATTATAACATTATTTCCAGCTATTGTTGCAAAGTTTGTAAAGACATTTTACTTAATAAAAATGAAAAGAATGTAAGAAAAAAATGTATAATAATACACAAAAACACAAAACTGAACTGTCATTCAAAGGTTTGGTTTTTTTTTTTTATGTTTTTGAAAGAAGTCTCTTATTCTCACATAGACTGCTTATATTTGATGAAAATAACTGTTTCTATTGTAATATATTGTAAACTATAATTTATTTCTGTGATCTGCAGCTGTATTTTCAGCATCATTACTCCAGTCTTCAGTGTCACATGATCTTCAGAAATCATTATAATATACTGATTTACTGATCAACAAACATTTATGATTATTATCAATGTTGAAAACAATTGTGCCGGTGATTTTTTTTTTTTTTATAAATACTTTTATACAATCTAATCTAATATATATATGCATATATATATATATATATATATATATATATATATATATATATATATAGTGTGTGTATATGTGTATATATATATATATATATATATACACACACACACATACTGTATACATTTTATAAATAAATATATAAAGAAAAGTATTAATTACTGAACCAGAACTCCTGAATGATGCAAATTACAAAAATAAATGTAAACACATTTTGAAAATATATAATTAAATCATTTAAACAAACAAACAAAAAAATCTCTCTCTCTCTCTCTGTTGGGGCCAATAGAAATTTGAAATATGTTGGAATCACAGCAGAAAATATCCTCATAGTTCAGCTTTGGTGTCTACAGATATCATTAATACTGCCCAACACGACTTTACAATAAAACTTCCTCTAATAAAGAGACATTAGCCTGAACATCTAATGTAAACCTGATTTGTTGTTATGGTCTTATAGGACAAACCATTTAAGATGATAGAAGTATGGCATCTATAAAAAGAACAAAGAGATTGAGAAAGCACAGCAACCAGCGAGTGTCAGAAAAGGACATCTGAGCAGGAGTGGATGGGCAGCAGTGACTCACGGATTGGAGGAGATCCACACTCCTAGAGAAGAGCAGAAGACATAAGCATGCTCCAGTCTGGGCTGTGGGAGTGTGCGGAGGGCGGGCGCATGCTGGCGGTGTCACGACACACAGCGGGACGTTATGCGTACAGTATGTGTGTGTAACAGAGAGAGGCGTGGGTCTGTGTGCTGTGATGTGTGTGAGTCAGCAGAATGCTGGATGACTGCTGCGCTGCTGAGAGTGTCACCGGCAGAGGCACCTCCTCAAACACTACAACACACAACAGACACTCACCGTGACTCCACAAAACCACTCCACACAAGAACGCAAACGCAGCTGTGAACGCCTGGCACGCTCGCTGTACATGCAGGGAGCTACAAATGTCTGAGGCCAATAGTGCGAATTATGGAAGCCCATTTCTGACACAGAATTAAAAAAAAAAGGTAACTGCTACTGCTTTTCTCACAATGCAGAGAAAAAATCAGAATTTATCTCTTGAAATCTACATTTCAAACTCAAACAGTAATGTAGCATGTTTTGCACAGACGCATGTGCTGATTTGTGACTGCGTGTTTTGAGTTTGAGCTCCATCAAGTTGATTCTTTATCGTCTATTTTCTATCTTAAAAACTATTTTATACACTATCATTTTCGTTCCTATAACGTGTGAATATATCCCCAATAGCATTCTAAAACAAAACCAATCAGAGCGCCTTGTTATCACTAGCTTTATTTTGATTTCTCGAGTCTGCTATTAGCTTATAGCCCGTTAGCATCAGCAGCGTGGCTGCCGCTAATCTCGCTTAGATTGCTAATACTCCATTCACACACATTACCATTGTTTCACTCTTACTTGCTTAAATGACGGATTGGTGTCTACCTTTGAGTGCAGGTGAGGACACATTCAGGCTGCATTCGGTGCAGCTGGAGCCCGTGGAGAAGCAGATCTGCGACCTGGTGGAGAAGCAGGCCCAGCTGAGAGAGCGGAGAGCCGCGCTGGAAATATCCCGGGCTGACGCTCACAAGTCCGGGGTAAGTATACAGCACGCTGCTAACACTCCCACCACCTCTACTCCGTGTGTTTCTCTGCACAGACCCTGTGCACCCAGGACGCGATCTTCCCAGATGTCCTTCACTCCGGCGCCGGGGCGCCACGGACCCTGGGTGCACCAGTAGCGGAAAACGCGAGCCAGGGCCCGGGCGACGACCTCTCCCCCTCCGCCCCCTCCGGTCTTCGATATCTCCACCCGGAACCGCTTCGCTCCCCTCCACGAGACTGAACACGACGCTGTGATCGTCGGAGACTCCATCGTCCGGCACGTCCGTGCTACGTTAGCTGAAGGTAAAGTGCACACTCACTGTTTCCCTGGTGCTCGTGTTCTTGCTGTTTCTGCGCAGATACCCACGATCCTGAAGGGCGACGAGAGCATCGGTGCTGTCGTGCTGCACGAGGGGGTTAACAACACCAAGCTGCAGCAGACGGAGACACTGAAGAGGGACTTCAGGAGCCTGATCGAGACGGTACGCAGCACATCGGCCGCGACGACGATCATCGTGTCAGGACCGCTTCCCACGTATCGACGAGGACACGAAAGGTTCAGTAAACTTTTTGCTTTAAACGAATGGTTATTGTCAGGGTGTAAAGGACAGAAACTGCTCTTTGTTAATAATTGGAATCTTTTCTGGGAGCGTCCTAGGCTTTTCCGTGCTGATGGCCTGCACCCCAGCAGATTCGGAGCAGAACTCCTATCGGACAACATCTCCAGGACGCTACGCTCCATCTGACTAGTAAGCCAACTCTCAAATAACTGCTATGATGACTTTTGGTCTACACACTTAAAAGATAGAAGTACTTGCATTGTCCAATCTATACAGACTGTGTCTGTTCCCCGAATAGCGAGGTCAAAATATAAATTTAATGCAGGATCTAGAAAAAATCTGATCGTGATTAAACCAGAAAAACGCAAAATAAATGAACAAAAGCAATTTTTAAAGCTTGGGTCCTAAATATTAGATCACTCTCACCCAAAGCAGTTATTGTAAATGAAATGACCACAGATAATCATTTTGATGTACTCTGCCTGACTGAAACCTGAAACCAAATGAATATTTTGGTCTAAATGAGTCTACTCCACCAAGCTACTGTTATAAACATGAGCCCCGTCAGACTGGTCGTGGTGGCGGTGTGGCAACAATATATAGTGATATTCTCAATGTTACTCAGAAAACAGGATACAGGAGGTTTAACTCATTCGAAATACTTCTGCTTAATGTTACACTGTTAGATATGCAAAATAAATCTCTGCTATCTCTTGCTCTGGCTACTGTGTATAGACCGTCAGGGCCATATACAGATTTCCTAAAAGAATTTGCAGATTTCCTCTCAAATCTATTGGTTAATGTCAATAAACTGCTAATTGTCGGAGATTTTAACATTCACGTTGATAATACAAATGATGCGTTAGGACTTGCGTTTACTGACCTAATAAACTCTTTTGGAGTCAAGCAAAACATCACCGGGCCCACTCATCGTTTTAATCATACGTTAGATTTAATTATATCGCATGGAAGTGATCTTAGCGATATAGATATCGTACCTCAAAGTGACGATGTTACTGATCATTTCCTTGTATCGTGCATGCTGCGTATTACTGATATTAATTATATGGCTCCGCGTTATCAGAACTATTGCCTGGTTACTGGTTTAAACTTGGCCCAGGTTTTTAAAAGATTTTTGGGACACCTTAATGCTGTAGCTTCAACAATTGATTACCAATTCAAAGTCAATGTTTGAATAAACTGACAGCTCAGATGCCCAGATTATGCAGAGCTGTAATAGCTGCTAATGGTGGATATTTTGATGAATCGGAAATTTCAGGGGTATTTTATAAACTGTTTATGTTATAAAATATGTTTTTGTAGATTGTGTTGTCCCTTATCAGTGCAAAATAATCACAAATTAAAAAGGATTCATATCAATATTGTCCAAAACCCCACTTTTTGAGGGCGTTTCCAAACTTTTGGAGGGCAGTGTACATCTAAGAATGTTTTTTTTACCCACCACAAAATAAATATATAAAAACGGTGACTTTTTATCTCAATATTCAGTTTATTTATTTATTTATTTTTTTGGAATTGTTAAGTTTTATATCTAGCAATTTTGCATGTATATCTCACCAATCTAAACTGACATCACACAATTTATATACAAAAAAAAAAAAATTGATATCATGCAATTTATAAGCGAAAAAAAATCATTAACAAAACGTCATAATTGTGAGAAAAAGTGCAGATTTAACGTAAAATGTGGACATTATCAATTAGACAGCGTAAAACAAAAACATGAATAAATAGTAACTCACCAAACTCAAGAACAAATCTACATAAATATAATAACAAATAACATCAGTAGGAGAGCAACAACAACATCTATTATAACTGTATTTTTGAATATAATAAATCTAAATATATATTGTTTTCTACTGTTGCAATTAATATTTAACCACAGCAGCAATAAATAATAATAATAATAATAATGACCAATTATTCTTATTATTCTTATTTATTTATAGTTGTTATCAAATTATCATATAGGTTATCAGACACTCAAAAATGAAAAATAATCTGCAACGGCATTGGTAATTACAGTGCAATATTAGTCAGTCTTCATGAATAAATTCACAAGGAATACTTTCAGAATCATATATAGTTCCTACATTTTTATTTTTATTTTTTTTATAAATCCTACAATTCTGTTTATTTACAGGTTTTTAGAAATCCAATGCTTTCATTGTGGTCTAAGTTTTGGACCCCACATGCATTCTTTAGACACTGTGGCAGTATGCCTGCCAAAAACCTGAAGCAGTATTATGTCAACAAGTTTAACTAACTTTAAGTAACTTACTCAACAAGCTTCCCTTCAAACAGGGAATGCAGAAAAGCTGGAAATCAAGCTTGCATTGCTAAAAGCATCTACATTCACGCACTCACATAGATTATGTTTTGGGCCTTGAATCTCAGAATAGAGTGAAAGCTGCTCTTCTGAGCCTGACTCTCTAACTCTCATTGAAGATGGTGTTTTAAATCCTGAGGAAGTTTAACTTCATTGATTCCCATGCTGAGAGTGTCAGGGTGACAGGAGCTCTTAATGCAGACAGCATGATGGACTGATCTCAAAGGCTGTACTTTGATTCGGTTTCAAAGGACAGCTCAATGCCTTTGGTACGAGACAAGAGACAAATTATCCCAGTGCCTCCTATTCTTCTCCAAGCCGCGTTTATGCTGCTTCTCGTAAAATATCTGTGTGTTTTCTTATTTCAAGAATAAAATTCTTTTTTTTTTGAGGGATTAAGTCAAAAATATTCATACAAATACAAAGAATCTTTAAAAATAGCCAATATTCACCTAAATGTGTATTCTACCCAAATCGATGGCAGCTGACTTGAGCAAATTGATTTGTTTATTAATACTATTAAAATTGATGTATTTATTATTTTAGTCAAAATAGAAAATGAAACAAATTAATTTCACCATAATACAACTGAACTGTAAAGGACTTCATTTTATAAATAATAATAATAATATAATTTAATAATAAAATAATTTAAAACACTAATATATACACACTATATTGCCAAAAGTATTGGGTCACCCCCTTCTAATGAACATGTTTGACTACTTTAGTAATTTCTATGAGTACAAATCTTAATATTAAAGCATATAACAATATTCTTGGGAATTGTGTGCTTCTAATTTTATAGCAACAGTTTGGACAGAACCCTTTTCTATTCTAACATGACTGTCTCTGTGTATAAGACACGGTTCAGAAAGACATGATTGATTGAGTCAGTGTGGAAGAACTTGACTGGTCTGCAGAAAGCCAAGTCCTGATCCCAGCTGAACTCCTCTGGTGTGACTTTAAATCAGGACTTGAGCCAGAAAATCATCACCAAACACCAATGACTTGTACATAAGGGTACTGGCATTTTAGACACGTCTAAAACTGTTGCAACAGAGATGGAAATGCAATTTTTAAATACATGAATTATGTTTCCATCTTTGTTGCCACAGTTTTGTTAGTGCCTTCTTCTGTTCTAAAGAAGGGGGTGCCAACACTTTTGTCCTTATAGTGTCTGTACAAGTTATTGGTGTTTAAATATTAAGTCTATTTCACTTTAATCTGTTAAATTCTAATTCTTAATTATATCTGTTCCAATACTTTTGCTCACATGAAAAATGTGTGGGTTCAAATAAAAGGTGATATCTTCTAAGTTGTGTATAAGATCCAGATGTAAATACCTGGAAATAAAAGCCGGCATGTAAATCTCTTGTCTGATATTCATCTTTTGATGTCAAACCCAAATGTTTTCAGTCTACAGCAAAAATAAAGGAATTGGCCTTACTGTCCCACATATATATACAGAGGGATGAAACTCTAAAAGTGCTGTTCTTTTTATTTGGTAAAACATGTATGTGTTGAAACGGCTAATAATAAAATGTGACATTCTGTAGTTTTGTCTCATATTCATATTTTAATCATATTTGTATATGTCTTGACTCCACAGCCAACAGAGCAATTTTCTCTTTACTGTTCCAATACTTATGGAGGGCACTGTATATATATATTTTTTTTTTTTTTTGCTTTTTATATATATTTTTGCTTTCAAATGTTAAAACCATAGAGCTTTTATTTTGCTCTTGTTTATTGGCAAAATATTTCTAAACTGTTCTCATTACAGATTTATTAAGATGTTTTGGCGCATGCTGCATTTTCAACTGCATGTTATGAGCATCATCATGAGTGGCTCGCATAAAAGGATCAGATTACATGCTTATATAATTGCAACGTCTTAATAATCAAGCTAACTATATCAGGTTCTCAGGCAATGTTAAAATTAATATAAAATTACCAGCCAACTGGCGAGATATTTCTGTTTTGAATACTCACCAATGCAGATTTTCATTCGCATTTGACACTTGGCGTGTGTTAATTTAAGGCCCCCGATACTAAAAACAAAATCTGAAGAAATGTCAAAATCATAAGAATCATGTTCTCCAGGGAGCTGCCCTGAATTGGAGTGGAATTATGGGAACAAAGTGCAGGCCAGAGAGGCATCAGCGGTCATTAGTGGTGCGCAGGACATGCCAGCGGACAGGTGGGAGCCGAGCAGGTGTTCATATATATATCTGGAGCTGCGACAGACAGAAGATGACTTCCTCCAGCACTCAGGAGGATACAGTGAATTAAACAGGAACAGGAAGACAATGCGAAGCCCACTGCTCCTTCATTAGCTTCACCAGCAGAGAGAAAATGAACTTTGATGAAGGTGGCTGTTCTTTTAACAGCTTTTCAAGGAAACAGCGTGATAATCCATAGACCTGTGCCAGATTCCAGTTTCTCTAATCATACTGTGCAAATGGGTTTCGCCTGTGAGCAACTTCCGGTTTACACGTCTGATGTAGATCAAATAATAAAGCTTAATTGGAAATAAATAAATGGCCATACATCCATTCATTTATTTTTCAGAATAAAGCTAAGTTTGTTTATTTTTTTAATAAATTAATTTAAAAAACTGTTTTTACTATATTTCTGATCTAACAAATGCAGCCTTGCTGAGCAGAACAGACTGCTTTCAAAAACATTCAAATCTTACCCACTTTTCTTACCATCTTTCCCAAGGGGGAAAAAGGGAACAAAATGTTGTTCTGGGTTATCAACCATCTCTTCTGATTTCTACAGAATCCACAGGTCACAACATCTGTTTTTTGGACCAGTACCTGTCTTTGGATGAGGGCCAAACTGTCCCGGGCCCTGTTCAGCAGCTCCTCCACAACTTTCGGATCTTCCACTGTCCGGTTCTCCCTGAAGGCATCTCGTACCCGCCGCAGAGCGTACGTCCTACAGAAACGATCAAAACAACTCACTTGATGTTTTGCATTTGCTTGCTCTTGCACAAGTCACTGCCACACTTTTGGGAGTCAAACTGGCCAAAAAAGTCAAAAAAGTTCATTGTCTATTGGCAAATGTCAGTCACTCAAGTTGTTTTTTTTTTTTTTTGTGATTCAACTATTGTTGAAAACAATGCAAAAAAGAAAAAAGAAGTGATTCTGCAAAATTTGCCATTTAACTGCAAATTAATCACAAAAAGTTTTAAATTACAGTTATTGCCATGTTAGTCTGATATAGAAACATGCATGAATGAGAAAATAAAGCACGGAACGAGCTTGATGTTAAAAAGGGTTATTAAACGCAACAAGATGTGAAAAAACTCAATGTGGTGCTCATTCCCTTATTGTGGTCATAATACACACTGTAACAAAAAAAAAAACAAAACAAAAAAATATCTGTAACACTTATGGTAAAATGACTGCCGGGCTGTGGTTGACAGTACTTTACACCGTAAAAAAAAAAAAATGGGATCCACATTTTTTGTTTTGCAAACTTAAATTCACAGGAAAAAATTATTACATTAAATGATATAATGTTAACACATCAACCTATTCAAGTACTAATATCTGTTTTGTGCCATCGGAAATACACTTAAATGCATCAAAAACAGGTGGTGATGAGAAAGTCACATGATGAAAGCTTTTCCACAAGCTGAGGACGGAAATATTTATATAAAGAGTGCACATGCAGTCTAACACAAATACTAATCACCATTATTGTAAGACACAAGATAGTAAAATAATGCAATAAACATTAATTTAACAACATTAGATATAAGAAAAAAAAACCTAATGAACACAACTGATAAGAAAATAAAAAATAAGAAGAAACATTCAATGTGAAGTGTCGCGCAAGGAATTCTGGGAATATCAATTTACAGTTTTTCACTGTAAATTATACAATGACTGGTTTATGTATATATATATATATATATAAGATCACAAGTCCCCTGCAAGGTTTATAAACCAAAGCATTAAAAGCAGGGGTTACACACAGAAGTCTGGTATCTTTTATCAGTCATGGCGTGGGTAGATTGCTGCCCCTCTGTTTATGTTGTATCTCAATAGGAAAACATTAAGAAATGGAGACCTGACTGACAAGGATGCAGTGAGCCTGTCACACCGCAGCAAGGAGACAAGGAACACTCTGACAGCGCACTGGGAAAAGCGAAGACAAACTCACATTTCTTCTGGATGACAAATTTCATTAGCACCAGCACTGGGTGTGCCACATGCTAATGATGGAGCAGTCATTATTAGACAGCTAAGCTGTAAGGTAGCTTCTCACGTCTGCACTTCTAGGGTGTGAAAAAGCGAGGAGGAAGCATGTCTCCAGGCTTTTCATCTCGAAACACGAGCAGTGTGGGGCGTACGGAGGCCCCTGTGCCACGCCAAGATCAAAGTCTCGCCTGGCACCCGAGGAACCACCTCCACCAAGACGAGGCAACTCCGCTCTGACAGCCAAATCCAAGCTTCCCACCATTTCATGGGACGAGGGGAGAGGAGGTGGGAAAAAAGCCAGGGAGAAAGGCAGAGAGGTGAAAGAAAATCTGCAAATAATGAGAGAAACCCACAGAGAAAGAGACAGACAGAACGGGTGAGAGCACACTCATGCGAGAGCTGAGCGATCTTAGATCATACACTTAAAAAACAACAGATGACAGATGCAAAATTGTGTCTTGAGAAGGAAAAGGGGCAGTTGCTAGATAAAGAGCGTGTCATCTTTAGAAATACCACAGTGACAGACACTTCAAAGGAGTCAAAATTGAGCAGCAGGCTTTGAAGCACTCGTCATGTGCTTTTTCAACAGCTCACGTGTATTAAGTGTGACAAATCTGAGGTCAAAGCCATACACAACACAAGTGAAATACGCATGTACAAATAACAGAACATTAAAGTCATACACTTTCTGAATGTAACACATTATTCTATATTCCATCTATTATTTGCTCACCTTATGCAACATGCTTACGCTGATGGTTGCAACCAAGGCTTATTGAAAAAGCATGCCTCTATCTTTATTTTGGGAAACCTACACATACATATAAATACAATCCCCTCAGTTTCCAGCTGAAATGACACTATTGGCTGTAAAAGACAAACATTATTTCTATTTCCAACAACAAATTATAATTAAGAGGCAGGTTAATATTGATTAATAAAACATTATATTTGTACAAATCCACTTTTACCATAAAGCATGATTTGTGAAGTTAGGGCTGTGCAATTAAATCGAATTCAATTATCATGCGCATCTCGTTAGTAAAGCAGGTTCATTGATTGGCAGTAAATCGACATCACCTGCTTTCAAATGGAGCGGGAATTACTACACAGAGCCGTAGTTCACCGACAATATCGCGTTCATAGTTGCAGACGTATCGCCTTCGATTATTAACACGAAATTGCCTAGCCTGTCAGTGAACTACGGTTCTGTGTAGTAATTCCCGCTCCATTTGAAAGCAGGTGATGGCGATTAAATACTAATCAAGAAACTGGTTTTACTGACTAGATGCGCATGATAATCGAATTCGATTAATTGCAGAGCCCTACGTAAAGTAACAGATTTTGGTGTTTGCGTCACTTAACCAGCTCCATATGTATGGCTTTTCTGATGTAGCAAACTTGCTCGGTAGCGCACCCGGTACAGCACTGCACTTGCGATGTGAAGTGCTCATGTACGACTTTTGTGAAACATGAGTTATAATAAAAGATATCAAAGACTTTAGTATTAAACATTTAGCACCAGACATTTAATTTCTGAACTGAACTCTAAATTCTAAACATGATGTGGCTGTGATTGGCCGCATACCTCAAGCGTGTGACGGAAATGTTATGCCCTTACCACATTGGGAATATCAGCTTCCATGGTGGCGGCGACGGCGACAATACTACAGCGAGAATAAAAGTTATGCCTTTTTTCTTTGCGTATACATTTTGGGCGGTGTTATGTAAATCTTCGCACACAGTGGCGTACATTTGTGGGGGCGTATTTCAATGAGACATTTTAGGAAGGCGTGGATGAGTCTTAACTTTTAGAAAAAATATCTCTTTGGGTGCGAGACTTTAATCTCTGTGACCTTAAAGATCTTATGCTTTTATATAAGCACAAACGGCTTGCAGCACTCCAAAAACAACGGGAAACATGAAATCGCATGACCCCTTTAAGAGGGAAAAAAAGGTTTTCTACTATAGTTTTACAATTTCTGCATTCACACGACCCGAGTTTATGGGTTGTAGGTTTCCAACTGGGACCAATATAGTGGTATTTTCACTAAAACTGCTAGGAAACTGGATTTGATTGTTGATTTCAATACACAGTTTAATGTTAGCATTTTGCTAAGCTAACAGCTTGATACTCTAACATGCATAAAACATACAGATTTTGGGTAAAATTGTGCATTTTTATTAGACTGAACATTTTTAATCAATACATTTCAGAAGATTTCTCTCAGCTAAACAAATATGATTCATTGAATTTACTAAGTTTATTTTTAAGGTAAGTGGTTGCAATCAATTTATTTTAGCTACATTTAAATAAACTAATTTAGTTGACTAACTTCCAAAATTATAATTTTTTTATTTAAATGTAGCTAAAATAAATAGTTTGCAACCACTTACCTAAAAAAAATAAATAAGTATCTGCTTTACAATTTAGTCAAGTGACTGAAATGATTAGAGGCCATGACAAATAAATCTTTTAACACTCTTGTATGCAAAGCAAATCTTAGATTAACTTTACAATAGAATAGAAGGATCTGCAAGTTTCTACAGCCATTTTAGCTAATCGAATTCTTCAGTTTACATCACTTCTCATTACATCAGAGACCCAGTTAATAATAAACCACTCACATCATCCCTTCGAGACAACATCTGATAGATATTTTCAGCATTTTCAGCCATCTGGCTTTAAGGTCATCAACAAGACAAAGCATTTGTCAAAAGGAAAACAGAGAGCGATCTGTAGATCCGTGGTGAATTCTGGTTGGGGCCATTGGACAATTAAGCAGTTGGTCTTTGTCACCAGCGTAGGAATGGCTGATTCATCGAGCGGCACGTATATTGAATCCTCAGAGAGAAACTCATCCTCGCTGCCAAGCATCCAGACTTAAATATGAGCCATGAAGCATGTGACAGAGCGACAAATTGCTTGTGTTTTTAAGCGAATGCGTCATATTGTTGGATATGCTTAAGCTGACCTTAAACAAAAGCATAACGTGGCGTCCGATTGAATGTAGCGGGTGGGAGCGTCATTAACACTTGGGCAGCTGAGAGAATTATATTTAGGGAGATGAACAGGAACTCTTGCTTAAGATCTTACGACAGCAGATTAGCAAACTCTTGTTCTGTAGGCAACAATTAGCGTAGCGTCACCCATGGGCAGTTAAACACACAATTAATTCACCTCACCAACACAAAACATGAATAATAATAGGCATCTAAAAGAACATAAAACAACGTGTTTCATGATTCTGTGAAGTGGAACCAATTATAATAGCTTAATATTTAATGACACCTTCAGCTGTAAATACACAGGCCCTGTATTATTAGCTAAAGATGCTTCCTGCCCCTGAAATGAATTTCACACGTACAGCTGAAAAATGCTGAGTGTGTGGCCAAAATCATTTTAACAGAACTGTGGAAAAACAGAGAGATGAGAAAAAGAGAATGAGATGAGAAGAGACGCAAGACAAGAACAGTCAGTGAGAGACAAGATGTGAAGAGATGAGACAAAAAAAAAAAAAAACAGAAGAGAGAGGACTAGGACAGAAAATTAGACAAAAAGTGAAATGTGAAAAAAGGATCTAAAAAGATGAGACCAGCAGACAATAGATAGAGATAAAAGACAAAAAAAAAAAAAGAGAAAAGAAATGACAAGAGGCAAGAAGAGAAATGACAAAAGACAAGAGAAAGCCCAAAAGAGCGCATGTTACACCTCTCTTCATCTCCTTGCACTGGCTACCAGTGGCAGCTCGCATCAAGTTCAAGACACTGATGCTTGCGTACAGAACTACCACAGGCTCAGCACCCTCCTACTTCCACTCACTATTACGAACCTACATCCCCTCCAGAAGTCTGAGATCTGCTAGTGAGCGACGCCTTGTGGTACCATCACAGAGAGGCTCAAAATCACTCTCCAGAACATCCTCGTTCACCATTCCTGGCTGGTGGAATAATCTTCCCACCCCTATCCAGAATGCCGGATCCCTGGCAATCTTCAAGCAACAACTGAAAACTCATCTCTTTCGGCAGTACTTGACTAAACTCAAAAAAAAAAAAATGTATCTTTCCCTCTATCTTTCTCTCCTTCCCTTACTAGCTTGTAGTTATTTGAACAATGACTGAGACTTGGTGTTACGAGCACTTCCCCTGTCTGATTGCCTCTTCAAGATGAATCACTTCTTGTATTCCCCAATTGTAAGTCGCTTTGGATAACAGCGTCTGCCAAATGACTAAATGTAAATGTAAAAGAGAGAACTGAGAAATGAGGCCAGGTGAGACAAGCGAAGAAATGAAGTGAAAGGAGAGAAAAATGACAGCTGAGATGTGAAGAGACAAAGAAAGACAAAAAGAGCCATGGAGAGAAGAGTCTTAAACAGACAAAACAAGATTAGGACAGAAGATAAATTTAAGAACAGAAAAGAAAGGATGAGGCAAGATGAGATACAAGGAGAGATAGAGAAACAAGATGTAACAAGAAGAAAGGAGAAGTTAAACAATAAGAATCAAGGACAGATGAGTCTCAAAGATAAGGGCAGAAGAAAAAAATGAGAGACAAGACAAGGAAGATCTTAAGTAAAAAACAGAGATGAAACAAGATGAGATGAGAGAAGAAAAAGCCACAACAACGAGAGAAAGGGAGCAATGTGAAAAGAAAATGAAAAAGAAGAGGAGACAAGAAGAGAAGAAAAGAGACGAGTCTGAAGCGCTGCATGCAGCTTGTGATGTCAGAGCTTGTGGTGGAGATGAAGAGAGTTTCTCTCAGAGATCAAACCCACAGAGATGCTACTGAAGCATCAGAATTACAGCTGGAACTTACGGAGACTCGACAGAGACTTGTGACAGCCCATTATCAGCAGAAACGGGAGGATGTGCTCAACTTTCAGCAAACATATCACCGGCGAAGACGCCAACAAACACCGTTCTGGAAAGAATATTTGGGTGCCAAAATGAAGGCTTAAGGATACGATCGCAAAATGACTTGCTGGCACTTTATTCATAAATTTGAGCAAGAAATCAATCATTTTCTCAATTGAGATACTGAGTCTGAACACACAGAACAAACGCGCTCACAGTAAATGCAGCATGTTAAATGAACAGCAAGCTATTAATAAATAAATAGCTACAAACAGAACAGAAAATAGCCCTCCGTTTCAAACAGGCACCTCACTGACACGAAGCATTAA
Source organism: Barbus barbus (assembly GCF_936440315.1). NCBI lineage: Eukaryota > Metazoa > Chordata > Actinopteri > Cypriniformes > Cyprinidae > Barbus > Barbus barbus. Next base: position 2,896,337 of record NC_136724.1, read on the forward strand.
AGCGGCTTGGCAGCCGAGGACTTTCAAGAAGATCTGTGAGATTTCACACGCAAAGCTGCATGATGTGAGCAGAGCTCACTTATTTATCTGTGGCTTTTAAAGGTTTTTTTCTTGTGAGCTTTATGAATAAGACTGTGCACAAATATGTCGTCATTGGCTCTGCGCTAACGTCGAGCCGGAGGACCACGGGGGAGGGTTATATTTAACGGGAAGATGCTTTACGTAAGAGCTGCCCTACTTTCTGCAGTCTACACTTGCAGCCGTATTGTTAAGTCTGCAGTGTGTACCGTCAAAAAAATCTGCTTCCTCTCCTCAAAAAGAGTCTGTCTTTCTCTGAGTGCGTGTTGTGAATCTTCCTTCTTGACAGATGGGATATTTTTCTTACCTTCCGTCAAAATCAACATCTCTTTCATCCTCCCTTCTCAATCATTTGCTCTCACTGACTGAATTTGTTTCCGGCTTTCAATCATCTCGCAGTTGCTTCGAGTTGTCCTGCATTTCATTTACTCTTTCCCCTCCCTGCATCTCTCTCTCTCTCTCTTCACATGCTGTTCCAACTTCTTTCTCTCTGCGTAAATTTGAGAATTTCACATCACATACGCACGGCGCTCAAACCACAACCTAAAAAATCAGATTTGAAGGAGTACTATACTGCATATCTCAAAAATGCTAAATATGAGTTATCATCAGCATGTTAAAAAACGAGTTGCTAGGCCTTGAATAATTGAACAGCCTATATTACACAGTTAGAAAACAACATGCACATTGGGTTTCTTGCTAAACCAGCCAGAATTACAGTGAAAACAATAGGCCTCATTAATGAAACATAAGCAGAATGGATTTCTCTGTAAGCTGTGACCGTTCATTGTGTTTTGTTTCTTCATTAGAACAGATTTTTAATTTAGCATTACATTGTATGCTCTGCAGTGAATGGGTGCCGTCAGAATGACAGTCCCAACAGCTGATAAAAACATCACAATAATCCACAAGCAATCAACACTTTTATTTCAACTGCAGAAAGACATCAATACACACCACTTTTTAAGTTTAAGTCCACCGAAGTTAATCGACTCTTCTGTCTGATTTGTTTGTCGGACAAGATGGCAGATTCTGTGTTATGATTGGTCAGATCACCTGTCAATCAAGCTCTTTGCGAACGGTCAATTACATTTCCAATTTTTACACTATAAACAAAATCAACTAAAAATACAGTCATATAACTGATATATCAGTTTACTAAGAAATTAGGCCCCTTGTTGCTTTCAATTCTATATGAATTTATTCAAGAAAAGTCTTATGAGCACAAATCCGCTCTGCCTCAATGAGACATTTATGAATTGCATTCATTTAATATTAGCATTTGCATTCAGGCAAACCAAAAGGATTACAAAAGTATGAGCTTTAAAACTGCTAACGTATGAACACTGGCAGATTTCAGAAGAAGAATTACACTGGAGACTCAAAGCTCTATGGAAACTGAGTGGGTTGGAGATTATTATCCTTTGGCTGTCAGCAGAACAGTATTCTGTGAACACGTTAAGCCTTTTATAACTATTTGTAATATGAATGCACCACAATGATAGAATTTCCGAACAATAACTCGGAATGATATCATGGTTATATTTCCAATATTAAGAGTTGAATTGAGAATCAGGGGATGTTTCAAATGGCACTCCATACTATTTCTGCAGTGTGCATAGTATGCATATTTTCTGTCCACATACAATATCTGGCTTACATACAGTACTACATTTCCTAGTAGCAGCAGCATGCAACAGAGCACACTTTGTAAGTTTCTGTTGCCCACAATGCAATGCATTTGACTTGACCTTCCATTTCCAATGTCACACATGAACCAAAATCTCATGACTAGCGGTTGACCGATATACTGGCTGATATTTAGACACTTACTGCATCAGCCGATAAGTTTTCCTGTTTGGCCATTTTCTCAAAAGTGGGACTTTTATTTTGATATTGCTGCAACACCAGCAGCGTCTTCATTATTTTACTGTCTGTTTATTTTACAGATTTATTTAAAATGAATCATTAAAAGAGTCATTAAGGCTGAAGCCTCCACAGATGTCAAGCTCTGATCCTGAAGGGTCATAGTCCTGCAGAGTTAATCCTGAAGACCTTGGTTAACTTGATCAGGTGTCTAATTGATTTTGGGCGAACGCTGCAGGACTGTGAATCTCCAGAAGCAGAGTTTGACACCTTTGAGTGTTGGCCTTGACTAGCTGTTGAATTTCAATTTAAAATAATGAAAAATCATTTTCCTCAATGCAAGAACAAAGCAAGTTTCATATAGACAAACTTCCACCTCAGCCCATAAAAAAAATAAAAAAAATCTATAATTTAAATTTCAATATGCAAGAGTCAATACAATGAGGTCATATAAAATGAAATGGTCTTTTCTTTTAATTTAGGTGTAGTACAATAATAATAATAATAATAATAATAGTAACAACAACACCACTCATATTAATATATATTTAATATAATATATAAATATATAAAACAGTAGCAATATTAGAGGGAAAAAACAAATGTATAATTTTTTATATACATTATATATACAATGTATAATTTGCATGATGTAAATTTATATTAAATTTATTATATTATAATTTTATAAATTTGTTTCTTAAATTCATCATATTTGGAATAATTATGATTTTTTTATTAGCCTTTTATGCTCGCAACAGATGCATTTATTTGAGCAAAAAACAAACAAAACAACAACAACAACAGTAAAAACTGTAATATTGAGATATTATTACAAATCAGTGTATTGTCTCTCTCTCTCTCCTCAAAATAGAAAACAGATATATATTCCAGTCTTAATTAATTTATTCTAATTATTTTAATATTATAAAGCTGATTTGATTTGCTGCTCACGAAACATTTCTTATTATTAGCAATATTGAAAACAGCTGAGCTGCCTCTTATTTTATTTTATTTATTTATTTAGTGGAAACCGTTCAAATATTTTGAGGGAAAGGAAATTAGTACTTTTATTAAGCAAATATTTCTATTAAAAATAAATGCTGCTCTTTTGAATGTTCTGTTTATCAGAGAATCCTAAATAAATGTACGACGTTCCATCCCATAATGAGGCAGTTTTCTGCTGGATGCTTCACCAGACACAATGCAAACATCACAAATACTGAAGTATGCACATCTGCATCTATGTATAAGCAGTATTGGTGCATCTGCATCCCGCTTTATGCCACGGAGACTACTGTATAAATGACACGCGCTCGTGCCGCAGATAAATAAATGCATATTGTTTTAAATACCTATAATTGTAAGAGGGGAATTTCTTGCTCTCCTTCAGAAGCAGTCTGTAGAGTGACAATACATGCTCTCTGCCGGACGCCGCCATGATGGAAACAGAGCTGTCAGTTCAACGCAAGGACCCAAGAACAGCAATAAGAGGCGCGCCTGAACACATACACTCGCTTTAGTGTTTAAATATACAAGAGAATGTGATGTTCGAGTTTAATAAATGACGTATTTTATATTTAAACTATCCGACGGTAATACCGTACACACACTACGCTCTAAATTAAGATGCCGTGTTTATATTGATCAGGCATATCAGCAGTCCTCTCAACAACAGCACGCGCGTCCAGATAGAGGTGAGTGAAGGGTTCTTCTGTAGTTTTCTTGTGTTGATTTGCACGCATTTATCCTGTATTAGTTAATTATGAAATGATAATTAGTGTCAGGGTGATTATATGGCGGCTGTTGTTTGAAGTGGTCCTGGCTGGTTATTTGCTTGATCAGTCATAGATTCATCTCAGTGTTGTTTATGTTGCTCCAGATCCTGCATTTAATTAAAGTTATGATGTGCGACTTTCCTCGAGGATGTGATTTAATGAGCCAGTGGCAGATTGTTACACCTCTACATTGTTTATAGTTGTACACGAGCTAATGTATATTACACATAACGCTGTTTTTGATTGTATAAGTTAAATGATTGATGTGTTTTGTCATATTAAGAATGTGTTGCTGTTGTGCAAGAAGTTCAGATTTTTGCTTTTACCTCATATTCTGTGTGATCTTGCTTGGTCTGTTGTTTTATTTTAGGTAAGTTAATGGTTTTTCATATATTTTGGTTTGATTGAAACCTATTTTTTATGGTTTAATGCAGGGGTTGCAAACTTAGGTACTTTTATGACCTAAAATATTAGCTTAAAGTACCCCCTGAATGTCTAAATGAATATAAGTAACGGTTCAATTTGTTTTGTCATGTATACACACACAAACTCACATATATACACACACTCACTCACTCACTCACTCGCACACTCACTCACTCACTCGCACACTCACACACTCACTCACTCGCACACTCACGCACACACTCACTCGCACACTCACTCGCACACTCACTCACTCACTCGCACACTCACTCACTCACTCGCACACTCACTCACACACTCACTCACTCACTCACTCACTCACTCGCACACTCACTCGCACACTCACTCACACACTCACTCGCACACTCACTCACTCACTCGCACACTCACGCACACACTCACGCACTCACTCACACACTCACTCACGTACACGCACACACTCACTCACTCACACACTCACTCACTCACACACTCACTCGCACACTCACTCACTCACACACTCACTCGCACACTCACGCACACACTCACTCACACACTCACTCGCACACTCACTCACGCACACACTCACTCACGCACACACTCGCACACTCACTCACTCACGCACACACTCACTCACTCGCACACTCACTCACGCACACTCACTCACTCGCACACTCACTCACACGCACACACTCACTCACACACTCACACGCACACACTCACTCACTCACTCACACACACACTCACTCGCTCACTCGCACACACACGCACACACACTCACACACACACACACACACAATAGAAAAATACTAAAACTTCGATTGTTTCCCCCCCTTCATCTTTGAACTGTCATCAGGTTTATAATGTAACAAAACATGCTAAAGTGAACCGATAATACTAACATGCCGGTTTCTGTTGTAAAAAAAATATATTATTATTATTTATTTATTTTTATTTTTTGGCATTTTTCTGTCTTCTGTATTTTGGCAAATGTCCAAATTGTCATTTTGATCCCCACTCTACAAAAATAGTTGATTAGCTAGTAATTATTCACCCATGGCTTTTAATATTTTGGCTTTCTTCTTCATTCATTTATTTCTTTAACTAAAAAAAACAAATAGTATATATATATATATATATGGGTATCAATGTGTCCTATGTTGTGACAGAAAAATATAAAAATAAATAAATAACTAAATAAAATAAAATAAAAAACTCATGCTATTTGTAACTAAGAATGAAGATACAGTTTTCTCATGTTATTTGTATGTTTTTTTTCCCCTATATTTTTGCTGTGTCACACCATAGGACAATTTATATATATATATATATATATATATATATATATATAATTTATTTATTTATTTATTTTTTTCTTGCTGAGGATCTTTGGTGAAGTTGATGACAAAATGCCCCAGCTTTGATCACACCATCAGAAACCCATCGGATCATAGATTTGGCTGCAGATCTAAGAAGCAGCTTAACTGTGAGATTGAGAGTAGAGATCGGTGCGTCTCACAACTTCCAGTATGGTCCACTTTGCCTGTCAAATGCTGGCTAAGGGAATCATATGCTGCTCAATCTTGTGACGAGTGGGTGTTTGAAGATCCTTGCTCTAAAAGTAAAGTGTGAAGTAAGTCACATCTCAAATGAACGTCTCTGTGATGTGTTAAAAGCCGCTGCTGCATACGGCAGTAAAACTGTGATGGACTTCTGTTACGACTGCCATCCATCAGGGAAATTAATGCTTAATTTAGGTGGACTGAACTTGTTTCTATTGTTGTAAAATGAACTGTAAAGCTCTGTTGAATTAAGACACCGATGGCCTTTGGTGCATTTGCTACTTTTATGAGTTTTTATGAGTAGTCTAGTGTTTAGTCTGTCACTTTAATGCGTAGTCCAGTAAGTCTTCAGTGGGCTCTAAACTAGTGCTGGTGACAAAATCTGACATTATGGTTAAAAAAAGAACCATAAAGTAAGTTAATATAGCTGCTGAAACTCATTATTTCACTATATTTCTGAATTGTTTGGAGAATTAAGTGTCTTTGAGGATTTAGAGATGAGGCAGACTTCGTAACAGTCTGAGAGTGGCAGTGAGTTCTGGTGAATACACCATGGTCACATGATTCTTAAAATCATTCTGATAGGCCGATTCGTCATCAATGTTGACAATATATTTGATTTAAAATATAAATCATTTGTAACAATACACCGTCAAGTTTTGGTTCAGTATTTTTTTTTTTTGCCTTTTTTTTAATCTAATAAATGAACTTTTTATTCAGCAAGGAAGGGTTAAATTGTTACAAATTTCTATTAAATACTTATATTGTTAGAAAATATTTATTTTGAAACATTGCTGTTCTTTATAACTTTTTATTCATCAACGATTCCTGAAAAAGCAGGTTCCAAAATAAATAAATAAATAATCAGCACAACTGTTTCCAACAGTGATAATAAATAAGCATATTGATAAATCAGAACGATTTCTGACGGAGTAACGGCTGATGAAAATTCAGCTTTGCATCACAGGAATAAATTATACTTTAAAGTATATTAAAATAGAAAACCAGTATTTTAAATTGCAATAATATTTCACAATATTACAGTTTTTTCCTTGTATTTTTGATCAAATAATGCAGCTTTGATGAGCAGGCTACATAATAATATATATATATATTATTGTAATAGACATTATGTTGGTTAATTTTAGAATTTCAATCAATCAATAATTAATATAGCCTTCTCATTGCTGGAGGGAGCATAGTATTTATGAATAATTACCTTTTAGTCTTAATTTTATTCTGTTTTTCACATCAAGCTATTAAAACGATCAAATCTGCAGCGGTTTTTTTAAGCTACAGCCGTTGTTTGGTGACTCTTTATGGTGAACTCCAGTCATTTCAATAGGCATCCATGACATTTCGTGTAAAGGTGAAACTTCTCCACACAGATGTTGCAGCACTTTTAAGTTTTCAAGCAGATTCACCTTCATGTTGACTAACAGAAAGCTGCTTGGTTTGAAAGTGACTTATATTTGAGCTGTGCTTCATACATCACACAACTGACAATGAACCTATTTTTTTGTGACTGCACCGTTATGGTACTTATTGCTCTTTTTGAAGCATTTATTATGTTGTCATGTTTGTGTATTTGCAGCTCATGTGTTTATTCAGTGCTGCGCAGCAGAATACTGCCAAGGTTTAGCTTGAATTGTTATTTTCCAAGGCTGATTCTCTGAACATAACAAATCAACCCATCATCACACAAGCTGCCTCCTTACTCTCCATGAGAAGCGTGCTTCTCGTGCTTTTTCCGTCTGATGCATGAAGAACGGGTCTGTCTCTGAGATCGATGCTGTGCTCGTAGCACATGATTGTGGGGAGCTGTAGAGCTCGGCAGGGCTGGAGGCTGAAGATGAGCTTGGATTTAAAGGGTCTCCGCATCTCAGTGCCACTTGGAGAAGGTCACAGACGTGTCCTGTTTGCAGATGGCCTTCGCTTTGAGTGGAAAGGTCACCAGCAAGTGGCAGGTCAAGGCAACAGACTGTAAAATCATGTCAGCTGATTGATCTCTCAATTTGGAGCCCAGTTATCAACCAAAAAATAAAAAGAGAAATAACAGCTAATAATGCAGGACAAAAATTACTTCCAGTAAATGTTGATCTATTTTTTATATGCAATTCTTTAAAAAAAAAATGTATCATGTCATATGATGATAAATAAGCAGGAAAGAAACTTGCATAAACTGAAAATCTAAGGTTATAAAAATTTAGTCAAGATTGATGATAACAATTAGTTTTCTGAAAACAGCATATTTTCTGAAAAAGCATAGGAATAACTGAAGAATAACAGTACACAAATAAATATATCAAGGAAACCTATTATGAAAATTTCAACAAAATTGAACTTAAAAAGTAACTTTAACTTATGCACACTTTAACTATTTTAATTATTTTATAATTTGTTTATTTATTTAGAATTAATAATTTTATTCAGCAATAATGCATTCAATTGATCAAAAGTAACAGTAAATACATGTAATGCTAAAAAGGGTTTTATTCATGAAGGAAAAAAAAAACATTGTCCACAAAAAATAAGAATCAGCGCAACTGTTTTAATATTTTGATATTAATAAATGTTTGTTGAGCAGTAAATCAGTATATTATTATGATTTCTGAAGATCATGTGACACTGAAGACTGCAGTAATGATGCTGAAAATACAGCTGCAGATCACAGAAATATATAACATAATTGAAAACAGTTATTTTATTTTAGTTAATTATGGTTACATTTTGTTAAAATAATTCACAATATTACTGTTTCTCCTGTAGTTTTTATCAAATACATTCAGCCTTGATGAGCATAGGAGACCGCTTTCAAAAAAGTATATTTAAAAAAATAAATGTACCGACCCCAAACTGTAGTGTATATTTATAGATGCATAAACTTACACTTGTCTCTAAAAAAAGCATAAGCCGACATGAAATTCTTTGAGAGACATGTTCAGATTTGACCCAAGTCCTGATACTGAATGAGTGCATTTATTTCTGAATTATTGCCCATGATACCGATGCTATGAACACATTGATGTACCTGTAAAGTTATGTCTCAGAACATGCTCTTTCATCAGTGCTGTGAAATATACAGCTTAGTTTATTTGACCAGGTGAAACCAACTTTGCAGTTAAACCATGCAGTGGCATGACCTGACCAATATAGACTTGAATCCATCTTGACTGTAGCTGTACTGTATGAACAAGCTGTGCTCTTCGGTTTCATTTTTCATGTGACTTTTCCCAAGAAGGCATTAAAATGGCAATTTCATGCCATTCAGAAAACACTGGATCCATGTCCAGTTGAATCTAAAGGGAAGCCAGGTGTGTTGGTTTGACACCTGGACAATGATCTTCAATTTTCATTTATGCTCAGGTCCGTGCACATGGTGTGCATAAAAGTAGTGTCAAAAGATTTCCTTTAGCAGTCAGTGCTGTTTTTCAAGGCTGTCTTGTTAGATGATTCTTGTTTTCATGTTGATGACATAAAGTTTTCATTGTAGATGCTGTGGAGCTCCAGACAGCTTGTTAGTGTACTTTGTTTCTCTAGAGGATGTGTCATTGTTTCCTTGCAGCGGAGTGCTGATATCATCTAGAAACACAAAATAATTGTTCTCTTTGTTCGCTCGAAAATCTCTGAGGTTTAGTGAATTTTAGGTATACCTCTTGGTAAATGTTGGTATATCTGACCGATTTGTCTCAAATACGAATCATATGTGACCCTGGACCACAAAACCAGTCATAAGGGTCAAATTTTCTGAAATTGAGATGTATACATCATCTGAAATCTGAATAAATAAGCTTTCCATTGATGTATGGTTTGTTATGATAGGACAATATTTGGCTGAGATACAACTATTTGAAAATCTGGAATCTGAGGGTGCAAAAAAATCTAAATATTGAGAAAATCTCCTTTAAAGTTGTTCAAATGAAGCACTTAGCAATGCATATTACTAATCAAAAATTAAGTTTGGATATATTTATGGTAGGAAATTCACTAAATATCTTCATGGAACATGATCTTTACTTAATATCCTAATGATTTTTGGCATAAAAGAAAAATCCATAATTTTGACCCATACAATGTATTTTTGGCTATTGCTACAAATATACCCCAGCGACTTAAGACTGGTTTTGTGCTCCAGGGTCACATATTAGCCAGGTTTTAATAAGTCACGGTAAGATATTTCCATTACTTTAACTCATAAAATTAATATAACCAATTTCAAGTAAATCTTCTAATTGATATAATATTCAACTTTTTTTTTTTAAAGCAAATGGAATATAATTTGAGCGTAAACAACTTTTTTACAGACAATTTGATTATGATTAAAAGTTTAAGGCAGCAACTGAACTGATGTTTTTAAGTAGGTTCTTTTCACAATTAAATGCAATCAGTAAAGATGAAAATGTCAAAATGTTATTTTTTCAATACTAAATTCTAAAGTTCATACATAAAATATCAATAAAGATGTCTGAAGAAGAAAAAGTACAGAGAAACAATTATTGCCATCATCAGGGACAAATGAGAACAGAACCATTAATACACAACAGATACTGTCTGAAATTAAACATTGCATATAATTTTTTTTCTATTAAAACCATTTTTTAATTAAAAATGTTTTATTTAGGTTTTCGGATGCCATTTCTTTCATGTGATATTTTGAAATTCATCGGGCATGGTGAAATTAAATTATGAGAATTGTTATGCAATTAATTGACTGCAACACACTAATTTATACACTGCGGTCTTTTTCACATTTTATTAAATGGCTGATCTGCCGCACCATTTATCAGCTTAAGGCTTTAGTCTACAGTCGTCTTCATTGCACTGGCAATATTTTCTGTCCCGTTCGGAGTGGTTCATTTTCTCCTCTCCCTGAGGACTGCTTCTGTCTTTGCAGTGTTGGCATTAATGCTTTTTTTTATTTCAACTTTCATATTCTCTTTTCACTTGACATCTTTATAGTCTCAGAGTACTGAAGAAATTGCAATGAAAGAAATGCTATTGAGCGATTGTGCATGCCTATACTGTGATAATATATAGCAAAAAATATTGATGTATTCTTAAGTGTATGTATGAACTGATAATAATGTGCTCTAAAACAGGGGTACTATATAACTAAAACTAAAACTGAATCTAAAATTGACCATAAACAAACGTTTAAGAAGAGTGGCATTCCAGCAGATGATGTAGGTGTAGCGTAAACCCTGGACAGGATATGCTAGTCTCGTGAGAACCAGGTTTTGTTTACAGCAAAGGAAAACTAGTCTCCTCTAGGGCTGTCAAAAAAATAAATAAATCCACATTCAAATTTTAGGTGTGCGTCAGGCAGCGCTATCAGTGGTGCACGAAATGCGACGACGATATAGGTGTCATTGCATTTCAATGCTTTTGTTACCCTTTGAATCCACTAGATGCTACGTTGTTCATTTAAAATATTGCGGAAAAAGAGAACTCATGTTAAGCTTGAAACTACATGCATTGAGCAAAATGGCCTTTATTCTGTGAAACAAAATGGTTCTTGTTTCATCCTCCTCCTCTCTTTCATTAGTATAATGTTTGAATATGTAAATCATGTACAACCTTGTTGGCTATTGTATGAATTATTCTGCTTTTTTGCCAGACGTTGTTTTCAGCTTTCAGGCATCTCCAGTACCAAAGTGGAAGCAGTTTAGAGCAACTTTAGGCAGGGTGCTCTCAAGCCAGCATGAGCGTTTGTCTCCAGCATTGTCTGATGCAGGAATTTCCCCATCATGCAGTGCTCACAGCTGAGAACTGGAGCTTGCATGGGAGTCGTCATTCTCGCAGATCCTGCTGCGTTTGCACCGCATTGACTTGCCACCCACTCGCTCCTGAGCCCAGAATGCACTCGAGCGCCAATGATTACTCAGCCCACATCCATCAGCAGCCCACCGGCCGGCTATGACGGGGCTGCACAGAGCAGCCGAGCGCTCTGATCTCCTGAAAGCCACCGGCTGGACTGTTGTCTTCAGAGGTCGAGTTGGCTGCTGTCGACAGTCGTGTCTCACGCTCGTGTGTGATTAAGTGGGTGAAGAAGAGCAGGCCTGTTTCTTGTCCACTTCAGTGAAGCAGTTAGGCTTAAGTGGCTGTCATTGATTTCCAATGGGATGTTAGTTAGGAGTGTGTGTGTGATTTGTCCTGTGGTTGGTCGGGAAGATTACGGCTTGTACGAGATTTAGGCTTGGCGATCTTCGTGAATCCAGGAGCAGAATGACTCAATTTACACCTGGTGCTAGCATCGGTTTTGGGATCAAATCACTCAGACCTCATTCTGAGGTAGAATGAATGTGATGCAACAACATCAAAGACTCCCTACTCAACTCAATCAGCCAATGCGCTATTACAAGGGGTTTACTCTTTGCTAGTTGTTCATGGATTTATAAGAATATGAAAAATGCATTTTAGAAAGGATCTAAGTGCACAAGAGCAGAATTGATGGGTCAGTTACATATAAAAAGGGAAACAATCTGGTTACACTTTATTTTGGTATCATTGTTACAATGTAATTACACAAGTACTAATATAATTAACAACATGTACTTACGGGTTAAAGTTTGGTTCAGGGTCAAGAATGGCATTTATTTATTTAATGTGATTATGCATAATTTACTGTTATTACTATAGTCAGATGTATCTTGTAACAAAGATGCTATAAAATAAAGTGTTACCCCAAAATATTAAAAAAATCTAGTTTAAAATAGACATGGCAAGAAAAGTACTCCTTATGTTAATTCAACTTTTATACCATCTTTATGAGAAGTGGTAATTTAATGCCTCTAAAAATGTCATGTGGTGTAACCGTTAAGCAAACTTGATAACAATCTCTGCACAACTTGAATACGTGTGTACACATCTTTAATTCATTTTCCAAAAGGTTTTTAAATATTTTTAAGGTAAAAAAGTATTTTTTTGTACATAAAACTGGAGTATTGATTCAGAAATATAAAAAGCTTAAATGATTACCTCACGAATGAGGTAATTTGTTGGTGGAGCTTCACCACATGACATTTTACAGCCTAAATAAACTCACTTTGTCATAAAAAGGTCAAATTATCGGATATTTTAGGAGACTTGACCTTTTGATTGAACCCAGTTTTATTACATACTATTATAGGTTTTGTTAATATTTTTATTTTTATATTTTCATCTTAATTCTAGTTAAAGTTGAGTAATTTTAAGGTTGCATTAGAGTTTTTTTGTCGGTTTTATTAGTTTTCATTATTTTATTTTTTTAATTATTAAATTAATTATTTAATTATTAATTAATTTATTATAATTTTTTCAATCCTCAAACTTAAACTGAGAAATGTTGCCTTGGCAAACAGCTGAAATAAAATAAGTTTAAGTATTTTTACAGTAAAGTATTTTGAACTATAACCACATGACTTTAATTTTACAGACAAAATATGTTAAATATTTTACCTTTTTAATAACAATATTTTTATTTCTATTTTTATTTATTTATTTACATTTTCTATTTTAATATCAAGACAGTTGTACCACCCTGAAACATTTTACGCCCCTAAAACCTATTAAAGTGATTCTTAATTCTGAAATAAATAAAAAAACATGCTCATGAGGTTTATGCACCTCATCATATGCATTAATTAACATATTTTTTAAAATCAATTCATAGACCCAGACAGCATTAGCATCATGTGGTTGACCCTGAATATCAACATGCATTGACCGGTACACTGCAGTAAGTCATTCACATAGTGATGATTTCCTCAAAATCCGATCGTAAGTGGTCACAGGAGATTCGTTTGAGACATGTCACTTCCATAATCAATGGCGATCTGTCTCAGCTGACGGTTTGCGATCAGATAAGCCGAGACGGATGCTAATACAAGGTGTAAACAGGGCCTCAGAGTTCCTGCTGTCAATCACAGGTGAGTGGATATGACCAGAACAAGAGTTCCCTGTGATTATTATGCTTTTATCCTCAGGAGAGGTGAGCGGCTGGTCATTACTCAGCGTGCAGCGTGGATTACTCGGCCCACTGATCTGTGTCTCCATAGCAGAACCTGGAATAATTCAAACTGGGTAGAGACTATGACTGGCTTCTCGCTAAACAAGTTAGCCAGCACGCTCTTCTGTTCCTCCTAGACCGGTAGGCCCGTGTGACATTTTGTCATAGCGTGTTGAACATTTCATTAATTTCATTGTGGTGTTGATATTCACTATGCCACGCTGCGTTTCAGCTGACGAACCTCAAGGGACTCGTGCCAGAGCTGAGAAATAATGCTGCGGCGTCTAGAGTTGTGTTTATGCTAAGAACTGCTAAGATGCTAAGACTTGCTTTTGCCAGGAGCATGACACAGGTCTGCTTTCAAACCTTGGTAGAGGAGAAACAATAAATTGGCATTAGGAATACTAATAAGGTGACTCCAAACTGCAGATTGATGGATGCATTGGAAACATGTACTTGCTGAAGGACGAAATAGGGTTCAAAACGGAGGTTTGTTTGCTCTAACAACAACTGAATTACTTTTTTGCTGAAATCTGACATTTTTCATGGTTCGGTTTAATTCTTATCACTTTTATGATTCATCTTGTGTGTGTGTGTGTGTTTGTGTGTGTGTGTGTGTGTGTGTGTGTGTGTGTGTGTGTGTGTGTAACTGGAGGGACAATCAAACAGGAGAATACTTATTTTCATATTATGTCTCATATAGGCATCAAAGAATTATAATGTACAGCATGCATATTAATTTTGAGATGCACAAAGAAATATAGGAATGTTGTTATTATATCATACATGCATACTTACATACATATTTATTTATTTATATGTCTGGCAAAAATTTATTATGTAATTAATATTTTTATAAAAAAATATTTTAAAGTTTTGTTTTAAAGTTTTAAATGTATTGTGTAGTAAATTTTTTATTTTTTATTCTGAAATAATAACATAAAATTAGATCTGGTCACTAGAAGGCCCCAAGTGCATGTTGTTTTAGTGTTATTATTTTGAAATGTAATAATTGTAATTTAATGGAGTTGTTTTTCAGTATTTCTATTAATTAGATTTCAGACATCTTTGTTTTATAATAATTGATTTTGCACACATAGTGTTGCTATTATGACATATTTTCAATTACAATATGGGCAATTCAATATGTAAATATTTATATGGATGTATGCTAAACTGTCAAAATAAATTTTTAAATTCAGTATTTTACGTGTGTTTATTAGTGCTTATTAGTGTATATTGTTGATTGTGATTTAACTATTTATTTCTGTTATGGATTTTTGCATTTCTAAATTGTCATTCTTACTGGGGAAATTATTTTAATATTTTTTGATCAACAACTAGAGCAGTATAGTGAAAATAAAGGCTCAGGGCATTAAACCATGCTTTCTACAGACTCCTTGCCAGCATCGTGTTCTCTGCATTGAAACTGGCAGCAGCTTGATCAGTTTATTCAAGTGTTTTCAATCAGCTGAACTTCTGTTGTTCCCACAGCAGAGGAAAGCATGCTTAGAAACGTACACTGACCATTAAAGACTGGTCAGATAGGTCAGTTTCCTACTTGGAAACTGTTTTCCAACTGTGCTGTTACTGAAATCGCGGTTGTTGTCAGGGCCATGACCTAGCGATTAGTGTGCATGCTTTAATAAACCGAGCTGTGCTGCTCAGGCTTCTTGTTTCAGCCCAATCTTCCACTGAAGAGGTTTTTAGCTGAGCAATCCTCCTGTGTGATTGGTAGTATCTGTAACCGTGTATTTCACAGCGTCCTGTCAGAGTCCACGAGCCGCTCGGCTTGTTCGTTGAGAAATGTTGTTATTAGTCTGGCCTCAGTCTTTTAGCACAAATTAAACTAGTCTATCTTCACTCTCGGCCTTCCGGCGGCGCATCAGTCAGACAAGGAGCTTCTGCATTTAAAACCATTACCGCCATCAACATGTAATAGAGGCAATGGATGATCGTCTTGAAGGAACCTGGCGGTTTTTCTTCATGAATGCCTCCCGGCATTTGTCAAAGGAGCAGAACATATTTCCACTTACATACAGTGGGAAAAATGACTGAATTCATAAATGTAGCATAATGGATGGCAAATTCAGCAAGTCAGCAGAAATAGAAGCGTATTTGCAGTGTATATTCTTAAGAACGTTTTCTTAAAATGCACCAAAATCCAGGTTTTTCGTTGTTGTTGTTGTTTTTTTGGGTTAAATTACTAATATGTGTTTTAAGTGGGTACAGTTCTCAAGGGGATTTTCTCAGTTTTTAAACAAATTATTATTTCTATATAAATAAATACGTTCATATATTTATGGCTAATGTTTTTGATTAAATTACGCTTAACTTACTCATATGTTTTTTAAGTGGGTACAACTCCTCTAATTTGATCGATCAATTAATCAATCAATCAATGTCTATTGAAAAAAATAACACATCTACCAAAAGTCTCAACTATTAATAATATATGCAAATAAGCAAATATAATATTAGAATATAATTAATAATAAATATTAAAATTAACAAATTCATAAAGTCAATGGTTAATGAATTTGATATCAATAGCCCCATAATGTTTCTGTTAGTAAGCAGCTTTCATTATCAGTTACATCAGAGATGTTGGAAATGATTGCGTTGACAGCCTTCGAGTCAAAACATTTGCGAAACCACTGACGTAAGGCATTAACCACCAACAAATACTAGGCAGATATTATACTAAAATCCTTTTAATGGTTTGTATGAATGTAAAACACAGTCTTGGGTTTATAACTGCAAGCTTATTTCTTATTCATGCATTCACAGAAATACTTTCAGTGCAGCGAGTTTTCTTAGAGATGATATAATCTATAGCATTTTGACATTTAACACCTCTAAACCCAGACCTGAACACATAATGTTGGAGTTTAGAGTTGTTCCCGAGAGGTTAATTGTATAGCCTGGAGCTTTAATTGCTTTTTTGTTGGTTTAGCAAGGAGTTAGTAAATACATTACCCTGTGCTGCCTTGATATGTCCTCCTGTTGGAGTTGTAGCATTTGTTTAGCTGTCATTGAGACAAATTATCTGCTGTGCTAATTGTTTGAAATTGTCTGAGATGTAAACCCATATGAGAGCGTGTAAAGCTTGCTGAGAACAAAGCCATAGTCCCTCTCCACATACTCATTTCTTAGTAAGCTTATTAATGTTCGGATTTACCTCAGGCGTCTTCAAGCTGAAGTGTCTAATTTCTTTGATTCTGTTGTCTCTGTTTATTAAACTGAGAAAGAATTTTAATAAGCAAGTCGTTAGTGGGTTATTTTAACAGAAAAGTGAATATTGTGTGTCTTATAGTGCTTTCAAAACATTAGCCTACTGTTGGTTTGATTATCCCAACCAGCCCACCAGCAGCAGACCAATCATGAGTTTGGGGCGGGGCTCTGTGTTTGACTGACCAATTACAGATGAGGAGAGTGTTTGTGGAAACCTGTTTGAAAACAATCACTTTTAATTGCTGAAAATTTTTTACAGAAATTATTAAATTAATCGAGCCTCCCTGTTCTATGTCAAAATAAGTTAATTTTAGAAAAAAAATAAGAGGAAAAAGATGGATAAAAAGTACATCACATGTATATGTACTTTTGTATGTGTGTATGTATAGTTATATATGTATATAGTGCCCTCCAAAAGTATTGGAACAGTAAAGACAATATTGCTCTGTTGGCTGTGGAGTCAAGACATTTGTAAATATGATTAAAAGATGAATATGAGACAAAACTACAGAATGTCACATTTTATTATTGGGTGATTCAACACATACATGTTTTACCAAATAAAAAGAACAGCACTTTTAGAGTTCATCCCTCTATCTGATGTGAGCATAAGTATTGGAGCAGTTGCCTCACAGGTCTTTCTAAGTGATCAGCTGTGTCCTGTTGCATTAATTCTTCAGATATTAAAAGCAGGGAATGTCTCGTATCAGTTATATCCATTACTTCTGTATTCTGAATCTTGCATTCGGTGATGACACACACAAACCAGGATGAAGACAAGGGAGCTGACTTTGAGAGAAAAGCAAGCAATTTGGATGCTAAAAGAAAAGAGGAAGTCAATTAGAGGTCTAGCAAAAACAAAGGGCATGGAGAAATCAAGAGTTTGGAAACCACCGGCGACACCAGCAACCAACAACGACCTGATCGGCTGAGAAAACAACAGTAGTTGATGACAGACAAATCATAAAAGCTGTGAAAATGAATCCTAAAAGACATGTCTGTAAAATCAGCAACAACTTCCAGAAAGCTGGGGTGATGCTCTGACAATCTACTGTCCTCAGGAGACTTTGACACAGAATTACAGATGCTACACAGCAAGATGCAAACCTCTGACCAGCACCAAAAATAGAAAGGCAAGATTAGAGTTTGCAAAAAAGCACAAAGGTGAGCCAGAAGAGTTTTGGAACTGTGTTTATGGACCGATGAGACAAAGATGAACCTTTATCTAAGTGATGGGAAAGCAAAAATGTGGAGAAAAAAAGTGAACGGCAAATGATCTCAAGCATACAGCCTCATCTGTAACGCATGGTGGAGGTGTTGGTTTCACCAGCTGAAGAGGAGAGTAAAGGCAGAAACTCCCCAAAACAAGCAACAATTGGAATTGTCTGCATTAAAGGCTGGGAAAAGCATTTCAAAGATGAGAGCAAGAGTCTGGTGATGTCTATGGGTCACAGACTCACTGCTGTGATTGTGTGCAAGGGATTATTGCGGTCACTGGTGTTTGGTGATGAGTTTTTTGCTCAAGGTCTGCATATAAAGGAGGGAAAGGGGGGAAAGTCACGCCAAAGGTGTTCAGCTGGGATCAGGACTTGGCTTTCTGCAGACCAGTCAAGTACTTCCACATTTTTGAACCGTGTCTTATACACAGAGACACTGTCATGTTAGAATAGAAAAGGGTTCTGTCCAAACTGTTGCTATAAAATTAGAAGCACACAATTCCCTAGAATATTATTATATCCTTTAACATTAAGATTTGTACTCATGGAAATTACTAAAGTAGTCAAACATGTTCATTAGAAGGAGGTGACCCAATACTTATATGTAAATATATACATATACTGTATATATATACATATATATATATGTATGTATGTATGTATGTATAGATGTGTCTATCTATCTATCTATCTATATACAGTATATATATATATATAACACATACATAGATAACACAATTAAACACAACATGCAGTTTTTGAATGTTTTTTATTATGAAGGGAAAACAAAATCCAAACCCACATGGCCCTGTGTGAAAAAGTGCTTGCCCCCTAAACCTAATAACTGGTTGGGCCACCCTTATCAGCAACAACTGCAATCAAGCGTTTGCGATAACTTGCAATGACTCTGTTACAGCGCTGTGGAGGAATTTTGGCCCATTCATCTTGGCAGAATTGTTGTAATTCAGCCACATTGGAGGGTTTTCGAGCATGAACCGCCTTTTTAAGGTCATGCCACAGCATCTCAATAGGATTCAGGTCAGGACTTTGACTAGGCCACTCCAAAGTCTTCATTTAGCTTTTCTTCAGCCATTCAGAGGTGGTCTTACAAAACCAAGCATGTTATGCCCTGATCAGATTCAATCTCTTTATAAAGAAATCATGTCTCCTATCTACCGTCTTTGTCTTTAAACTTGGCAAATATGCCACAAATAAAATAAAGGAAGTAGTTATTGCCGGCCATACCACACAATACCTGGTGAGAAACGTGCTAATAAATTGAGTGGATGTTATCGCAGTGGTCCGACTGTGGAGAGCGCTCCTCTCAGACTTATAGAGGCTTGTTGCTCTGCAGGACGCTCCCATCTGCTCCATATAGCTCTTCCTGGCCCTGCTGGGTCTCCTGCCTCAGCCTGTGCCCATGAATAGTGCCCAACACAGACACCTCAGCGCCAGCTTGCCTTGTGATGTAACTTGGGATGCGTCCCCTGCCAGCTCACCATTCACTTCCTCTTACAATCGGTTCACACATGGTGCGGTTTCATTGCTCCAGTCACTGAGTGACATTTAGACGCTCGGCCTCTGTGGGCCAGCACACTGCTTGAAACGGCTTGATTTCAAGTGATTATTATTTATACACTCGCACTTTGAATAGGTCACATAAGAAAGATTTTATTTTTGAAGCATTTCGCCGGGTGTTTGTTTTTATAAGGTGACAGAATGTGGGCAGCATCTCTGAGAAAAGAAAAAAAAAGTGTCTGAAAATGACTAAACGCTTCTTCCTTTGCATGAGTCAATGTTTGATCTCTTGATTTATAGGCTGATCAGCTGGATGAAACCCAATTAGAGCTTAATCATCAATCTTTGACAATCATATCATTTACCTTAGGCTTAATGACTGCAAAAACACAACTGTATTCTGTATGTTAATAGTGGAAACTATAACTATAAAATTTAAAAAAAGCAAAAAGAACTGGTTGAACTTTCTCAGCACAAGGATATGTTTACACCCTTTTCATACCTCTACATCACACACAGGCTTTCTTGTAAACAATAAATGGTTAACATTAAAATACAGTAATCTTTGTTTATACATTTTAAAAAGAACTAATTAAATTAACCATTTAAATGCTATGAGTGAATTTAAAACAATATTAAAACGTGTTAGAATACAGTATGAAAAATGGATACTCAAGATTATAATTTACTGTGTTATTAAATTTTAGTGTTTGAAAGCATTATGTGAGCATTGTAAAAAGAAGAGGAAATGAGTTATTTTCAATATCAAATATCAGCCAATATCAATAAATCATCATTGGGATCAAAATACTCTGGAGGGTGAACTTGATGTCTTTAAAAATGGAGGCCAGTGTTGTTTTAGTCTTACAAAATCTACTGTAAACACATTCAGGTCTGAGTCCAGTGTTATATGGAACACATTTCACCATCCAATCAGTTCGTATGAATGAACTCCAACAAACAAGTCCTGTTCTACATATTTAATTGGTTCACACACCCTTTTTCACCTTGAAACACGTCATATAATGGAAGTAAAATGGATTGTGAATGCTGTTTCATGTCGAATTTATGAGTCTGCTGCTTCAAAGCATCACAGACAAGGTCATTCAATATAAAAACATATCCAGAGTCTGTACTTTTACAGATCTGTAGCTTAAATAGATTGTATTTGGCTATTTTGTATATATTTGGCTACTTTGTGTTTCACTCTGTGGTTTAATACAAACTTGAAGAGATTCTTACTGCAATTCAAAAACAAAGAGTAAATGAAGGTGAGTGAGAGTTTGAATTTGAATTGATTGAGACTGGAGAGAAGCCAGACTGAATAAATAAACCAAAACAAGGTCTTCTTCATTATAGACTGAGGCTGGTCTCCTAAACAAACAGGGTCACTTGCAGGACCTGTAGATGCAGTGTGCACACTGAATCGGAAGGGCATTATGAACCAAGATGGATTATCAGGAGGACAATATCATTGCGAATTAGACTTTGGATGTTGCAGACCAAACAAAACTGAGGCGGTGCTGAAGAGGGACTTGATGATGGATGTGTAGGCAGGCTGTGCCCAAATGATGAGGGATCCATGTCTCAAGATGATGCCGCTCTAAAGGCCGGGCTCCAGGCCCAGCCACCCCAGGGATGGGCTATTAGGGGCGTCTTATCTGTAGTGCATGGGGCTGTTGGTAGTCCCAGAGGCCACTGCCTGCTGACTGCACATCATCTAGACAGTCTTTGGGCAAGCTGGGGCTTTTCAGGCTATGAGAAAGTCAGGTAAAGTTTGTATCAGGTTGGCATCCCTCTCAAGGGTTCTCAGCTGAAAGCAGTGTGCTTAACTCAATATTACATAAAGATGGATGCTGCCAACAGAAATTAAGAAACTATAGCTTGGTTCCAAAAACCTGAGCTACTGTTTCCTGCCTACATAAACAGCGTCACAATAGAAATAGAACCTCGTAAGTGACTGTTTTGGAACGTTCTAAATACGCTCTACATCTCTGTGCCAGATTAGATCTCTGCTCTGGAAACCTGCCTCAGCATTGATTTCAATAGCATTTGGCATTAGCATGTTGCTAAGCTAAATATGCGATACACCATTAAGCACAGAGCATAAATAGCCACCTTCATGGTCCTAAGCTTAAAAAAACACTCTTCAATCACTTTCTTTGTGAATCACACTGGAAACGTAATGGAATTTGTCATTTTAGAATATAATTTGTTGTTAGCACTTTGCTAACAATGTGATAAGCTAACAAGCATAAAAATGTTTCAGATAGCCCTGTTACTCAGTATTAATTTGAATAGAATTTTGCATTAACATAACGCTTACAACATGATACTCCAAAAAGCATGGCTCACTGTTGATTTCAAAAGAGTTTAAATTTAGCATGATGCTAAGGTATCGATGTGATGCATTCATAAGCTCAAAAACAACAAAAATGTCCCTTTTCACATGTATCGCACCGGAAATTCGATATGCCATTGATTGCAACAAAATTCGTCATTAGCATGTGGCTAATAACATGATACTCCAGTAAGCATAAAAATTTGGCATTAGCATGTTGCTAAGCTAAAAACATGACACTCCAAAAAGCATAGAAAAAATACACATACTGTAATTGTCTGCACATTAATCGCACTTGAAGCCTGACTTTCTATTGATTTCAAAAGAATTCGAAGTTAGCATTATGCTACGTTAACAATGTGATGCTCTAATAAGCTTAAAAACAAATACAAACATTATTTACTGTTACAATAAAATCAGTTGTTAGCATTTTACCAACAACGTGATATTCCAGTATGCATAAAAATACTGCCTATAGCACTGTTTACATGAATCACACTGGAAACCTGACTCCGCATCGATTTAAACTGAATTTTGCAATAGCATGTTGCTACGCTAAGAATGTGTTACTCCAAACAGCAAAGAAATAACACAAATAGCCATCTTCATGTAAATCACACTTAAAAATGGATTAACTGTTGATTTCAAAATTTATTTGAAGTTAGCAAGATGCTAGGTTAACAATGTGATACTTGTGTGAGCTTAAAAACAACACAAATTTCCCTCTTTATGCAGTTTAAACTCAATTGATTGCAATAGAATTTGTTGTTAGCATGTTGGTAAAAACGTAATACTCCAGTAAGTATAAAAATACCTCAAATAGCCCTATTTACGCGAATCATACTGGAAACCGGACTCTGCATCGATTTCAATATTTAAAGCTGTAGTCCGTAACTTTTTTGGGTTAAAAATGATCCGAAATCAATAAGTCCATAACCAGCCAGTATTCAAAACTATCTCATTACTTTAGCCTGATTTACAACGTTAGCTTATAATAATGTGTTCTAATTTGAGTGGTACGGGTAGGTTTTCGTGGGAAATTGGAGCATGGCACTGCGTCATTACGTCACGTCTGTAAACATGAAGAAGTTGCCCCGGCTAGTAGGCTATCTCATGTGAGGATCCTGCAGATGGCGCATCGTTTATAGCCTATTCTCACAGCAGCTACAATAATTAAACTTATCATTTTGATGGCGGATTGTAATCCAGAAAGGGTTATGTGTTTCTGAAACACATGTGAATGAAATTAAATTATATTCCATTTCTAAATGTGCTTCTGATTACAGATAGCCTGGGATAACACAAGATTTGTATTTTAAAGACAACCAGTTCGAAGGGAGCATAATTTGCTTTTAGGTTAAAATAATTTCTTAATATGAAATTCAAATGGCATGGCAATTAGATTAGACTGTACAGAAATTGACATCTGCATGCTAATACACACTATACTCATTCATTGTCACGCAATGCTGATGTTGTTAACATTAATAATTTGAGAATACGGTATAGCAATAATAATAATTTGCACGGCTAGGTGTGATATGAGCTAACCGATCGTAATGCTTTTTTCCTCAGTTGGTCAGAACAAACATGGCAAACTTGTTACTTGTTCAGATGGCAATATACACTGAAAATTCTTATTTGAGTCATATATTCCAAGACGTAGGCTAGAATCTGTGATTCCTAAGTACAGTATCGGTGCAGTGACTGACAGACTGACACACATACTCCTCAAAACATTATATTCATCCGGAGCACAACCCCACGCACGGAAGATAATTCTGCACCCAGCTGCAATTCCAGGTTTTCAAACAGAGATGTGACAATGAGGCAAAACTTACAGACTGCAGCTTTAAGTATAAAAAAATTTAACCTGTGAGAATCATTTGACATTAGCATGTTTTGCAAAGCTAACTAAATGATACAGTAATAAGCATAAAAATAACCCAAATCTTGCAATGTAATTCTTGAATAAGCATATAAATGCACATAGTGTATTGCACAGGAAACTCGATTTACCATTGATTGCAATAGAATGTGACGTTAACATGTTGATAAACTAACTGTGATACTCTAAGCATAAAAATACACCTACAACATCTTAAAATGCTGCGTAGGTAGGCATCTCACTAAGTTTTGGACCAGAGTTTATGTCAGATGCAATTTATGAGCTCAGTATTTTATGTATATATTCTGTTTATAAATAATGAATTTATTTTTGCATTTAGAGAGAGTGTTCATTTTCTTTCTCCTCAGCCGCAATATTCTCCAATCACACGCTTCGGTGAGCACATACCTGTTTGCTGCCAGCGTGACCCCACCCACACACTTCCCTAACCACACACCGAGCTCCCATGCACTTCTATTTTTATGGGGCTTCACCATTCAAATCAGTTTCCTTTCGGAAGTCAGCCAGCGAGGGCCGATCCTTTAAAGCAGAAGTTTACTTTAATTTTGGTTGTTTATTTTATGTCTTAAACACCTGTGGAATCTGTAATAGGCACATTTTAGGTTTTTTACGTCCCTCTCGTCTCGGCTGTGTTGACTTTGAATTCGCTCTTGAAATGTGGAGAAAACCTTTTCCGAGCCCCCAGGACTGTTACACCACCGTTTCTTTGATTTTCGTTCAAGGAGAGATGACTGAGAAAGCATCTCAGAGGAATCCCGATAAAGACGGTCCTTTTGACTGTTTCTCAAATGAGCTCCAGACAGCGACAGAAAGAGACATGAAGGGAGGAAGGCATCCCCCAGAAGCCGCCTTCTGAATTCAGCCGTGTGCCTCGAGAGACAGCGAGTGGTTTAATGTAGTGTGTCAACACTGTGTTGCAAGCTCAGGGATTCCATTCAGTTCCCTCCAAACCTGTTGCTTCAGTGTGAAACCGATTCTGTTTCTGATTGTTTTTATTTTAAAAAATAAAACACGTTGTCACCTTGACTTACCAAGCAAGACCATCTCGAAAAACACTCCCAAGAATGGGACAATGCCAAGCTGTCTAGTAAGTGTCTAGTAAGCAGACTAGTGCATTCGGAGCTGTCACAGATGTCATTTTAGTGTTATTCCATCTGATGTGACCGTAATGTAGGGTGCACAAACAGGACGAACGGAATGCATCTGGGGAGGTGACGGGCTCTGAAGACAAGAGGGTTGGTAGGGGACGACACACACACAGGGGACAGATGAATGGAGTGCGCTGGCTGAGATGGTCTGGATGAGACATTTCCTGGCTGCTCATAAAAGTTTACCTTGTTTGCGCTTTTGCCGGCAACTACTCAAGGCTCTGACAGCCGTGTGGCCCGGGGGTCCTGAAATGCACTTTTATTGCTTTTATATCCCTGTCAGAGCTGCTTTAGGAGCGTGCTATATGTCTTAAGTTTTCTCTGTATTAAAAAAGCGAAATGAAACGCTTTGAGTCTGGCTTCATGGTGCTTTTAAAAATGATGTTTGTAATTTTGATGTTAAATACTGAGATAAATAGACATAGACAGCTATAAGTAAGCCATTTGTAGGATGATTTCCCCTAAAGTGACAACACTGTGGCTCTGTGGTGGTTTCAAAACATTTTTGATTGCTTATTTTGTTTGCTTATTGTTAACTAATGATGGCACGGTTTAATGTTTGGTTGACCAATCAGTGGAAAGGGGCATTTTATTCCCGCCCACATGCAGAGATGGAATATTCAAGTCGTTAATTAATTTTCTAGCCAGGAGTGTAAAAATGGAAAATCAAGCATAATTCTTGTTTTTTCGGGGGTTTTTTAAAAATTGAAAAACAAAAAAAAAAGGAATCGTTTTCTTATTTTTCTGTTTCTAATATTAAATCAAAAAACGAATGAACGGAAGACACCCTGATTATTTACTTACACTAATTTTGTCCCAAACCTGTAAAGGCTTTAAATTTATCTAGAGAACAAAAATTAAGATTGTTTTAATATTCTCTCTTTTTTTTTGTCTCTATTGAAAGTCGAGGTAATCAATATTTACAAGCTTCAAAAAGTACATAAAGACATCGTAAAGGTAACCTTCAGAAAAGAAACAACCACTTTATATGACGAAGAGATTCAGTTTAGTTTTTTATTGCTTTTTATGTAAATATTGATCAATGCACATATATAGCACATCAAATATGGTAAACGCATCACAGAATCACATGTTTGTTCTTGTGCATAAAACATACGTTTAAACTTCTATTCTCCATATTTGAATGGAAGATGAGAGGGTACTTGAGACACACTTTTATACACTGTACTGGTACTAAAACGTAACATATTAATGCAGTACTGCAGTAACATTAATGATAAATCTACATAATTTTATGTAAATATACTGTATATAAATAAATCCATTTTTAAACATAATCATTTTCATGCAAGCCGCAAAAACCGGTCCTGTTTTCTAACTTTTTTCACATTTGTTGAATTGCAAAACGAGTGGGACAAATGGCCAGCATATAGTTTCCAAGCAAATGAGAGAAGGACACAAAGTCACGAGGAAACGGGAAATGGGACATTCTAATGCGGGGGCGGCCGAATGTTGGCTGAGGTGAGAGGGACACCAGTTAGTGCGTGGGTGCGGATGGCACTATCCCGCGTTGCCGTGGGAACAGCATGTCAGCCAAGATACGTGATTCCTATGCCTGGCCTGGCCTGAGGGCTGCCCTCTCTCAGAGCCCAGCACGGCCTCTTAGCAGGCACTCATTGAGCTCTGTGGCCCTCGGTTTCCTGTCGCAGGGCATGGCTCCACCGTAGGCGTATGTAACCGCAGAGCTGATGAAGCATAAGGTGGGGGCGGGACGGCTTGTTTCATTTCCCCCTTCGGCCATTTAACCCCTCAACTGAAGCACCATCATGAGGTGTGAAAGCCATGACACGGTCTGGAGATGCAAACAACGTAGAGAAACTCCTCTGTGACTCCTTCCAAACACATAGAGCGAAAATGTCAAGGTGTGGATGTTATGCACGACTTCACATAGTTTATTGCCTGCATTCATAAAGTAGCAAGAGTTGTATGATAAAAGCTACTCAGTGTTGGATAGATTACGTACAGATTGTAGTCCGTTACTAATTCCTGATGAAATTGCAAACATTTTAGTTAGTAACGTAATCCATTACGTTACACATTTTAGGTCATATAATCGGACTACTTTAATTAGTTTTGACCAAGCTCGTTTATCACATTGATTTAAATCGGATAATCTTGTACCATATTGATATAAAAGTACAAAGATAAAGAAAATATATTTCATTTGTTGTTATTAATGAAATGAAGTGCATTAAGCATTACATTACGTCAAGTTTCCAAAACTGGGGTTTGTGAAGGAACCGCAGGGGGGTTGTGCATTTAAAAAGTTAATAATTAGATCAGAAAAATTAAAATAAATGTGACCCTGGACCACAAAACCAGTCATAAGGGTCATGCTGAATAAATTAGCTTTCGATTGATGTATGGTTTGTTAGGATATGACAATACCCTTGATACAGCTATTTGAAAATCTGGAATCTGAGGGTGCAAACAAATCTAAATATTGAGAAAATCGCCTTTAAAGTTGTCCAAATGAAGTCCTTAGCAATGCATATTACTAATCAAAAATTAAGTTTTTATATATTTAATGAAGGAAATTAACAAAATATGTTCATGGAACATGATCTTTACTTAATATCCTAATGATTTTTGGCATAAAAGAAAAATAGATAATTTTGACCCATACAATGTATTGTTGGCTATTGCTACAAATATACCTGTGCTAATTTTAGACTGGTTTTGTGGTCCAGGGTCACAAATAATTTTAAAATACCAACATTCAAAATAAAACACTTACTAAAAAAGATAAAATATTTGATTTGTTTGAGACTGTTCCTGCTGAAATGAAATAAATTTCTATTTACACATTTATAGATTTATTTAAATGGCAGCTTCTTGATTGTGACATGCCGTCAAAATAAAAGTAATTTCAAAATGCAACAGAAATAATTTAAAAATGTAAAATATCAGCCGATATATCGGTTGACCACTAGTGTTGCATGTTTTTAGCACATTCCTACGTAGTTTCTAGGATGTTAAAAAGTTGTTGCTAGGCTTCTGAATGTTATTCAGTGTAAGATTCAGTGTAATGCTTTTACAGAATATATATATATATATATATATATATATATATATATATATATATATATATATATATATATATATATATATATATATATTTTTTTTTTTTTTATTGTTCAAAAATCATACACAAACACATCTGAACTCTCAAGTCACTTTCTCTTGGCTCACTGATGCTGAGAACTTGTAAGAAATAATTTTACTATACGAATCTTTGGTGTGCCAAATTTTTCCTTTTGGTGGTCGAACACCATCATTGTGTTTCATCTTGTGTAGTTTTTGAAAAACATTTCACAACAAATTTAAGTAGGCCTAATCTTGTGGATTCGCCGTGCTCATCAAGAGAAAGCTGCTTGGTTTGAAAGTGACAAAATTTGATCAAAATTCCACTGATGTGACCCAACCAAGAAAAATGTCTAGATGCCATCTACAGTGGGTCTTGAAAGCTTGTTTCGACCTCAGTATAAACAATAAAACAGCTAATTGTGAAATACAGTTCAAAATAAGAAAGTTGCATTGTGACAAATTACTAAGATAAAAATTGTATGTCACATTGTGAGATATACATTTGCAATTGAGATAAATTAAAAAGTTTTTTTCTCCTGTTTTATTTGCTTGTTTGCAAGAAATAAACTCTCAATTGTGATATGTAACATCACAAAATGCTTCATT
Organism: Barbus barbus; assembly: GCF_936440315.1. Classification (NCBI taxonomy): domain Eukaryota; kingdom Metazoa; phylum Chordata; class Actinopteri; order Cypriniformes; family Cyprinidae; genus Barbus; species Barbus barbus. Next base: position 2,925,094 of record NC_136724.1, read on the forward strand.
TATTTTTACTCTGAGGTGGAAATGGGCTTCTGTGGTCTTAAATTCTTGAATTTCAACGGATTTTACTGAAGAAACATTGAAAGGATTTCCAGGATTTAAGCAAGGATTTCTCTTTCTTTTGATGGTGACGTTTCATCACTCTATCTGTGATTTTACATTTAAAGTTTCCCTTTGCCATCTCAAAACCATCTGTGATGCATTTGTGGTCGCTGATGTTTTGCTCACACTTCAATTTCAAGTGCTTGACATCATGTTAACGAGCCATGTTGTCTCATATTGAAATTCTCTCATGCTTTGCAATACAGGTTTTTTTTCTGCACAACAGAGTCCTTTGTTGCTCTGATGCAGGTCATTAGATCCGGTTTCATGTTCGATCATAGTCCAACAGAAAGGCAGTGGAGAATTCCCACTCGTCATGAATAACGTATGCTGACTATATTATGTGAAGATTAACTCAGGAAGGAGTGTGATCTGTCTAAATTATCCATACGCAGCAATTAGAATGTGAACCAAGAAGTAGCATACTGATGTAGTGATTACAGCACTGAGGTGCCAATTGCATGTGAACACTGTGTCCTTGTCACACTCCTGTCTGCTGGTAACCTTCACACCGCTGTGGGGTTCTGTCTATAGGCAGAGCCTGCTATTAGACAGGAAACATGGTGGGAACATTAGCATCGGTGGGTCATAATGATGATTTGGAGGTGTTGTCCTTGAGGAGGTTTTTAAACTGCTCTGTGGTGGTGAATATTCTAATGCCCTTGAAGAAGTTCTGCTAGGATCAGGCTTTAACCTCTTCCATCTACCTGAATATTCTTCTGTCTGAATATTTGCATATTCACAGACTGAAGATACGACTATAAAGCAAATTGTCATTAAAACATTACTGTATGCTTATTTTCATGTAAACTAGGCATGAAAAAAATAGATCTTACTATGATGAAATCTATATACTATGGAAGCCAGTTTTCTTCTAAGGAATGAATGAATGAATAAAATAGATAAATAGGTAAATGCAGCTTTTTATCTCACAGTTCTGACATTTATAGTTTATATGTAAAAATGTGGACTTTTTTTTCTTGCAATTGAAAATTGATGAAAAAAGTGCAAATGATAAAAAAAGTCAGAATTGCGAGATATAAACTCAAGAATTCTGACTTTCTTTCTCACAATCCTGAGTTCTCAGTATTCTGAATTTACATCTTGCAATTCAGAGTGAATTCTAAACTTGATGTTTTGCATTTTTTTCATTGCATTGCATATGTTAAAGTCTTTAAAAAATGTACAGCCATGAAGTTTCTGCATCTACAACAGCTGTCTTTGAGATGAATTAATATGCAAACAGCTTTTCCAGATATGTTAGAGCTCTTTGCATCTATGTGACACCTTTTCTAAACTACGAACGAGCAGCGCAATGAAATTGCTCCCATAATAATCAACAGTCATCTAGAATCCAAGCTGAGTTTTGTGTACAGCAAAATACAACACTTCGAATTTAAGCCTAGCGTTTCTGTTCTGTTCTGACACAACCTTAGGCAATGCATTACTTTTGATAAATGTTTAAATGTATTTAGTTACTTGTTAGGAGCGGCACAATAATGCAACATGTTGCTTTTAAAAGTAACGTTCCAAGGTGCTGAAACATTCTGCTGGGTAGCAGACAGCAGTCAGCAGATGCAGAATATGCCATTGGCAGCATTTCTCTCAGTATGACCTGTTGTATACTCTCTCACATTAATGATTCTGTTTGCTGCCCATTGGACCTTTCTGTGATGCCAGCTCATTTGAGGGTGACCTGGCTCTGCATGGATCCGCTGGTGCCCACAGCGACTGAACACAAGCAGGCCAATCAGGCTTGGGCACAGGCGTATGGCATAACGTCCACGCCAACCTGGCTCTCTCAAAATAGCATGGGGACCAGAGCGGGAGGGAAAATAAATGTCATGCCATCTAATTCCCAATTCCACTGGAATTACAATCCAGTGGCATGAATGAGGGTGAATGCGTGAGCCCTGCACAGAACCAGTAGGTTGTCCTAGATTTTCATGTTTTTGTAACTTTTTTAATGATCTATATAGTAAGAGTGTGTGATTAACTTTTTAGAGTGCACGCTTTCACTGTGTGATTTAGTCTAATAAAATACATTTAGAATTCCCCCAAAATTCAAGATATGGGGCAAAAATGTCCTGTATGCTTTTGTATTTTATATTTATTTAATCTAATATAGTTAATCAATATCACACAAAGAGTAACATTTTTCTCCAAATATCAGCACGATTGCAAATGTGATATTGACATTACACTGTACAACAGTTCAATACACAAGAACTTAATATTAAGTGACTTATATTTTAGACAAAACAGTCCCTGCTTTTGCTGTATTTCACCTCTGAAAATAGTTCCAAAGAAAGCCACAGAAGAACCATTTTGCATCTCTGAGCAACACACAATGCTGTTTCATTACTGAAGGAATCAGCTGTTTGAATGAATTGGTTAAGTGAGTGATTCAATGACTCGCTCATGCAGTGACTTGCCACCATCTACTGGCAATTTTAATTTCACATTTAGCATTTTTTATCATTTCAAGTATCAGTATTCAAGGTTTTGTTTTTAAAACCTCAAAACATTATTTTGCATTTGCAACTGCAGGTTAATTAAAAAACTGGTGTTATAATGGTAACGGTACTGGCACAACAACACACTTATCACAATATTGTCTAATTATCACTAGGGACAAAATTCTAGAAAATATCAGAAAGTATCTGACTAGATTGTTCACTTACTGGTTAGAATAGCCTTTATGGCTTTTCCCAGTGCTGTTGTAAAGGCTATTTATTTCATTTAGTTTTTTTTTTTTTGAGAGGCCTAAAATCCCATGCTATCATAATGAAATCAATAAAGGACCCTTGCATCGTCACACGATTGAACCTTAAACTTTGCATATTGGTAATGAGTACAATATATCACAATTAGACGCCAAGCAGCGTCACCATCTGTCTATTCTAACATTGAACTGAGAATTTATGAACAGGGACAAGCTCAGTGACAAGGGTTATCGTACAAAAAGCCTGATTATATATTTTCTTCTCAAATATGTCATGATAGAAGAGTTTCAGCCGTTGCTGGATTAAGATTTATGACACTGCAGTGTCTGCATTACGAAATTTATCCAGAAGTAGTAGCTCATGTGAGGTTCTGAGTGCTGAAACTGTTGCACCCTAAAAACCTGCGCTGATCTTAAATGTGTTTGCTGCAGTGCTTGCTCTTTTTCTCTCTCTTTTTCTCTTTTTCTGCACTAATTACAGATCGCTTGCCATACACGCTATTCCCAAAGCAGGTGATACTGACTGACGCCTGCAAGCAAGCGTGTGTGTGTGCGCCAGGTCATGTGTGAGTGTGTTTGGCAGAGTCTCTGATAGTGCTTGGAGTGGTGCTTGAGTGCTGTGGTGGCATCCACCGTCTGAAGACGAGAGTCCTGTGAATTATGGCTCCAAAGAGGCCTCGCCTGAGCTCCACTCACTCCGCACACAGCCGCAGGAAAAGCACATGAATTCCACCCATAAACTGAAAACAAAAATGGACAAAGTCCATTCTCTTCTAACTGCTCAGTAGTGATTCATTTGGAGCCCGAGTCTGTGTGTGGTAGTGATTTAATTTAGATTCTGAATCTGTGCGGTTCTGATTCCTTTAGAGCCCTAGATTGTGCTGTAGTGATTCATATAGACCCCTAGTCTGTGCAGTAGTGATTCATTTGGAGCCTGAGCCTGTACAGTAGTGATTCATATGGAGTTTGAGTCTGCGCAGTAGTGATTAATTTGCAGCCCGAGTCTGCACGGTAGTCAAGTCACCGTTATTTATATAGTGCTTTTAACAATACAGATTGTGTCAAAGCACTTAACAGTATCAAATTGGAGGATAGAGTGTCAGTAATGTATAATAATAAGATTAAACACTTTAACATTTTCAGTTAAAGGCATTTCATTATTGAATTCAGAGATCTCATTGTCTAGCTCAGTTTAGTTTAAATAGTATCTGCGAAATAAAATTGACGATAATCACTAGAAATTAAGTGTCCCCAACTGAGCAAGCCAGAGGCGACAGCGGCAAGGAACCAAAACTCCCTCTGTGACAGAATGGAGAGAAAAACCTTGGGAGAAACGAGGCTCAGTTGGGGGGCCAGTTCTCCTCTGGTGAGGAGATTATTGTTTATTTATTGATTACTTATTGTTTTAATTAAAATTTTGCAATGCATAAATGTATTATATTTCTATTTTATATTATTGCAATTTCTAACAGTAATAGTATTATGTAGTTAGGTATTTTATTTTATTTTTAGTTATTTTATTTTTAGTTTTATTGGATTTAAGTCGAGGTCTTCACTGGGGATATGTCCCTGGGGCTCATCCAGGTGTCCCGGCCTCCGCCGACGATCAGGGAGACATTATCTCCCGGCGCTGATCCACCATCTGATCCGGACACAGACTGAGAAACAGAATAAGACAACAGACAAATATTAGCGTAGATGCCATTCTTCTTATGATGTAATGAGTACATCGTGTGTTATGAGGAGTGTTCCTGGTTCCGGTTGATCTAATTAATGCAGCCTAACAATCCTTTAATGGATTTGAATAATAGAAGCGTATTAGTGTATTATGGGTAAGCCAGGTTTAAGAAATGTGTCTTTAATCTAGATTTAAACTGACAGAGTGTGTCTGCTTCCCGAACAGCGTTAGGTAGATTGTTCCAGAGTTTGGGTGCTAAATAGGAAAAGGATCTCCCGCCTGCAGTCGATTTTGATATTCTAGGTATTATCAAACGGCCAGAGTTTTGAGAACGCAGTGGACGTGGAGGACTATAATGTGATAAGAGCTTGCTCAGGTACTGAGGAGCTAAGCCATTCAGGGCTTTATAAGTAGTTAACAAGATTTTAAAATCTATACGATGTTTGATAAGGAGCCAGTACAGTGTTGACAGAACCGGGCTAATATGGGCATATTTCCTGGTTCTAGTAAGGACTCTAGCTGCTGCATTTTGGAGCAACTGTAGTTTGTTGATCTAGCGTGCAGAACAACCACCCAATAAAGCATTACAATAGTCTAACTTTGAGGTCATAAACGCATGAATTAGTATTTCTGCATTTGAGGTTGAGAGCATAGGTCGCAATTTAGATATGTTTTTGAGATGGAAAAACACAGTTTTACAGATGCTAGAAACATGGCTTTCAAATGAAAGATTGCTATCAAACAAAACTAAATGAAGAAGAAGAAATGACAGAGCAGCCGTCAAGTGTTAGATAGTGTTCTAGGTTATTACATGTGGGGTTTTTAGGTCTGATAATTAACACCTCTCAGAATTTGTTTTCAGTTTTTTCAGAATTTAGCAGTAAGAAGTTACTCGTCATCCAGTTTTTTATATCGACTATGCATTCCGTTATTTTCTCAATTTCACCAGGCTGCGAAGAAATATAGAGCTGAGTATCATCAGCATAACAGTGAAAGCTAACACCATGTCTCCTGATAATATCTCCCAAGGGTAACATGTAAAGCGTGAAAAGTAACGACCCTAGTACTGAGCCTTGAGGTACTCCATACTGCATTTGTGATCGATATGATACCTCTTCATTCACTGCTACGAATTGCTGGCGGTCAGATAAGTACGATTTAAACCATGCTAAGGCACTTCCACTAATGCCAACAAAGTGTTCTAGTCTATTCAAAAGAATGTTGTGGTCGATAGTGTTGAACGCAGCGCTAAGATCCAGTAGAACTAATAAAGAGATACAACCACGATCAGATGATAGAAGCAGGTCATTTGTAACTCTAATGAGAGCAGTCTCAGTACTATGATTCAGTCTCAATCCTGACTGGAATTCCTCACAGATACCATTTTTCTCTAAGAAGGAATATAATTGTGAGGATACTACCTTTTCTAGTATATTTGACAGAAAAGGGAGATTTGAGATCGGTCTGTAATTAACTAGATCTTTGGGGTCAAGTTGTGGTTTTTTAATGAGAGGCTTAATTACAGCCAATTTGAAGGTTTTGGGGATATATCCTAATGACAATGATGAATTAAGTAGTGATTCATTTAGAGCTTGAGTCTGCGCAGTATAGTGAATCATTTGGAGCCCCAGTCTGTGCAGTAGTGATCCATTTAGAGCCTGAGTCTGCATAGTAGTGATTAATTTAGGACCCAAGTCTAGTATGCAGTAGTGATTCATATGGAGTTCGATCCCGCGCAGTAGTGATTCATTTGTAGCCCAAGTCTGTACAGTTTGGATTCATTTAGAGCCCGAGTCTGTGCAGTTGTGATTAATTTAGAACCTGAGTCTGCATATAGAGATTCATCTGGAGCCTGATTCTGCACAATAGTGATTCATTTGAAACCGAGTCTGCATATAGAGATTCATTTGGAGCCATAGTCTGTGCAGTAGTGATTCATTTGGAGCCCGAGTTTGCTTAGTTGTGATTCATTTAGAGCCTGAGTCTGCATATAGAGATTCATTTGGAGCCTGATTCTGCACAGTAGTGTTTCATTTGAAACCGAGTCTGCATATAGAAATTAATTTGGAGCCTGAGTCTGCACAGTTGTGCTTCATTTAGAGCCTGAGTCTGCGCAGTAGTGATTCATTTGGAGCCCGAGTCAGTGCATATAGAGATTCACTTGGAGCCAGAGTCTGTGGACTAATGATTCATTTGAGCCGGAGTCTGCGCAGTAGTGATTCATTTGGAGCCTGTCGCGGTATCAAAGTCCCGCCCAAACTTCTGCAGACCTAATCGCAAAATCATGCCACCACACCCCATTTTTATAGCATCAAATAACTATCTAAAAGCAAACTTATTAGAAAAACACTCGACCATGCATCACCGTGAAAAGAACTGCCCATTTTGGGGTGAACTATCGCTTTTAAGTACATTTGCAATCTGTGAATTTGAGTTATGTTTCTTCCTGGGGATTTTAACTAAGTTGGCCCGAAATCACATAAAACTGCATCTGGCTTCACACTGTCTGCTTATGCATCTTGTTAATGAATTAGTTGATGTATAGTGAGGCGAACACGGACAGCTCTAGAGACAGTTCCACCTCTCTGAGAATACAAAATTGGCTGCTTCACACAGAAGTTACAGAACTGCAAGTCTTCAGCTACGACTTTGGTTGATCCCCAAAAGATCCCTGTATCATGTTCATGAAAACTTGAAAGCTCTCAGCGACATTTGGGTTTTTGATGTTTAAAAAGAAGTTGGGTCAGATGAGCAATGAGACAAACCGGGTGATCTACTGTATCTAACCAACTGCGTTCTGTTTGATTTAAAGAGATTTCTTCAGAGTTCCTTAAAGTGACATGAAATCAATTCTTCAGGTCATTCAGTTAAATTCTATCCCATAATTTCACAATGCATTTGATTCAGCTATAATATCACTATGCATACAGTTGCTGATAGCCAAGTTCTTTGAGTGGAAATGGGGGCATCCGAGACTAATGTCCTTTCCAGAATGGAAGTGAAACAATCCCATGATTGTGTTTATTAGTTACAGGTGTGAAAACAAACAATTATGTACAAGTATTTTTACATCTATTTACAGTTAGTGTATCACACTCAAGTTCATTGGGTTGCACTATTATGAAGTAGAGCGTAGGAATGACGGCTTCACAGCTGCTATTAGCAGCTAGCGGTTATCAAGTTTATATAAAGTCTGCTTCAAGTAGCTGATTCTGTTTTTACATAGATAATGTAACACATTCTAGCACTCTGTCTGGGTTATTTTTTTAATTGATGGTCTATTTACGTATGCGTCAAACAGGTGCGTCATGGTTTGCTGCATCTCACGTCACGTTTTTAAGGTGTGTCAAGCTAAAAATAGTTCAACTTTCGTTGATCAAGCGTTGTTTTGTTTGGCATATTGAATGTTTCTTGTAACATGTCTTACGATGGAAGATTGTTTTGTTTTGTTTAAAATTGTTGTAATGGTGGACGAGCATTTTGTTATTGTTTGGTTTGGTATAAAATAATTAAAATTGTGCAGGAGTTTTTTGTTTGGTTTGATATAAAATAATTATCAAGGTGGAGGAGCGTTTGTTTGTTTGTTTCTGTTTAGTATAAAATAATTACAAGTGTGGAGGATTTGTTGTTTCTTTTGTTGTTATGTTTGGTTTGATATCAAAGTTTTTTGTTTGTTTGTTTTGTTTAGGTTTTGGTATACAAAAGATATAATGGTAAGGAAGCTTTTGATGTTTGCTTTGTTTTGTTTTTGTTTGGTTTGTAAGAATGGTGGAAGAGCATTATAATTGTGGAGGGGATGTTCTTTGATTTGTTTTTGTTTGCTATAAAAGAGCTTAAGAAAGAAATGTGATCGGGAATCTCTGGCGAGTAGCGACAAGCCTAGGAGCTAAAAACACATCTTGAGACTCCTGCATTTTGTATCGAGTTTAGTTCTGTTGAGCTCTGTGTGTTTTTGTGTCTACTCCTCTTTACACTGACTTGTTGACAGCATAACAGTGACATCATCTGAGCTCTGCATCTAAGCAATTTTATTTCATTCAGTTTATTTCATTTCACTGAACATGCAGAAATCCGTCCCATTAGGGATGCAGCAACATTACAGCCACCAAATCATGTTTAAATAAAATCACCCAAATATAAAACATCCATGATCACAAAGTTTATACAAAGCATATACAGTGTGTGCAGAATTATTAGGCAAGTTGATATGCTGGTCATATTTTTTTTTCAAGAACATTTGACCAATTCCAAACCACATAAATCATAATAACTACTATTGAGTTTGTATTTAATCATTTATAAGTGCTATATAATTGTCCATGAAGGCTGAAAGTCAAAAACTCTGTATTTCAGGTGTATAGAATTATTAGGCATGCCTAATAACCCTAATAAGTTCACAGAACTCAAAAATTATTTTGTAACAGATTACACAAAAATATTTTAGTTATGTTTTTAAATGTTTTAAGTTTACATAAAATAAAAATTATATTTACAGTTGCCTTAAATTATCTCAATGTTATCTTATAATTATTGATATTCCTCAACTTATAATTGTGGAGTAATTCACTCAAAATTTTCAAGATTTTTCAACTCATATAATGTGGAAAATACACTCAAAATTTTCAAGATTTTTCAACTCATATAATGTGAAAAATACACTCAAAATTTTCAAGATTTTTCAACTCATATAATGTGGAAAATACACTCAAAATTTTCAAGATTTTTCAAATCATATAATGTGGAAAATACACTCAAAATTTTCAATAACTTTCAAATCAAAATATGGGAAATGCACTCAAAATAATTTCTAAAGTGAAATGCTCATGTCGGCCCACTACACAATTATAATCATGTAATAATGTTAGAAAACATGAAAGTGACAACACAGTGACAATTTAACAACTTTTTTTATTCAACACAATGTGCTTTTTAAAAAGGCACAAATTGAAGGAGCTCAGTCAAAACAAAGTGCTTGTCATAAAGTAAAAAGGAAAAGGAAATGACTCCATAAAAACAAAATCTGTTTTAAGGTACATTAAGTGTTAATAGTTACATATTCTGGTAGTGATCATTGCTACAGAGTGTAGATTCAGTATTTTGGGTCTCCATCTCACATTATGATAAAAACTCACAAAGGATTCATGATAAAATTCAGTAAGATTCTAAGTATAATCCATCCTCAACAGCAATGACAACTATTAGAATGTGGAGCACTTTAAAACACTTTAAAAACGTTTTGGCACTTACTGTTCCTTGAAAAACACAAATAACATTCAAATAAAGTACTGGTTTCTACTGTGCCGTACTTCAACTGGCAACATCAAGGTAGTGCAACAAGGTAGGCATTAGGCAACAGAACATTAAACATGTATAGTGCATGAATTGAACAGTCGTTTCCCACGTTATTCAGTACAAAAAACCTTTAGCAATACGTCAATGTTGTGAAATGTATCTATTAACAATGTATTAAATCTGAGGTAGAACAGGCAAATAATTACATTTGTAAAGAGGGGAACAAAAACAAAAAAAAACTTCAATACTCAGCTCAACAAATAATACATTCTGAATGATTCACTCACTGAACAAATCATTCTTCAGCGTCAGTAGACGCCCTTTCAGTGGTTTGTTGTCCTCAAGACACACCACAATTTTTTGGATAAATGTGAATGTAAGTTCAAGATTCTTTGGGTACTGTAGGTCTAGTGCATAGATGTACCCAAAGAGCAGGATAAATGAGTCAGCCAGATTTGTGGGAGCACTCACAAGTATTTCATCCTCCACGACAATACAGATGCTCTCAGGGCTGAAGAGGGACGCATCAGTAGAGTCATCCGTGACGACTGTCAGGAGAGCCAACGGAGTGTCAGTGAGGTCTAGACCATCTGCTGACTATAAAAAACAAATAACACAAGAATTAATTCAGCCCCTCAAGGATACAAATCATGCTAATGATGTCTAGACATTACTGTCACTTAGCACTTATACTGCAACTAAGCTACATGTTTAAACTTATGTTTTTTTATGTTAGTTTCACACCCATCGGTTAGCACTTTTTGATTAGTGGAATGCTTTATACTTACCTTTTCATAATTTCTACATGTCAGTTTGTAGAATAACAACTCAAGTGAACTTCATAAACAGGTCCTGGGGGGTATTCCAAAAGGAGGTTCAACAAACTCTGAACCTAACTCTGAACTCTGAGTTGACTTACCCCGTGAAGTGAAACTCTGAGTTTTCAGTTCCAGAACAGCTGATCTGAGTTAGGTAAGTCGACTCCGAGTATGTTAACTCTGAGTTGAGCCTGTGCCTGATGACAAGTAAAAAGCCATCATAAATGGAGCTCCAATACTGTGATTCAACATGGCAACAGGGGAGAAAACAGGAAGCAGACATTTTCTGGCTGCGGCCATAATAAAAATAACTGACAGAGTTTTAGATGCTGTCGTATTTTCAGTTTGAATGTAACATCACTTTATTTTATATTAGCCTTTGAGGAAGTGGTTGAATGTTGTTCAGTGTTTTATTTAATTTAAATTTAGGTTATTTTATTTAATTTAAATTGGCTGAAAATTAAATATAAAAACATTCTCACGTTGGCTCCTCACTTTGGTTTTTATTTTACATATTAAACAAAGTAAATGTTTATTCTGCAGATATTTTAACTTGCAGTAGCTTTTACCACCAACAGATGTTGTTTAACAAACATCTGTGTCCTAACATCCTGCTGAGCAGATGAACATAAAGTGCTGCTCACCTCCACCACGTCCGACAGAGGGTCCTGAACTAAAAACTCAAGAGTTTCACTTCACAGGGTAAGGCTCAGAGTTTGTTGAACCTACTTTCTGGAACAGCCCTCTGGAATGGTTAACTCAGAGTTTCCCTTATCTCAGGATTCACTGAGTTTTCACCTAACCTGCTTTCTGGAATACCCCACTTGTTCTCCTAGAGTTCTTTGAGTGATGTCATGTTTAAGTTGACTGGATAGCTAGGCAAAGGGATCGATAGTGAGGCAGTACACTTACGTTACAGGTCCTGAAGAACTTGGAGGCATCTTCACGCAGGTACACAGGAAGTGCACAAAGGACGAGGGCCCGTCTCATATTTGCATCACGTTGTTCCTAGATGGACAAAAAAATATCCATTACAATAGTAATTACACAAATGCAGAGCAAACACTTAAAAAAAAAATCAAAGTGTTAAATAGCTCCATATTCTGATGGTGGTCATTGCTACAGATGGTAGATACAGTATTTTGGGTCACCATTTCTTTTTCAAATGAATCATTGTAAATACTTAACTTACAAAAGGAAAAAACTCAAAATTGTAAATCCAATTTTTACGAAAACAGTTATTTGGACTTCTTCAAATTGAAGCTGATAAAGTATCTTTTTAAGGTACCTCTTTCTGATAGAATACATCTTGTCAAGACTTTTATCTCTGATGAGATTGACAATGTTGTGTTCATGCCATAAACACTTCACCTCGGGGCACAGTCGAGGCAATTCACACTATGGCTTCTTACAGTTGTCTGCAAACAATCTATTAATAATCTGTTTCTGAATAATGCAAAGTTAAAATTCACCTGAAGGTCATAAATCCTCATGAGCTTGGCTAGCTCCTCCGCTATCTTGCCAGTCTTGGTGGCCTTGTCTCTGAACAAGGTGATGAGTTTAGGCGTGTGTCTGTCCAGCTCCTTGTAGAACTGATTGCGCAGGTTAACGTTGTTGATTCGGTGAAACTCTGCAAACACCTGTACATAGACAGAATTACACAGAAATGTACAAAGATGAATTAGGAACAGAAATGTGAATGTATTTTGAGAAGTTTTCAGTTGGCAGGTAGCAAAACCAAGGGCAATTCTATTAGGGATGAGTCAGAACCAAGGTCAAAATAGAAAGTTAATTGTCATTCTTTAATTTAAAACAGGCTGTATAATGTTATCTAAAGGAAATCTAATAATAAACCTCTGTATATTTTGTTTATGGTGAATGGCAAAAATATGTCACAGCGTGATGTGTTGTCAACTTTTACATTTGCCATTTGCTTTTTGGTGAATTGTTTTGAAAATTTAGATTTTTAAATAGTCATTTAAATATTGGAAAAATCAATCATATTCAAAGTGGGCATGCTTAAGAGTCATGTTGATTAATTGCTCTCAACAGGGAGAACAGTAAAATAATAAAATATTTTTTATTTTTTTTACCTGTGACTCCATAAGTAGGGCTGGCCATCTGCCCATGACATCTCTCACCCGTGGAGCTACAACAGCTCCAACGATTTCTTGGCGACGAAGAGCATAGGATGTGTTCATGAGCTTGCCTATGACTAATTGGTTTCTCTCAGTCTTTTCGACTTCATGTATGATTTCTTCTCTCATTGTTTCCAGAGTGGCTGGGGTTTGATCCTTCGGTAGGTTGATGATGTAGTTGACCTCAGCTTTTCGAGCTTTCTTTATGTTTTGATGGGGGTGATCACTGTCGGGGTTGTTTCGGCTCCGCCTCCCTGTGTTGATGGCTACTTCTGCAATCCCAGCTTTGGCCAGATTGTTACGGTAAGATGCAACCTTGTACCCTATGTGACGTTTCCATCCCAACTCCCCGTCTTCACCAGCTGTCATTCTGAGACATGGATGAGCTGTAATCAAAGCTTTAGCAGCCATTGCCAATTCCTTTTCATGTGGGTATGGTTTAAAACTATAGATCGTTTCTGCCATTTTTTTAAGGATTTCACTCTTATGTGACCTCTTTAACTTCAGCAATTTTCCTGATTCTTCATAAACACGATTTCCTTCGTCTAGAATATGCTCCATTTCATAACCAAAACCAGGAACGACAAAGTGATCAGGCCAACTCTTCTGCCGCTGTAACGCATTTGGGAGTATGTCTGTGTCAGAAGATGCAGTAGATGAGGTGTCACCTTCAGGTCTCACGACTCTCAACGTGCCCTTCTCTGGTAACTCCTTGATGTCCACAAGAAGACAAAGATCACCATCAAAGTCCGGATCCTCATAGTGCAAGCTGAAGTCCTCATCCAATCTCGGCTTGAACCTCTCTTGCATTATTTCTTTCAGCTCCTTCACTGACTTTGGTCGCTCAAGTAGAGTAAGTTTCAGGGCGGTGTCTCGTGCAACATACACACGCAGCACATGCTTCTGGGCAGCAGCCATCTTTTGGTTCCTAAAAAACAAACACATTAATTTTCATGGAGAGTGAAGGTGACACACACAACATTTACATGTCCACATACCAACTGGTCCACACAGCTCCAAGAGAATGTCAGTCATCTGTTTACCTCCAACAAATCTTCAGTTTAATAATATGAAACGTTTGGGTGTCAAGAGTAATCTTCCATCTATGTTGTAAGCACAGAGAGGTGTTTTGTCATTTAGCTCTGATGGGGTGTGAACAGTCAGATTGTTTGGGAAAAGTTCGTAAGATCTCAGGTGTTCAATGTAGTGTGATGTGTGCTCTTGGCAAAGAAAGACAACTGTACTGTTAACCAGGAGAACCTGTTGAATTCTACAGTAATTAGGCAGTCCTCCTTCTTGTCCCACAGACAAAAACATTCCTACATCATAGTCAGTTCCATCAATGCAGACCTTTGATGTGCTGTAAATAACATTGCTTGCTGTTATTTGTTCAGTGTATGTCTTGGCGACATTTGGAAGCATTGATACCAGTACAGAAGAGACATTTGATGTCTGCTGGTGAGGTTTGAAGAATCCTGAGGCACTGAGATGGTATGCTACCATGTATTGATGCCTGTCTGCAAGTGTTTTTAACACATTTTTAAAGTTTTGTGTGTCGTGCACAACTCTCTTGAAAAAACGGTGTTTACCCTCAAACCTCATTGTCCACAAGTGCACAAGGGGCCCAAAACGGCGCACAAGGTCAGGATAGTGTTCAACGTAGTGATGCTTAGGACGGAGTTTGAAATCTGGAAAGGCTTCTTTCAGCATCTCTTTATGATCCTGTATCTTGGACTGTAAATACTGGATGGACTCCTCTGTGAATTCTGAGCACAGCGATAACTCTACTACCTCTTTTAAGTCCATTAGCACAGTCCATGCTTCATCCTCTTCAGGAACTGCATTCCCAATAATTAAAGGGATCAGTCTAAGCAATGTGGAATTTTCATGGGCATTACCACCAATGCTTTTCTTTACAGTGAAGGTCGGTGGTATTTTATGAGGTTTATCAAGCTTGTCTGTGTGCTGGTATGGAAACGATAGAATTCTCTCGTTCAAATATTCAAGGGTGAAGTATTTGCGACGGATCATCTCTCCGATACACAGGGCGAGCTCTACAGGCACAATGCCCTCAAAAAGATCGTGGAGGGCATCAGGTGGAAAGCCAGTGACAGTATGAAAATGCTCTAGATGCTGGCTCAGGACACAATCTGCCTGAACACCATTCTGACTCTGACTTTCCCCATGCATTACAGCATGCACATCACTATTATGGCTGTCTTTTGTCCTAAGACTGAACTCGCCACTTGCAACGTCATGAGTCTGAAGTTGAGCTTGTGTTGCTGTGCAGAATCTGCAAAAATATTCTGCTCTAAAAGACTTTGAAAAGCCTGCCAAATCATGGGCTGCAAGATTGTCAGACACCACACACATGACTGTTCCTTGAACTACCTTACCAATAGAGTCAATGAATACCCCATCTTGTTCAAGGGTACGGAGGTCTCTCAACAAAGGGCCAAGTGCTTTTTCATAGCCAAATGTCTGTATGTCAGCCACTTTACATAAAGCTGCAAGCTGAATCACATGAAGGGCTGATCGGTATTTACTGGGAAGATCAGCAAGCGTCCAATATACTGAACATATTTTGTGTATTTTGCGTGATGTGCCAAGTGGATTGGCTATTTCCAAATCATCAATGTACAAAATGAGTGTTATCTTTAACTCATCTGAAGACAAGAATGTGTTCTCTTTGAAGTACAAACCATCTTGGTGGGTTACATAATGACCGTTTTGTGCCACTTTTGTTTCTTTAATTTTGTCCAGAATATCTGTATGATTGAAGATTTTTTGTATCATCTCAAGAATGGGAACATGCACTGCTGTGTGTCCTGGCTGTAGCAGATACTGTACAGGCTTTACCACAGGGTAATTATTTTCGATGAAGGTTTTCCTTCTCTTGGTTGAGGATAACTGCTTCCCCTTAGCTGTGGCACTGACAATAACATTACTGTCCATAACAGTACTGACAACCTCATTTAGAAGTGTTTCACTGACAGTGATGTCATGACTCTGTAAGACCTCTGTAATGTCATGTTTGAGTATCGGTTGGGACAAGGAAAATATCTGAGTCAAATGTTCCACTATTTCCTGAGATGCCATGTCAGATACATGAAGAATAGATTGCATCTTTAGGAATAACGATGCCAAGTTATGGTTCAACTGGGCTCTTAAAGTGTCTGTGTCACACTGACTGTTTACCTCATTAAGATCAAATGTGTCCGCAGACCCTGCATTTTGACTTTCTGCAGGTTCCCCAAGACTTTCTGCTGCAACTACAACTGGGGCACTATCATTGTCTGCCAATACAACACATTCACCAAAGTCTGAATCACCACCATGTTTTCTACTTTTGTGTGCATTAAACGCTGAGTAGCTATTTGTTCTGTAATTACAGTTCTTGAATGGGCATGCTACCATCTCATGACTTCGTAAATGACTTCTCAAATGACCAAATAGAATTTCCTCAGAAAAGGGCTGCTTCAAGTTACACAAAGGACATGTAAAAAAAACACATGTTCCTTCAGTTGGATCTACTCTACATGTATCATTATGAGATCTTGACAGATGAGCTTTCATTGCTTCGAATGATGGAAAAGTACAAATACAACTGTCATAGAGACATGGCAGGGGGGACACTCTTGAATATTGGCTATGCAGTACAGTATAGTGCCAAAACAATTGTCCCCGGGTATTTGATGTTGCAGAACACAACTTGCACTTCCACTCCATTGGGCCAACTTCAGCCTGCAATTTAAATATTTTCAATTAAAGTCTAAACCATTTCAGCCCTGTTTTAGACTTTTGGCTATTCAAAATTATTATTTTTTTTTTTTTAAGTTAAAATGTGTCAAATAAATCAAAAACATTCATTGTACACTAATTTTAGTAAAAATTAAAATGTTAAAAGATGAGCAAGTTAGTTATTAACAAGCAAAGCATCAATGTTGTGTGCTTATAGATCTGCTATTTCTGTTTTTGTTTTAATAAGTATTAATAAAGGGTTCAAGTGATAAACTGTTGACCCCACAGCTGAGATAAAAACATTTAAAGAAATAGCAAAGGAATGACTGTGGAAACACACAAAATAAAACCAATTGTTAATAACACTATTTCATAATACATCCTACCTGAACTGTTAAAATGATTTCGAGCTGATCTCACAACCACACACTTGAGCCTACGAAGAAATACAAACACAGGTCTGGTTAGCATCATGATAACACACTGACATTGTTGTTTAGAATTGTTCGTTTCACGCTAGTACACACATACACACAGCTCGACAACGTAAAATATAGACTGTGTAACGCTGACACTTACTGAAATAAGTATACTCACAGCACTCACATGCATTACCGGCGAAAAGCGATAACAACAACCGGCAGAAACCGGGAAGCAGGGATAAAGTTATGCTTCTGGCCCCGCCAGAGAGTTCAGACTCGTGGACCTAACTCCACCGTCAGTATCCCGGGCAAACATGCATTATGGGAAATGTAGTTCATACAGGAAACCCGCTGATAACATTTCACCGTTCTAAGATTGTAAGACGTATTTGTCACATTCAACAGCTTCTAAAGTTATAATTACTTGGATTTGTAAACTATTTACAAAAAAAAAAAAAAAAATTCACTGTGCACATTGGACAAATGTATTCTCAGTTCCAAATTTAAGACTATTTGTCGAAATTCAATAATAAAATAAAAACCTTAGCGTTACTTACCAAATCAGGGCTGATGCTAAGACGGCGCTTAAGAAAACGAGGGCAATAAGACTAATGAAAAAAACTGAGGTGGTGGTGGTTTGAAGCGGGGGGATAAAAGTGCGCATTGCAAACAAACAAAAACAAATTAAACTGTGTTCCACATCCACACGTGCTGGCCAAAACTTCCCCGCACCAAGGCAAAATCAAGATGGCTGACTCAGCTTTCCTGAGGGAGAGATAAGACCCACCCACCAAAACGTCATGACGTTGATAACGTTATGACACTACTGTGTGGTTTTTAAACTTTTTGAGCGTTCCACACAAATTAGCTATAAAATATGGAGCCCTATTCAATTAAAGTGGCTTAAATCTCAACAGAGCTCAACACTTTAAAGTTTGGTCAACTGCATAACGACATTTGACTGTTATGACCCTATTAGTTATGAGCTAGTACAACTGTTTGGGATTACAGTGCAGGTTTTCTTTTACAGATAAAATGAGCTAAAAAAGAGATTGAACTCAAGAATAAAAGATAAAAAAAAAATGTAATGCCCATGAGAAAGATGCAATACTAATGCACTAGTAGTATTAGCAAAGTTAAGGCATGACCAGTGGGCAGCGAAATGCTCATTGGGTCAGCACGGTCAGAAAAAATAGTTGAAGAAGAAAAAACATGTTAACTGCAAAAGAATTAATGTGAGAAACCATCAGGAACCATTTGGTCTCCTGCACCATCGTTTTCCAGAGCTGCAACCTTCCTGGAGTCTCCATAAGTGCAGTGTGTCAGGTTCTCAGAGACTTTGCTTGGGTAAAAAATTATTTAATGGCCCTCACTTAATAAGAATATCATGCTGAAGTGTTGTGAGATACATGAAGACTGATTTTGGCTTTCAGGCTTTATGGACAGATAAGTTGTGAGTGACTCTTGAAGGACCAGCATCACATCCTCTTGTACCACTGTTTGAATAATTTATCTTCCAGAATCTGGCAGTAAGTTGTATCCTGCAAGACTTTTCAGAATAGGAGATGAACTAAAATTTGCTCCCAAAACTTACTGCCAGATTCTGGAAGATAAATTCTTCAAACAGTGGTACAAGAGGATGTGATGCTGGTCCTTCAAGAGTCACTCACAACTTATCTGTCCAATTTATCTGGTTTGGAATTGGTAAAATGTTCTTGGAAAAAAAACATGACCAGAATATCAACTTGCCTAACAATTCTGTACACACTGTATGATTACATATATGTACACATTAATTAATTTATTTTATATAATTTAACTCATATGATTACATTTGTTTATTCATTCATTCAAACAAAGCACATAACTTCAGTATAATTTGTAGTTGTTAAAAACAATTTTCCTTGAATTTGCTTTTTTCCTTTCAGCTCTTGATTTTAGCCAATATTAAATTTTTTTTGGTGCATTCTCCACACAAGGAGGGGTCATAAACTCATCAAACTGAAGAGTATGAAAATGCTCTCCAGTTCTTGGTTTGCAGCGAAGTTGAAACTCTTGAGAAAAGTCTTTCAGATGAGGGTAAAATATTGTATATATTGCTGCATGCATGCTGAGTTGCTGCAGGTGGATGAATGACCTTTGATTCTTCAGCACACACTGAGCAGCAGATGTGACCAGATAGAAGAACATGAGACTGACTTCATTAACCTCTGCACTCGCTCGCCAGGTCTAATTAATACAGACGTTTGTCTTCTGTGCTAGAAGACTCTTCCATCTTCTCACACGCCCACTCGGACTGTTGCTGTAGTAGTTAAGACATGATGTTGGCCGGATCTGCAGTCAGGTTTCCCTGTCTCACCTCAAACCAAAATAACCAGTAAGACCAATTTATCAAAGACCTGCCTTTAGGGCCTTAATGCGACAAATCCTGATAGAAAACTGCATTCTATTCTATGACGTGCTGACACAAATTTCAAATGATTTTCAACAGTCACTTCATCGCGTCCAGTGTAGGCAGACTTTAGCTGTTGCAGCGCGTCCGGTGTAGACGTGGTCTTACTCACCTATCGAGAAGAACCAAAACAACCTCTGCATCCGATCGCAGACCTTCACCTCCTTGAGTTCTCTCCAGCACTGGAAAGCTGATCTGATATTTACACGGG
Organism: Barbus barbus; assembly: GCF_936440315.1. Classification (NCBI taxonomy): domain Eukaryota; kingdom Metazoa; phylum Chordata; class Actinopteri; order Cypriniformes; family Cyprinidae; genus Barbus; species Barbus barbus. The sequence goes on from NC_136724.1 coordinate 2,944,670, forward strand.
TTCTACTTCTTGCCTTATCGTTCTGCAGACGTTTTCCTCTTTAGTTTTTTTATCCACCATCTCTATATTTCTGTCGCTTTGCTCAGCTGTTCACTGAACGCTCTCTCCTCCACATCATGAGTAGACACGCCCCCTTACTGCTGATTGGCTACAAGTTTGTTTTGCTACTCTGCCCCGACTCAGTTTTCTAAAGCGTTTTTGAAAAATTACATACCCCACCTTTAAAGCATTTTTGTAAAATTAAAGGAATAGTTCACCCAAAATACAAAACAATTACTGAAATTGAATCACCCTCAGCCTTCCAAGATGTAGATGAGTTTGTTTCTTCATCAGATTTAGAGAAATGTAGCATTACATCACTTATTCACCAATGGATGCTCTGCAGTGAATGGGTGCCGTCAGAATGAGAGTCCAAACAGCTGATAACAACATCAAAATAATCCACACCACTTCAGTCCATCAATTAACATTTTACGAAGCCAAAAGCAATTTTTTTAAAGAAACAAATGCATTCTTGAATATGTTTTTAAGTTCAAGCCATGGCTGCTAAAATATGAGTCCTCTATACATAACATTGCTTTCTTTCTCTGGTGAAAAACGTGTCTCATCTGAATCAGGAGAGAAATCTGCACAGATCAAACACTGTTTGCAATTAAGTGAAAACAGTTCTAAACAAATATGTTGTTGGATTTTGATATTAGAGAACAACAAGGGTTGGACTTTTTCACTGGAGGAGGTGTTATTATGGATTATGCCCTGGATTATGGAATAAATTTGGCCAGAATCAAAGGTTTAAAGTCAAAACGCCTTAATGATGGAATTGCTTCATATAAACGCACAGCTTTTCACTTTACAAAACATTAACTGATGGACTGGAGTGGTGTGGATTATTGTGATGTTTTTATCAGCTGTTTGGACTCTCATTCTGACGGCACCCATTCACTGCAGACCATCCATTGGTGAGCAAGTGATACAATACAACATCTCCCCAAATCTATTCTGATGAACTTTTTGGGTTTAGTACATTTTTGCTGAGCACAATGCCACACTATTCTAATTAGCCAAGACACTGAGAGTTCTAATTACTGTGTACAAACAAACGCTCGGTGGCGGCAATTTTGCTTTCTTCATGTTGGAAACGAGCTATGTGTGGGCTGACTCAGAGTCTCAGTGATATTTGGGCCTCTTCAGGTTAGCAACATGATCAATGGATAACGACAAACACAGGATTTTATATAATTTATGATAATTCTCAGACCCCGGTCATCATTATCGCCTCTGCTCTAATAAAGCAAGATTTCCCCGCAGCTGTTCTTGGAACATTTACATTTCACTAAGGCACTGCACAAACCCTGAAGTCACAAATGGATGAATTTAGCTTTTAAAGCAAAACTGCACTGAGAAATACGAGGCCAGATACATGACCATCAGTTATATAATGAGACCCTTAACGAGACTTTATTTCTCCAAATTGTGACTTTATTTCTCAGAATTGCAAATTTATATCTCACAATTCGGACTTTATAACTCGCAACTGCAAGTTTCTCTCACACAATTCTGACTTTATTACTTAGAATTGTAACTATTTTTTGGAATTCTAAGTGTACATCTCACAATTCTGACTTTTTTTCCCTCAGACTTATGAGTTTAAAGTTCTGACTTTTTGACTCACAAGAGTTTCTAATACGCAATTCTGAATTTATAACTTGCAATTCCGAGTTTACATCACACAGTTCTGAGAAAAGTCTAATTGAAAAAATTGCGCGAGGAAAAAAAATCTGAATTGTGAGATAAAAACTTGCAATTACCTCTTTTAATTTTTTTTATTTTTTATTATTCAGTGGTGGAAACAGGCTTCCATAAATTTACTGTCGTCTACAAAACCTTTTTTTTTTTTTACTTAAGTCAGGTGTTATTTAAGATCCTAAGAAGCTTGAATTAATTTGTGTCCATATATACATTTGGACTGGTAGTGTATTGTCAAAATATCATCCTGTTTTCATCTGATACACTAAGCGAGGTCTTAACTGGAGCAGCATCTTGAGCACTGCCATACTGCAATGACACTGCAGTGCTACACACAGTTTTTGTACCTGCAGCGTCTGCTAACGCTCTTAGTCTTGACAGTATGCATGTGTACCTGAGAGTGCATAAGTCTCTCAGAGTGACAGTGCCTCTATTTTGTCTTGCTCACTGGATCCAGAGAGAAAGAGGGATGAGAGGGGAGGAAAAAATTAGTCTGTCCTTTCTTTCTGCCTCATAAAATATTTCTTGACCAAAGCAAATATTTGCACTGGGCAGAGAGAAAGAAGAACTGTTAGTCTGGGATAAATACAGCCCTGCTCTCCCCTGTGTCCTCAGAACATCCAGCACCTGAGCCAAACCTGCAGCCTGCTAAATGAGAGGGAAGGGGAGAAAGAACGAGTGAAGGATGAGGGTGAAAGCATGTGACTTAATAGAAGGGCCAGACAAGGAAAGGAAAAGAAAAGATGGCCACATATTACAGAAACTCCCAAATAGGGCAACTGGAATGGACAGTGACAAAAGTTGCAAAAACTATTGATTTTTGAGACATGTTTCATACCAAACATACAAGTCTTACCATTATTTGAAGTAAATTGCCTTAAAATGCCATTACAAGAATAGCATGGTCCTTTTAACATTCACCGTAGTTGTACCATGATATTCTATGATGTACCTTGGTCTCCCATGGTAATGCCATGTTATTGTTTTTAAGTGTATGTACTCCAAGAATATTATGATACTACCAAAAAAATTAAAAAAATTAAATCAAAACTGGTATGTTTATTGAAGAAGCATTTCCAAAAACATGACATTACCATGGTACTTTTTTATAAGGGTGTGGTTGTACCATGTGTTTTTTTTTTTTGGACACACTCTTCAGTAAACATACCAGTCTTGCCATTATTTAAAGTAAATTACCTTCGAATACCAAGGTAATACAGTGTTTTATACATGGATCAAGGGAATATCATGGTTCTGTCAGCATGCACCTTAATTGTACCATGGTATTCTGTGAACCATGGTAAAATGCAAGAATGTCACGATACTATCATGGTATATGTTTTAGGACCCAGTTTTTTTTACTAAAATTGCACAATTTTTGAACATAAACCACGGTTTTCTTTGAATTGCTTTAAAGTACCATGATATTACCATATTTTATTTTGAATATATGTTATGAAAATAGCATGAGCCATAGTTGTACCATGGCATTTTTTAAAATACCTAGAAATACCATTGTAATGTCATGTTTTATGACCACATGTTTTGGACCAGTGGAATTGCGAATTTTTTCAACATGAACCATAGATGTATCATGGTTTCCTTTGAATTACTTCAAAGTACCATGATATTACTGTGTCTTATTTTGAATATATATCATGGGAATTGCATGTGCCATAGTTGCACCATGGTATTCTTTAAAGTACCCTGAAATACCACGGCAATGTCATGTTTTAGGACTTAACACACATGTTTTGCACAACAGGAAATTTATTTGAATGTTCCACAGATGTACCATGATATTCTATTATTTGATATTACTGATATTACTGTTTTATTTTTAATATATGTCTTGGGAATAGCATGTGCCATAGTTGTAGGACCACATGTTTTTGATGACTGAAATTGCATGTTTTTTGAAGATTTACTAGTTTTCTTCTAATTACTTTGAAGAATCATGTTATTATCCTATTTTTAATGTATATTATGAGAATAGCAAGTGCCATAATTGTACCATGGTATTCTATAAAGCAGCGGTTGTCAACTCCAGTCCTCAGACCCCCCCACGCTCTGCATATTTTGCATGTTTCTGTTGTTTAACACACCTGATTCAGATCATCAGCTCATTAGAAGAGAGATCCATGAATGAACTGTGTTCCGATTGGCATGCTCCCTACACAGTGTTCATTGCTCCCTACTCCATAAGCATGAGAAATCCGTTGACGTTTACTTCACTTCGGAACTTGTTTATTCACGGATTTATTCACAGATTTCCGCTGCGCCACCGCCAGCGCCATCACACACAGACGGAACTCACTAGTGAAGTGTGACAAAATATACCTCTGTAAATAAATACAATTTAAATTCGCGTCACTCGCTTCGAACTGGAATCATGGCGGAATATCCTGTGAAGTCCACTTCGCAGGGCACTTACGGTCGAATAGAACAAATGTCTGAAGTGACAAGAGAAACATACAAACTGGGCGCGAGGTCTGGAGTTGAAAACCGCTGCTATAAAGTGCCATGAAATACAACGGTAATGCCATGTTTTATGGCTTGGTCCACACATATTGGACCACAGGAATTGCACTTTTTTTCTGAATGTACCATAGATTTACCATGGCTTTCTTTTAATTACTTTGAAGTACCATGAAATTACCATGTTTTATTTTGAATATATAACATGGGGATAGCTTTAAAGCACCCTTAATTACCATGGTAATGGCATGTTTTATGGTAATGGCATGAACCACATGTTTCACGTTTCAAAACATGAACCAATTGCATGTTCTTAAATGTACCATAGATGTACAATGGGTTTCTTTGAAAGTACCTTGATGCTACTGCATTTTATTTTGGATATATACAATGGAAATACCATGTGCCTTAGTAAACCATGGTATTCTTTATAGTACTCTGAAATACAGTACAATGCCATGTTTAAGGACTTTTTTTGTTGCATGAGTTTCTTCGAATTACTTTAAAGTACCATACTTGTGCCATACTTGTACAATGGTATCCTTTAAGGTGTCTTGGCATTAGTGTTATGACATTTAGTAGATGTACCATGGTCGTAGCATTGTACCATGTAAATACTATGGTACATGATTAAGGTAATCACCCAATACTAGGTTATTACCATCTGAAACGGTCACTGTACCACCACAGTACTTCAATGTGAGGCTACAAACAATAAAAAGAGGACAGAGATTGTCAGGAACAGAGAAAATGAAACAAAATGAGGAAATCAAAGGGGGGCAATGAGGATGGGACCACCCTTAATTCAATTACACTGTACTCCCCATAAATCACGTCCACAGTGTATGACACCCCGGATTGAGCCCGCTGTGTGATGGATATCAGATCTCGCGTTAATGTGTCGTGTGCTGGCAGCAAAGACAAAGAGATGAGCGTGTGTCTCTGTCTGTGCGTTTGTGAGGGCATGAGCTCTCACATCAGCTCTCTCTTCCTATGTCACAAGTTAGAACAGGCACCGCACATCTCACCAGAGGTTTCTGAGGTTAAGTCCCTTGTGCGTGAACTCATCTGACATCCCAGTAATGTAATCTAACTCTCAACACTGCTCGACTAAAGCCCACCATGCCTGAGAATCTCCAATACATGTACAACAGTGTTTATTACCAGAAAAATACAGAGGAAGCAGAGAGACTACAATAGCAGACATCAAATGGGTTCATGTATTTGCTCTTAACATGTCATGTAGCATTAGCATTTTGTGCAAAATCTACCAGTAAGTGGGTTGCTGATCAGTAGTCGGTTGATCAATGCTAAACATTGTATACATTTAAAGACAGCATCTTAGGAATCCTGCATATTTTGCATTATGAATTGTACTTTTCCATGTGCTGCAATTCATCTGTTAGAGAAGGTTGTAGCGCACTAGACAGTAAATATGATGTGTGTGTACGGTGCTTGCGAGCCCACAAAATACAAACTACTATTCAAATGTTTGGGGTCAGTAAGATCATTTTTTTAAGGAAATTAATACTTGTATTTTGCAAGGATGCATTAAATTGTTTAAAAGTGACAGTAAAGACTTCTGTCTGCATAAATTCTGCATTGATGTTTTCCTTATAAAATCATTAAAACATCTTACCGACCCCATGATGCTATAATATTTATTATTGTATTAATATTGTTCATAACAGTTCTTACTTAAATTGGAGCATAAATGCGTTCTGACTGCATTACCAATATAAAATTGCAAAATGTTTTTTGAGCCCTCCTGCCATTGGTCAGACAAACACATAGTCCCGCCCCAAACTCACGCCATTGGTTGAGCTGTTGCTGTGTAAAGTTGGTTGAATGTTAAAACAAACACACACATTGTTTGAATCCATTATAGTTTTCAGGAGAATTAACCTACTGTAATAATTACTTTGACATAATTATTTTCGCTGCTTATTAAGATTGGATACAAGAAAGTACCTTAAGAAAAGTCTAGATGATTTTATTTAAATAGTTGCATCACTGGTTGACTCTGATTCTTTCCCATTCCTAATTAGCACTGAATTTATTCACTTTGAAACTTTCACAGAATGAAAGTTTTCCTCTCTTTTCTTACAGACTCATGGGTCAGCTGCGATGATGTTTTACAAGAGTCCCCAGTCTCTCCTCAAACACATAGTCCGTCACTGGCCGGCTAACTGCCAATGGACCGGTTCTCTCGCCCTGTCCCACAAATTCCACCCCTGCAGAGGTCTTTCGACGGACAGCTCCGCTCCTCGGCCGCAGATTACTGAAAACTCAATAGAAGTTTTGAGCCATGTCTACCCGCGAGATGACATGACCAATGTGACAGCTAAAATCTTGTCCAGAGTTGGCTGCCAGCTTCACAACCGGCCGCACCACCCCTTGTGGCTTATTAAAGAGCGCATCAAAGACCATTTCTACCGCTCCTACATCGGACGCACGGGAAACCCGCTCTTCTCCGTACATGACAACCTCAGCCCGGTGGTGACAGTGGAGCAGAACTTCGACAGCCTGCTCATTCCTCCAGACCATCCCAGTCGGAAAAAAGGAGACAATTACTACCTGAACCGCACACACATGCTGCGGGCCCACACCTCCGCCCATCAGAAGGAGCTGGTGCGCTCAGGTCTGGACTGTTTCCTGCTGGCTGGAGATGTGTATAGACGAGATGAGATCGACTCCAACCACTATCCTGTCTTCCATCAGATGGAGGGAGTGCGGCTTTTCTCAAACCATGAGGTTAGAATGGTGTCCTTAATGGAAGAGAGCCTGGCTAAAACTTTGAAATGTGACAAAAAAAAAGAAAAATTTGAAATGACAAAAAAAATGGCATGTTTAGACATGGAAACTCACTATATATTAATGACACATTATATATAAGTGCATTGTGTAGTGAACGATTCATCCATGTACATTTCGTTTTGTTTCGTTTTGTTGCCTTAATTTCTCAATCTTCTGGTGAAGCATAAGACTTCTCTCCGGTGACATATGCAGGACTTCTCCAAATATTTCACACACTTCATCTAATCAACAAACGATGGACACAGAATCAACCGGCCCTACATTTTTCTCAAAAATATTACTTTACTGTAAATTATAGTACAGTAAACTAAACATTATTGTACATTGTGAATTAAAAAATATTTATATAATATAATATATAATAATATAATATAATATTCTGATAATAAAATAAATAATACAATATTAAAATAATATAAATAATAAAATAAAGTATTAAAATTATTCATAATATATTATTCTATTAATCTTATAATTCATTCGGGTCCTTTTTGACCCGGAATAGATACATAAAAAATGATAAAAAAAATGCATAGTTTTTTGTAATGACATGAATACACATAATTCAGTCATTTATTCATTCTTTCTTTCATTCATTCATTCCTTACATTGAAACATTTTTTACAGGTCATGTTGGGACCCGTGTGCATATATAGAGTGCGGTTAGGTGTCAAAAATAATTTTTGTAAAATTATCTACAAAGTTATATTAGTGTCAAAAAATGTTCCTAAATTTAAAATAAAATAAAATGTAGCCTTTTTCCCGTTTCACACAAACATTTGGGATCGAATTTTGTTGATAAACATGAATATGTATGACAGTTTGTGCAAGAATAATGAATTTATTTAGTTTGATAACTTTTCAGTCCTACAATTGGACTTTTTTGAGCAATCAAGTTACAAAGTCAAAGAAATTTTATTAAATTTCATTAATACTGGTAGTTCTCAGATTATATGATATACATTTTATACAATGATATATTCATATTTTGCATCTTTTTTTGGTGTGGTGCATGTATTGTTCACATTTAATTTAAAATAATTCCTCATTTTTTAATTAATAAAAAATTAAGTTATTAACAAAATAATAATACAGTAATAACATGTTAACAACAAGGTAACATTCAAACTATATATTTTTTTTTTTTTGCACATTTTCTCATTAATGAGAAGTTGCTGATCAAATGCAATATGCTTATAGCATAAACATAAAAATCGATTTCGATTCGATCGTTTTACAAAATAATTCTTGAATAATGAATGCAAAAAATAGTATGCAGATTTTTTGAATACATTATGAATGTTAATGCATTTTTATTAATATATTATTGTTATAATATTAATGATAATATATGCAGATTTTTTTGTCCATTTGCTGAAAAATAAATAAACGTTGGATGGTTCCAGGGACCCTTCAAATGAATTTTAAGACTTGAATTAAGTTCTGTGAATTTAATTTAATTTGTTATTGTTGATTTTGAAGAGTTTTTCTTTTTAAACGGAGATAGAAGAAAGTATTTCGGCGTCAAAACTTCACCTTTAAAGCCCCCCCCACACACACACACACTTATTTGTGTAGAAAAAGCTGTTTATTTCAAGCATCCAGACTGTAATGAAGAGGCTGTTTAAGGACAAGTGTCAGAGAAGTCATGATGAAATCTTAACGTAATCTTTCTGAGTGCAGTTAAAGATACACATTTGTTTTCAACCGTTTTCTCTCTAATAGCTGTTTGCTCGAGTGGAGAATGGTGAGGAGCTGTCTTTGTTTGAGAGCGGTGGCCGCCGCACGCCTCAGAAACAGGAGACGCACACGCTGGAGGCTGTCAAACTTGTGGAGTTCGATCTGAAACAGGCTCTCACGCGCCTCATGCGACACCTTTTTGGGGAAGGTATGAATCCTGTGATGTTCACACTTGTTTTTCCTCACTTCCTCTGTCCAGCTCTCCTCCTCCATCTGTTTGTTTCTGTCTTGCAGATTTGGAGATCCGCTGGGTGGACTGCTACTTCCCTTTCACACATCCCTCCTTCGAGATGGAGGTGCGCTTCCAAGGCGACTGGTTGGAGGTGCTGGGCTGTGGGGTGATGGAGCAGGAACTGGTCTGCTCAGGTATGTACTACTGGCTACATAAGCTGCTGAGTCATGAACATCAAAACGTGGAAACTCTGGAATTACTGATCCAAAACACGACATAGTGTGCAACGCTACAAATTTAGCCATCGCGATAGATACAGTATAGTAGTTTTCAGTTTTAATTGACTTATCATAATTATGGCATAAAATGTTGAAACTAGGCTCAGTCCTAATTATGAGATAAAAAGTTATAATTATGAGATAAAAAGGTAAGATTGACATACTGTCATGATTTTTAATTCATCAAATGTATCTCATGATTTTAAATTAGTATGTCAGTCTTAACTTTTTTATTTCATCATTTTGACTTTATCTCATAATTTTAACTTCCGTTAATTTTTAAAATCTTATAATATCACATTTATCCAATAGTTATTATGACAGTCATATTTACAAAATAAAGGTTGATTTATGACAAAAAGTTGTTGTTTTATCATAATTGCATTTTTATCTCATAATTTCTATTAATTCTCCTTTCTAATTTTGACTTAGTATCTCATATTTTTTATGTTTTATATTATTATGGCTTTTAAGAAAAAAAAAAGAAGTAATTTTGATTTACCAAAGCATGATTATTATGTGGCAGTTAAAACATGAAGTATAGCAAAAAAAAAAATTTTTTTTTTTTTTGACATGTCCCAAACAAATCAAAACATTTGATTTGAGTGAATAATCTTGTCTTTTGGTCTCCGTTAAGTTCCAAATAAAAAGAGAAAGTAAGGAAATCACTTTAAGAATATTATGCCTAATCTTAGGCCTGTATAAAACGTATTTCACTGGATTAAAAACTTGGAAAGCATAAAAGAAACTGATGCTCACAGAGCGTGTTAGACTTTCTGAACAACTAATAATCAATAAAATATACTTATATTTAGCATTGCCCTTGATTCCAACCACCCTCAGATGAGCTTGTCACAGTGCATTCTGGGTTGACCAAAGGATGCATGAGAGCAGCTTCTTCTTCAAAATTCAAATTCAATTTTGACCATTGAATTTGGTCAAAATGAGAAATCCAAAACAGCATAATTTTTTCAGCGTATTCTGTTAGGAGCAGCCTTCACATAGTGAGCGTGAGATGCCTAAAAATGAAGATGCTTAGAAGGTTTTCCAGCCACTCGGTGCCTCCAGAGCACCTTTGAGCCGGAGAGAATGGCGTTCTGCCTCTGCCAGTAGATGGCGGTGTTGTGCAGTGCTGTGTGAGGCAACCAGCCCTCATAAAGAGGAGGGGATAGTCCCACACGAGGGACATCCAAGCCCACCAGTAAAGGGGGAGGAGAAAGACACGCATGACTGCAGAGACATGGTTTTCCTCCCTGGGAATGACCGGCCCTCCCTCTCCACCGGCCCAGTCATCTCACTCCTCACTGCCACTTAATTCTTCATTCTCATCTGCTCTCTTCATCGATCCTGTCTGTGTTAAACAGCACTGCATCCCCCGCAGTCTGCACCGCCGACATGTGGAACATGTAACGGCCAATTAACGACAGTGCCACTCAATGGCGAGTGATTGCTTATTTCTCACTCCTCTGTTAACTTGATTTTACACTCATGTAACGTTTGACTTTGCTTGAATCTTTTGCTTGATATTTATAATTAACATCCATAATTATTCTGAAAACATTATAGATATTTAAATTTTTGCCCTTTTTAATGATAAATTTGTACTTATTTTGCATGGTAATTTACTAAAAATTGCTTATAATTATTCTAAATGGATAAAAAGTGACAGTAAAAATATTTATAATGTAACAAAATATTTATTTCAAATCTGTTATTTTGTTTTTTTTTGTTGATGAAAAGAGTCAGTTTCCACAAAAACATATAAAGCAGCAGAACTGTTTTCAACATCAGTAATAATCAGAATAATCTGATTTTTTTCTTGAGCAGAAAATCAGCATATTAGAATGATTTCTGAAGGATCACGTGACACTGAAGACTGGAGTAATGATGCTGAAAATACAGCTCTGCATCACAGAAATAAATGACATTTACTTTTGTTTGCTCATACGCAGATTTAAATGAATATTCCATTACAGTGAATATTCCGAATAAGGTGTTTACATGACCCAAAATTCAGATTAATGCAGGCATATGTGGTGATTTTTTGTAATCTGAATGTTGCTAAATGGGATTATTGCAGTTGGATTGTGCATGCATAATCAGAATATGGCCAAATTCCAGTTAACACCGGAATATTCTTATTTCTGTAAATGCAGTCTGTGTATTCAGTAGGCGGCCCCTCTCCAACAAAGAATATTTTTCTGCATTTTATCTTTAGGTCCTCTTGTGTGTTCTGGCATTTTGAATCCATCAATAATTAAAAGCTGAAGGCAAGTCCTTAAGAGCCCCCCCGTCTCTCTCTCACTTTATTTTTTATTCTCCATTCCACCCTTCCCATCATCTCTCTCTCTTTGAAACCACTCACGGTCAAGTGCATCTCTTCCGTTGTGCTGGAAGGCTACTGCTCCCCTGCATTGTTTTGGCAGCATGGAAAACTAGTGTTTCTTGTAAAGAGCTTTCTATTTATGGTCCTCACATCTTCGTTCAGTTTTATCTTCTCACAAAGAGGTAGACTGACTGAATGACCAAACAAAGAGTCGTAAACCACTTTTTATGAAAATCTGAGTGTAGAATGATAATATGGAAATTAATTTCCACTCTCGTATTTATCATCACAGAAAGGACACTTGTAATTCTGCTTTGATTGGACTTTAGTAGAAAGTTTGTGTCTTTCGCAGTGCTGTGCCTGACAAGAGTACAGATTACTGAGTATGCGTCTCTCTTCCTGTTCTGTCTGGTTGTACTCAATCACTGCTTTATCCCTGTGTACACCCACTCGAGTGGCAATGCATATTCACAACTGGGTAAACAAAGCCCTCGTGTCTCCAGACAGCTGTCAGCAGGCCTTGCTCCCCTCCTCAAGGCTTTGCTGCTCAGACGAATCCGCTCACGGGTGTCATTCTGGCAGCGTTTAGGCAAACTGTGCCTTCCTGTCAAGGTTACAGGGCTTGTTTAATCAAAGTTTTCATAGTAATGTAGAAGCGATTTTAATGAATTTCGACAAACCCACACAATTTGTGTCAAAAAAAGGCTTATTAACTAAATATCTGTCAGTAGCTGCTGCAAGTGTCTAAGTACTAAGTACTGTAGCCATAAATGATATTCTAATTCTGTCAGATAGTAATACCAGGGAGTGTGATTTATTCCCTTGTCCTGAATTACCATGTACACGAATCCACCAGTACCTATCCACCAGTACCATTTAGGTACTAATATGTACATTTTAGGTACCTTTAAGGTACTAAAATGCACCCTTTAGGGGTAAATAATTTACCTAATGTACCTTGAAAGGGTACCGTCCCAGTGACAGCTTTTGTCCATTTTTTTTTTTTCTGAGAATACAGCATATTCAGTGAGAAATAAAATGTAGGATTGGACCCAAATTAATCCACTAGGGATGGATTAGATCATGTAAACTGACCTTTATTGTAAGGGAGAGGTTGAAATGGGCATAGAGACAGAAAAGATGTTTCAGAGGTGGAATGAGTTACTACATTTTATTGAAAGATTACAAACACAATAAGATTGCTGTCTGATTGTGTATGCACATCTCATTTATACTTGGCCATACAAATTATATACTGATATAAATCCCATATATCATTCCCAAGATATATGCAAATATTAGCGTACGCGATGCAGGCAGCAAAATTTTGTTGACACTGTTGCAATATGGAAACTAATGTTAGAGTTGTGCTTTCTTCATCCATGGCTTATCTATGATTCCTCCCTTATGTGTGGTTTGGGGGAAATGTTTAAAAATGTTACCCGAACCATTAGATGCATTTACATGTGGTCTAGCTGCATCTGATCTGATCGAATTACTATTGAATGCATATTGGAAGACATTTACATTAGGTATTTTTGTTATTCTATTGTTACCAGAACAGTAAAAATTCAACATGGTGACCAAGTGTAACTTCCTGCATTCTCCCTCTGGTGATGTTAAGAATTGATCCAAGCAAGCAGCAATGACATTCAGCTTTGAGAGTCTCAACCTATCCACATTATTCATAAATAATGTTAATGTCTAGAATTGTGTTTAGAATTGTGTTTATTGGATTGTTGTCAGAACAGTAAAAATGCAACATAGTGACCAAGTGTAACTTCTCATTCTGCCTCGGGTGATGTTACAAATTGACGTTAACATCCGGCAATGACATTCAGCGCTATCAGTTTCGGCGAAAAACCAGAAGTGGAAGGAAAGGGAGTTTTTTTCCCCTTTAACTGCTGGTGTCTCAGAGTTTTTCCACAACTGCTGACAAACTGACCCTCCTCTGCATCGACTGTCGTCATACGTACGCAAACACAAACTCACTCTCACTCAGTCTCCTCTTTGACTTCCCTCGATGTCCCAGCCCTCTCCTTCCCTGCTTTCTCACCGGACTGCAGGGATTCTGTCAAATCCTCTCTGCCGTTCTCCTTCACTCCCCCCTCCATTCTCATTTTCACTCTTCTAACTCTCTCTTTCTGCCTTTCTTCACTGCGGCAGAGCAGTGTGGTTCCGTTGCTATGGCAACTTCTCATTCAGTCTTCTCACACCCCCCTTATTTCACACACCCGTCCACACTCACACATTCTCTCTTTTCTCTTCAGAGCGGTAGGACAATAACAATCTGCCAGCAAGACAACATTAAACGTGTGGCGGCCGGCGGGGGTATGGGGATGAGTGAGACAGGGAGGAGAAAAAACAGGAACGGGGCGTCCTGGGAAGTTGAAAGGTTATTTATTCGCCTCTGAGCGTGACCGCCATATGCTAAGCGTGGCATAAGTGTGCCAGAGGTGGTGTGTTTGGTTTAGGGGCGGAGCTTCACAAATTAAAGGGGAGGAGGGGTAACGGTGCAGCACTGGTTTGGTGGTGGATCCACTTAGTTATTCATTAGAGCACGGCGTGTAATCCCCGGACACATCAATTCTGCAGCGGGCCCAGGACAGAGCCCTGTGGGACCTCCCTGGAACTGTCCACAGCATATGGGACCCGTTGTTAAAGACGGCACGCGTCAGCAGCGTAGTTGAGGTTTAGTCACGCCCCAGAGGGCGGGGGGCCCAGGGAATGTGATTAAAGCCGTGTTTGGTGACAATTAACGGCCCTTCAAGTCACACGCCCTGGGGCCTCTGGGACGGCAGGGGAGCGGGGGGCGGCTGGTAGGTGGGGAAGGCACCAGCTGAGCTCTCTTTCTGGTTCAGGTGGCGCTTTCAATCATAGTCTTAATCCTTAATACCCCCTGCCCTCCCGCACTGAATAAATCATGTGCCAGTTGTGACCGGCTCTGCTTAAAGCTCTCTCTTTCATACGCACATGTGTCTTTGGCCTCATTACAGGGCTTCTGTCAGGATGCTTCGTTTTTGACGAGCTGGCAGTTTTTTAATCAGTCAGCCTTCCTTCAGTCAGACTCTGCTTCTTCTGTATCTCCCTCACCCTTTGTCTTTCTCAGTTGCAGTGTCTTTTAGTGCATTATTGGCCTGATAAATAATGCACCTTTGTATTACAAAAGCAGTAGCAAGTTAGACAAAGGGTATAATGTAGAGCAGGGCAAAATAAATGGGTGAATCTCACAAAGAAGTGTCCAGGTCATATTTCACCCCCAAAAATCTATCTATCTGTCTGTCTGTCTGTCTATCTATCCATCTATCTATCCATCTATCCATCCATCCATCCATCCATCTATCCGTCTGTCTGTCTGTCTGTCTGTCTACATCTGCTTATCCATCTATCTATATCTGCCTATCCATCCATCTATCCATCCTTCATCCATCCATCTATCCATCCATCTATCCGGCTATCTATCTGTCGATCCATCTGTCTGTCTGTCTGTCTGTCTCTATCTATCTATCTATCTGTCTGTCTCTGTCTGTCTGTCTGTCTGTATCTGCCTATCTATCTATCTATCTATCTATCTATCTATCTATCTATCTATCTATCTATCTATCTATCTGTCTATCTGTCTGTCTGTCTGTCTGTCTGTCTGTCTGTCTGTCTGTCTGGATTTCTCTCTATCAGTTTATCTATCTCTTGTTTTATAATATATATATATATATATATATATATATATATATATATATATATATATATATATATATATATATATATTATAAAATATATATATATATATATATATATATATATATATAATAAATATATATTATATTTACCCCTTTTCCTTCTCTTCCTCTTAAAACACACACAGACTCGGTCACAGTTGCCTCCTGCAAATCTGGTCTCTCGGGTTTGCACACTTAGTGCAAACATTTGCTTGTGCACTGTTCCGTTTCAGCCATCACACCCGAGAGAGGGGGAAAGATAGTCCTGGACGCTTTAGTGAATAGAGTCATCGAAAGGACAGAGAGGGAAAGAAGGCAATGAAGATACAGAGGAAAATGAGTGAAAGAGATATTCTATGTTTCCCTCGTTGTGCAATGTATTTATCTGGCCTATTTACTGAAATGAAGGTTTTGCCGTAGTGCCTAAGGCTTGCATTGTGTAATGAGGACTAAATTACATCCCATTTAGACAAGCACCCACAGCTGCTAGTGATATGTTGCAAGTTCAATTTCAGCCGGAATAATCAAGTTCATCTCACTCGGACTGGCTGTGCGGATGTGTGTTATGTAATATGCATGTGGCTGTTTTGTATGCAACAGCTTGTGGTCACAGGAAACATATCATTCAGAGGAAAAACGGGGGTTTTACATTTATCAAATAACATAGTCTTGTTGTTGTACTTTGAGAATGGCTTATTTTTTGGCAAGTCAAATATTTATTTTTATCTTTAAATCAGCAAATACATTGTCCCTGCAGTTTTCTGCATGTCATGGTTTTTGGCAACCTAGGCTCATTAGAAAAATGTGCATTTGCCTAAACTCTAAAAAACATATGTATGCATAAAATTCACTGCAGTTTCCAGCTAAAATGAAAACTAGACTTGTTTATAAGACAGAGAGAGAATTTATTACAAAATTATTGGAGTCCTGCATACATGGTGGTATGATATTTTGATGAAAAATTATGGACAGAAAAACAAAAAAATAAAAATAATAATAAATAATCAAATAAATGAATAGTTCAAAATAAGATCATTAAGATGATAGAAAGTAGATAAGCTGAATTTGTATTTCATACTGACTTAAATAGTTTGCATTTGTTCTGTGTTTATGTACGGTAATCAATGTCTTGTGAATTAATTTCATGCAACTTTTATGTCCTTTTTGCCTTTCATATGGACGAAAACAGTTGAAATGCTTATCAGAAATCTTTTGTATTCTGCTGAAAAAAGAAAATCATGAGTTTTAAATGAAATATGGGTGAGTAAATGATTTATTAGAATTAATATTATTTTTGGGTGAACTTTCCCTTTAAGCAATTGTTTTATGTAATCGGGACATACAGCCTTGTAATATGAAGGGTCAAAGCAAAATCTGCATAGCATAATTTCTAGTGTCTTTCGAATGTCAAACCATGTATCGCGTCCCTGCACGGTTGCTATTTGCATGTCTTCACATCTGAACTCTATGCACTGTGTTTGAGTGGGTGTGTGTGGGAGCTGCACATGTTAGCACGGCAAATACACGGCTACGGCTCTGCCTGACTCAGCAATCAATGGGGCGATGCTGCTGGAATGACAAACAGGTGTGTTAACAACTGGCACGCTGCCCACCTGAGGCTGTCTTCAACCTCAGGACTGATCAGCTGCTCTCTTGGGAGGAGAGAGCGCCTTTCAGAAAGAAAACAATTGTCAAAGATGCTTTCAAGGAAACTGGAAAGAGTATTGTCAGTAGGACGGGGTGGGAACATGGACGCTTGCTAGTACACTATTGATAAACTCCTTTGGAAGTCTCTGAGAGGTTGAAAAAAATAGTTGATAGTGTGGCTAAAACGCTGAATCCGTGGATTCGCAGAGCATTGATACTCAAGGAAATGCATTGGGTTTTCCTATTTTCTTAAATTCTGTTACAGCACATTATTTTACGATGGAGCTATGGCTGTTTTCCAAAGCAGCATTTATATCTTAAACTTAAGTGCATCGTTATAGGGGTCGTAAGGTGCTATTATCTTGTTGAGATATTTAATAGAATATTGTGTAATATAGTAAGAAGAATAATATGCCATACAGTAAGGTTATATACTGTATGCATGTGCCCTATTAACACAAGGTTATCCATCTGTCCGTCTATCTGTCTGTCTATCTATCTGTCTGTCTATCTGTCCGTCTATCTGTCTGTCCGTCTATCTGTCTGTCTGTCTGCCTGCCTGCCTGCCTGCCTGTCTGTCTGTCTGTCTGTCTATCTGTCTGTCTGTCTGTCTGTCTGTCTGTCTGTCTGTCTGTCTGTCTGTCTGCCTGCCTGCCTGCCTGTCTGTCTGTGTTCTTGTTTTTAATTGCTCACTTGGATGTCCGTTACGGTTTTGTTTTTGCTTTGCATTCTTTTGCTCATCGCGGGCTGTTTCATAAAAGACGATATAAGAAAAGTGGGGATTAAAGTCCAAAACCTGACTTGAAATAACCTAACAAATCAATCGGGACTAAAGCGGTTTAATAAACAACAATTTAAGTTCACGCAGTCTCAATAATCTCACTAATTTGTGCTGTTTAATGCATTTGAGACATTGTGTTTTCCTCAGTGCATAACTGACACATCACAGTTATATTTTTCATCTGTAAATGTTAGAACATCTGTAGAAATGTTAGAAATGCAAATCTATTTTGCTGTCAGGAGTGGACGAGGTTTACATGAGCGAACGAGCACAGCTGCGTGTATGCGCGCTACACAGACGGAGCAGAATAGAATAATAGTGCAATAATTCTGAATAAAATATACATTCTGCTAAAATAAATGTGACGCATTAAATGTAAATCAAATGTAAGCTGGCTAATACAGCCCAAGCTCAAATGAGATAAATGTGTGTTCCTCTTATCAGTTAAGATGTAGTCTGATTTCTATTATTTATTTTCATCTTTAATTTAGTGTTAAAATGATTTTACCTTTTAATTTAGTGTTTTTAATGCTTTAAAGAGTATTTTTTTTCTAGATGCATGGCTAGAAACTGCTGATCAACTGAATGCGCAAGTAGCAACTATGTTAAAATGTTTTCATATATCTTAAAAAAAGGGCATTGAATTTTGGGCACAATACATTAAATACAGTTGGTTGTAGCCTATGTTTAATTATTTTATTATTTAAGTTGCATTTTCTGTATACTTTTGTTTATTTTTGGACTAATAATAAAGTCAACTAATAGAGTGGGGGAACTATGACGTCACTCTGTAGGCGGATCGGCTGTTAGCATGGAACTGGTTCCCTCGACAAAAACCCAATAGGATTTTCCCATAGGCTTTTGGATAATCGCAAAAAATAAGCTCTGTGTTCAATCATAGTTCATGAAACTTACACGTTTTGACCATCGAGATAATCTTTACAAAGTAATACAAATTTTATGAATTTTGAAGCCTAAATACAAGCGCCAGAACTAAAAAGCTAACATTAGGCTATAAACGAACTACAGCACCACGGTCGCTCTCCTTCAAAGTCACCACCACCATGTTTCCGACCACTTTTAAACTTATTTTTAGAAACATTTTCCATGATAATTATTTACTCAGGATGAATTTTAATCCAAAAGAGCACGAGACTGTAAAAGCGGGTTAGAATGAGTTCCTGTTCGGCGTGATGACGTTGAATGTCTCCGACAGCGCCTGTAGTCCCATTTTAGCACCTTTTAGCAACCGTCTTTTTAAAGAAACGTAACAGCTTTAAAAAATCAGGAGTGGGGTGTAACTGGTATGTTTTATGTCGTAGAATAAAACGTGAAAGTATCTTGAGCCTGTGTAAACCACGGACCTTATTTAACCAAAATCCCATTCAAAAAACCCATTGACTCTGGGATGATGGAACCGGAAGTGCTAAAATGCTAACTCCCTTCCGGGTTTTCGCCTACAAAGTGACATCATAGTTCCACCACTCTATTGTATGTGAGAGAGTCAGTGGTAATATCGATGCGGTCCTAGTGTTAGAGGAGCTCAGCTTAGCCTGACAGTTTCTCAGCATAAGTTGTCACAGTGATCGATCTTGAGCTTTGATAATTTTGCTTTCTGAAACCAAATCAAGTGACAATAAGTCAGAATAACTGAAATAAGCCTGGCTTATTTGATGAACTAGTTTTATGAAACAGCCACCAGGATGTCATTTAAGCCCCTTTCACACAGAGATTCCGGAAAATACACGGGTAATGTGTTCCGGCAATTGTTCCCGGATCGTTAGATTTTGGTTCATTCACACTGCCAGTAATTTTCCAGAATCTGTGCGTGCGTTCACACACAACCCGTAAAGATCCCGTAAAGACACGTGACATTTCATGTGACGTGTATAATGCGCCGCGAACGAAAAAAAAAAAAAAAACGAAACTGGCGAACGATTTCAGCTTCAGCGCGGATAGTGAGGAGCTCCGATCGCTGCTTCATTCCAGTTTGCACATTTTTTGTTGTGTGAACTTTGATCTGCCTTCAAAACACCCGGTAAAAGAGTCGCATGATAACGCGCATCATCAGCCTTTACAGCATTGATCCGGCATTGTTCACACAGCGCTCGTTCCGGGACTGAACCCGGCAATGTTACTAGGTCCCCAACCCAGGATTGATCCCGGAATCAATCCCGGGACGTGGTTGCGTTCACACAGAAGGCACTCCGGCAATTTTCCGGGACCAACGTGCTGTGTGAAAGGGGCTTTACTGTTTTTGTTTTTTTGGTTTGGTTTTGTGTTTTGTTTTGTCCATTACACTTAAAGATAAGATGAGATAAGAGAAGATGAGATAAGATAAGATAAAGATTTTTCTTGCTCTCAGTTTTTGGAGTATTCTACTGTAGCTTCCAGCTTTCTTGTGTTAAGTTTAATCTGGACAAAAAAATAAATAAATAAATACAAATCTTGCCTGTTTACAGCTTCATTAATTGTGAATTCTCAGTGCTTTCTGTTTTAATATGTACTCACTTAGAAAATGTTTTTATCCGTAGTATCTTGCATTAATTGTTACTGGAACAAGCCCCCTGAAGCAACCCTGGGTTAAGTGCCATGCTCTTGCCTTGCAGGGATCAAGCCAGCAAACTTCTGATTAGAGAATCCCCAAGGCTTTAGCTGCTGTAAGGCAACCACTGCTTCTTGCCTGTGGTTAGAGGAAAAACTAAGCAAAAACAACTTTTTACTGTTGTAGATGCTCTGCATCTTTATGCATATGCATGTAATCATTAAGCACAACATGTAATTACATCATTATGTGTGTCGGTTCACTGGTCACCACAGAAACCACAGTTTTTTCAGAGTGATGTCAAGCGGAAAGTTTTTCAGAAAAGCTTCAGAGGTTTGGGACTGGGTTCGGCTAGTAAGCGTGTGTGTTCACATGAGCTCTTAACTTTGTGGACTAAAATACATCCGGAATGCTTTTTTTTATTTCTCACTAGGACGTTTTGAGTCTCTGGTTTGTGGTCTGATTTCTTGTAAAAGTGGTGTGTGCAATCAGTGCAACATCAGGATGAACATGACATGCTTCAGACATCTCAGCATCTTCAAGTAAACCTCATACAATTGTGAATACTATAGTGACAGTATCCACAGCATGCCAAATGTCCCATTTAAGGCCTTTTTGTGTTCTCATTTGCCTCTAAACCCACTGATTGCTGCTTGAAGTGACATTATTTTATTGTTTGATAGAGAATTTGTCGGCGCACTCGTTGAGAACAATGAATAATGTATGAATTAGATGGATATGTATGACTGTAGGTAGGCATTCTGTAAGCATTGCGCTCAGTGTTTGATTGTTTGCTTGATATCATTGTTTCACTCTCGCTCTGCTATATAATTATAACAGCCATCAATCCAGTTGTTTGGCTTTGCTGCATATTTATGAGCCAGGACTGTGTGAACTTACGGAAGACTGAGCAAATCAATCATTTCCATCTCACTGCAATTTCTTCGATTACTACAGCAACATGCAAGTTTGGTATCATAGCAACAGTTCAAGTACAACCATATGCTTGGATTTTTCGCCGTTTTCGCTATTGAACCGTTCGTTAATGAGAGCCGTTTGGACGAATTTGTTTCATCCCGTTTTTTAACGCTTCAGGGACAAGTGTGGACTCATTTGCCTGTTTAGTTAGATGGGCTGACATGATAATTCCCTTCACATCAGAACATCTCCATCTAATATTTATGGGACCAGGTGGTGACTTTGCATATTTAGTGTTTACGACCTGTAATCTGAATTTATGGACAAAAAGATGTCCTTAACTTTATTATCGAAGAGAATGTATTGTTTTCAGTCCCTCAAGATGAAGTTGAATATTAAGTCATGTCGTTCACCCCCTTGTTGAACATGGTTTGTTGCTGAATTTCGTCTGCAGATTCATGTGGTCATTATTATGGCTGGATCCATCCCTACCCACAATGCAATATATATGTTGCGCTTCATTTGAAACAACAAAGCACAGCCAGGAAAGAATGAATGCATCACTGGATAATTAAGAATTAATCGTAGTTGTTGGAAATAGATGCTAATGGAATGCAAAGCTGCCAAATCAAGGGGATTGAGAACATAAAATGTATATTGCGCAAGCCTGGAGATTTAATTAATATACATAATGATTGAATTTGATCAGCAGTCTTGTAATTGGGGCCTTTTATCACCCTTGTGTCCCTTTCCAACTTTTCAGACATAAAAAAAATAATAGTAATTGGAACAAATCCCAAAGTTAATTTTCAAAAACCACTTATATTTTGCACTTTAATTGATGTGCTGGAGAGTCATCTGATACTTAAATATGTCTTAGATGCGTGGCATTGTGTTAAGCCACATTAAATTCATTTAGATGCAAAACATGGTATTGTATATGGTTGTATTTATGAAAGTGATGACCTATTTTATGTAGAGTGTCACATGGCTTTTGCAGGAATTCTCACCCAGTTCAGTGGAAAATGTCCTAGACTGTGACCTGGTTCACAGCTCAGTTTTGAGATTGGAAACTCTTCAGTTGTTTTTTTTTTTTTTTTTCTGATATATTTAGTATAGTATGTCATACAGATTTCCTGAAGTTCAGCTAGTTTGAAACAATGAGAATCTGTCGAAATTAGCACGTATTAGTGACGGTTTAATTTAAGCTGAATTTTCAACCCTGTTACCCATTCTGGTGTGTGTGTGTGTGTGTGTGTGTGTGTGTGTGTCTGTCTGTCTGTTTGTTTGTTTGTGTAATAACAAAATTTGATCATGAACTAGTTTTGAACAAATTCCCGTGTAGTAACTACAGTAATTGTTGCTGTAGTAAAATCATATTAAATGCTAAATATGATACTAAATCACAATAAATTTAAAACCTTTTCTGAAATTCTTTCTTATTTATTTCTGATTTAGTTTATCTTCCAAATGTAATAAACATTGTCTGTTTAATTTAGTAATATTCAGAGAAATGTGGCATTCCATCACTTACTCACCAGTGGATGCTCTGCAGTGAATGGGTGCCGTCAGAATGAGACATCACAATAATCCACAAGTAATCTACACTCAAGTCCATCTGGAGAAGAGAAAATCTGCGTTTTTGTAAGAAACAAAGTCCTCTATGCATAGTATTGCTTTCTCCAGTGAAAAAGTAATCTCGTCTGAATCAGGAGAGAAATATGCACTAATCAAACACTGTTTATGAGCAAAAATGGTCCAAAAAAACACTTTAAACAAATATGTGGGTGGATTTTTGATGTGAGAGACAACAGGAGAAGGACTTTTTCACTGGAGGAAGCGTTATTATGGATTAAATGTATGGAGTCATGTTTTGGCCAGAAGTTACTGTTTTAATTTAAAACTTAATTAAGCCTTAATGATGGATTTTTTCCTACAAACACTCTGCTTTTGGATTCACAAGATGTTAATTGATGGACTGGAGTGGTGTGGATTATTGTGACGTTTTTATCAGATGTTTGGACTCTCATTCTGACGGCACCCATTCACTGCAAAGGGTCCATTGGTGAGCAAGTGATGGAATGACACATTTCTCAAAACTGTTCAGATGAAGAAACAAACTCATACATCTTGGATGGTCTGTGTGTGAATAAATGTTCAGAAATGTCTCATTTTTAGATGAACTCTCACTTTAAGAACCGCATTTCACTTACCATTGTTGAGTTTTTCAGCCTCTTCATTAAACGTACCAGTTCCAAAAAAAATAATCAGTACGATACCCTTTGAACTTGTGCCAAGCAATCAGCATCAATAACTCAGCGATGCTGTTGTATAACATGCTGTATACTCAATCCATGCAAGTCCTGCCGGTCTTATGCAATATATCACTGCTTTAGCAGGAAGTTTTGCATCTTAAAGTGAACCGTTGCTCAGGTCATGACCGTGACCTAGTCTAAATTCAGCTGGTTCACTGCTCTTTTTCAGCTCTGAGGTTGCAAGACAGAGACTAACTGTGGAGCTCCAAGACAGGAAAGGGAATGAATATGTCACCGTGAGTGTTGGGCTTTCGAGTCCCCAGGCAGCTGCTGCTATGGGACCAGAGAGCAATCATCCCCGCATAGCCAAGACACGCTAATTGAGATGTAATAAGTTTGTAAATGAACCAAGCATGCTAATATATCTGTTTATCCATACAAGGTTTTGGTCACGTCTCACAGAGGTGCAACTATTAATTAAATGTATTAAAACAAAAAGCCCTTCTTTATGACAGGTAGCACACTTTATAATACCACAGCATGTCATGTGAAGAATTAGCCGCGTGTATCGAAGCGCTAACCATGCACACAATGCCAAAAACAACCTTTAATTTGGAGAGGATTAAATGCAAATGGCAACAGAGGAAGTTTTTGCAAAAGTGGAACTCGACATGGCTTAGTTTTTATCCAGCGTTTAGAGGAGGTTAAGCCACATTGTCAACCTCTCATGAATAATTAGCTGTACTTGCTGCTGTGGTTTATAAAAGGAACTTGGTTGTCATCGTCCTCTAAGTAGAGGACAAAATGAGCATGGCACAACAAAAAAGACTCCAGAGGACGGCCAGATGAGATGGAGATAAATGAGGACGCTGTCAGCCAAGATTTTAGCGCAGGTCAGTGTTTGAGTTCAGAGGATTTCAGAGCAGATTAAACGCCGCTGGACACCCAATGCTAATTGGGTAAGTTGGTCATTTTAGAGGTTAACTTTTTAGATTATTTCAAGTTTAGTCCTAGTTGAAAAGACCATGACATGCAGAAAACGGCAACAAGCAATGAAAAACTGGCATTGAATTACATTGAATTAGTCGTGTGCAAATAGACTTTTAACTATAAAGCACAACAAATTAAAACAACTAATGTTGTACCAAATGCTACAGTCAAGAAAAAATACAGTAAATACCAGAATTAAATAATAAAAACTCATAAGATATCATAAAACATGCAAATAAAACCCATCCCAAAAACATCATAGGCTGTGGAGAAATAAATGTCTTCAACCCAGATTTAAATGTGGCCAATGTGATAAAAGACAACCAGAAATGGAAGTGCAAGGTGTTTGTTTTACATCTGTTTAACTTGCCTACTTTCTACTTTTTTCTGCTATAAACTTGGTGTCCATAACGTGTTTATAACAATTCTTATTCATCCAAAAATTCAGCCAAGTTTGGCATTCAGATCAGTTGGAGGGAAAAAAAATGTATTTAATAATAATAATAATAATAATAGATTTTGATTGTTTCAATGTCATTTACATGGCATATATATTGTATTAAAAATGTAAAACATTTAATAGTATTTTGCACCCATTATCAAATTAGCATACATAAGTAAATAAATAAACAAGCCTTGAATGACCTTGTGCTAAACAAAACAAAAAACAGCACTTTGTTCATTGTTCAGTTTTTATTATTATTATTATTATTGTTGTTGTTGGCTATAATAAAATTTATTTTATTATTATTACTATTATTATTGTTATTGAATCAGATGAATAAAAATCACTGTAATACTATTGAACTGTAAACTATTTAATAATAATTTTAATTGATAAAAATACAGATATTGTTATTATTATATTGCAATAGTAATATTTAAGCTTCTTATTGTTTTCTTTGCTTTCTAGAGGCTTTTATTTTGGTAGAATACTTCAGGGAATTAACATGAGAGCGTCAGATTACATATTTATATAATTACTTTGCCGTCTTCGCAATTTTATAATTGCACTAAGCCATATCGGGTTCTTAGGCATCGTTAGAATTACAAAAAAAACAAAAAAAACACTTTCATATAATCGCCAGCACTGATTTTTACTCTCATTTGGCGTTTGGTGAGTGGTTTTAGGCCCTGTGTCTAAATGCTTTGACGGTCACACAGATGCTTTTCATTCTAGTCGTCTAGGCGGTGATTTTTGTATTCTGCGTCACACATCACTGGTGCTTTCATTACACGCGGGGCTGACCCTCAGACTGAGAGATCCTGATGCTGCGTCCGTGGCCTCCAACCTCCTCTGGGCTTTTCCCATGACCGCATCTCCTCAGCAAAACCTGTGATGCTCGTGAAGACACAGCCTCTCATCATCTGTATGAATAAAACAAGTGAGACAAAAGTTATGTGCCCTCATTCATATGGTTAGAGCATTCAATAATGCATGGAAGCACCATCCCTTTCCTTCATCTCTGGTTTTCTGGCCGGCGATGCTCCAGGTTGATTTGTTCCGCACTCTTATTGAACTCGTATATAAAGATATAGTGTACAGCACCCAGCCAGACACTTGTGTTAGTGGTGAAGGTAAATCTGAATAAGTTCTTTGTAGCTGGAAAAATTCATGGTCTGATAAGGAATGCAGTATTTTTTAATGTTTTAAAAAAAAAAGATTAACACAATAAACATTTTCTGAATTTGTTTATTTGTTTAATTATTTATTTGGTAATGATTTTAATGTGCCCTTGTTACGTTACACATAGTTACAATAGTAATATTACTGTAATGCTGTAAATTATGCACAATTAAAAGCCAAAACCTAACCCTTAACCTACAGCAAGCAAATGTTGTCATTTTACGACACGATCATTTGTGTAATTACACCGCAACAACAACAGATTAAAGTAAAGTGTTACTTTTATTGGATTCATGCAATTTTTTATTATTCTTTATTTTATTTTATTTTTTATATATTTTTTTATTTTTATTTTGTTTATATATATATATATATATATATATATATATATATATATAATTGTATTGTTTTTTTTGTTTTTTTTTACAGAAATTTAATACAATAGCCATAATTTCTTGTTAATTTTTTTCAGTTTATTACTAATACATATTTTATTTTATTTTACAAAAGTTTAAAACAATAACCTTTTTATTTTATTTTATTTTATATTTTATATTTTATTATATTGTATTATATTATTTTATTTACCATGGGACAGTGATGGAACAGATGATAATACCACGGTACTGATTGTTATAACATTGCAATTCATGATGCTTCAATGATATGACCATAGTGCATGCCTAAAAACATGGTATTTGATTAATGTTGAAGAACGTATCGGTTACGTACGTAACCCTCGTTCCCTGATGGAGGGAACGGAGACGTTATGTCGTGACGACATAGGGGATTTACTTGGAAGCCCCAATCATCTCTGACTAAAGAGAAAACGCCAATGAAATTGGCTAGTGGATTTTGCATACCTGAGCCACTCCCCGTACATACGGGTATAAAAGGGCGACAGGTGCATCCACTCATCAGGTTTCTACCCGCTGAGGAGCCAAGAACGAGTCCTCGGCAACCAGCGATGGTTCAAGATTGTGGCATGGGGACATAACGTCTCCGTTCCCTCCATCAGGGAACGAGGGTTACGTACGTAACCGAGACGTTCCCTATCTGTCGGTCACTACGAGTTATGTCGTGACGACATAGGGGTCATATGGAAAGCGCCACAACCTGAACCCCGTCACGACCTTGTGCATGCAGATGTTGACAAGCTAGTGCGTGACAGACAAATGGCATGCGAAGGTCGCAACCTTCCCATCGCCCCAGCGCAAATTCGCTAACCTTGGTGCCCGCAGGGACCACTGAGTACATTGCTGCTGGAGATAGCCAAGCCGCTGTTCCTTTCCCCAAGAAATTGGAAGGGATTTCGACCTTCTATGAAAGACTGCTTCAAGTCTTTCCTATTTGTTGTTACAGCCTGGCAGTAACGACGGGGAAGCGAGCCTTCCGGAGAAGGGCGCTACGGAGGCCACATCCTGCCCGAAGGGAGGTAACATGTGGAGACACTGATATGGACTGACCCAGGCCTGGGGCAGTACTACATACGACTGGTCCCTGGGGCAGATCCTACCTAGGAGTAGGGAGGAGGGCTGCCAGCAGGGCCTGACAGAACTCTGCCAAAGGGAAGACACGGGTTTACCGTGAGGGAAACCGTACCGTGGACGAATACACGTGTGGGATTACCCGAAGGGAATCAGGCCATACGGACACCTAGCCGAGTACAGGGGCTGACCGGAGACCCGGGCGAGCTAGCACCAGTACTGGGCCTGGCGTCAGACTGCTCCGCCCAGTCTGACTGCCGGGGGTGCTGGAGGTCTCCACCAGGGTTCGCCGTCCGGGGAACTGAACTGGAGGAGGAAAACAGGCGCTCGTATCCCCGGGTGAGGGGGAATGGCGCAGCAAGCGTGACACCGGCCAACTCTTCCCGCCACTTACCTGTTACCCAACACACGGGAAGAGACTGGCTCCACGCGGAGACTGTAAAATCTCGCGAAGGTGTTCGGTGTCGCCCAGCCCGCAGCTCTACAGATGTCTGCCAAAGAGGCGCCGTGCGCCAACGCATAGGAGGAGGCAACACTCCGTGTGGAGTGAGCCCTCACCCCAAGGGGGCACGGCTCGCCTTGGGATTGATACGCCGAGGCGATGGCCTCCACTATCTTTCCTTTCTGCTGACCTCCGTGGCAGACAAAGAGCTGCTCAGAGCTTCTGAAGCTTCGGGTGCGGTCCACGTATATGCGCAATGCTCTTACGGGACACAGCAACGCCAAGGCTGGATCTGCCTCCTCCGAAGGCAGTGCTTGCAGGTTCACCACCTGATCACGGAAGGGCGTGGTGTGAACCTTGGGCACGTATCCAGGCCAGGGTCTCAGGACAACGTGAGAGTAGTCCGGCCCGAACACAAGGCACTCTTCGCTCACCGAAAATGCTTGGAGGTCCCCGACCCTCTTGATGGAAGTGAGCGCGGTCAGGAGCGCTGTCTTAGCCGACAGGAATTTCAGCTCGACTGAGTCCAGCGGCTCAAAGGGACCCCTCTGAAGTCCCGCCAGGACAATAGAGAGGTCCCAGGAGGGCATCAGGGGTGACCTAGGCGGATTCAACCTCCTGGCACCCCTCAGGAACCTCACGATGAGATCATGCTTTCCCACGGACCGGCCGTCCACTGCATCGTGATGGGCCGCGATAGCAGCCACATACACCTTCAAGGTGGAGGGTGACAGCCTACGCTCCAACCTTTCTTGCAGGAAAGAAAGCACTACTCCAATCGTGCATCTTCGGGGGTCTTCCCGGCGAGAAGAACACCAGTTCGCGAACAGACTCCACTTCAGAGCATAGGCTTGCCTTGTTGAAGGAGCTCTAGCCTGAGTGATGGTGTCTACCACGGCCTGTGGTAGACCACTTAAGTCTGCCGCGTCCCGTCCAGGAGCCACACATGGAGGTTCCACAGCTCTGGACGCGGGTGCCATATGGTGCCGAGCCCCTGGGAAAGGAGTTCCTTCCTCAGAGGGATACGCCAGGGAGGGGCTGTCGCGAGGAGAATGAGTTCCGGAAACCAGGTCCGGGTGGGCCAATACGGCGCGACCAGCAGGACCTGCTCCTCGTCCTCCCTGACCTTGCACAGTGTCTGTGTGAGTAGGCTCACTGGGGGAAATGCATACTTGCGTAAAGCCCGAGGCCAGCTGTGTGCCAGTGCGTCCGTGCCGAGGGGCCCCTCGGTCAGGGAGAAATATAGCTGGCAGTGGGAGGACTCGCGGGAAGCAAACAGGTCTACCTGAGCTTCCCCGAATCGACTCCAGATCAGCCGGATCGTCTCGGGATGGAGTCGCCACTCTCCGGGAAAAGTGAGCTGTCGTGAGAGCGCGTCGGCCGCACGGTTGAGCTCCCCCGGAATGTGGACAGCGCGCCGCGACCTGAGCTGCGTGTGACTCCAGAGGAGGAGATGGCGGGCGAGCTGTGACATGCGGCGTGATCGTACACCTCCCAGCCGGTTGATGTACGACACAGCCGCAGTGTTGTCCGTACGGACCAACACATGCTTGCCTAGCAGCAGTGGCCGAAACTGCCGCAAGGCCAGATGCACTGCCAACAGCTCCAGGCAATTGATATGCCAAAGCAGTCGAGGCCCTGTCCAGAGCCCCGAGGCTGCCTGCCCGTTGCATGTAGCGCCCCAGCCCGTGCTGGAGGCATCTGTTGTGACAACAACATGCCGGGACACTTGTTCTAAGGGCACCCCGGCCCGTAGAAAGGCAAGGTCCGTCCAGGGGCTGAAGGAGCGGCGACACTCGCGTGTGATACTTACCCGAAGTGAACCGCGGCGCCATGCCCACCTCGGGACTCGGGAGTGCAACCAGTGCTGGAGTGGTCTCATATGAAGCAATCCGAGCGGCGTGACCGCAGCTGCGGATGCCATATGCCCCAGGAGCCTCTGAAACTGTTTCAATGGCACCACAGTCCTGCCCCTGAAGGAACTCAGGCAGTTCAGCACTGATTGGGCGCGCTCGTCCGTGAGGCGCGCCGTCATACTCACCGAGTCTAACTCCACACCGAGAAAAGAGATTCTCTGCACAGGGGAGAGCTTGCTCTTTTCCCAGTTGACCCGAAGCCCCAACTGGCTGAGGTGCCGTAACACCCGCTCCCTGTGATCGCACAACTGCTCTCGGGACTGGGCCAGAATGAGCCAGTCGTCGAGGTAGTTGAGGATCCTGACGCCCACTTCCCGTAGCGGGGCAAGGGCGCCTTCTACGACCTTCGTGAAGACACGGGGAGACAGGGAGAGCCCGAAGGGGAGGACCTTGTACTGCCATGCCCGACCTTCGAACGCAAACCGTAGGAACGGTCTGTGTCGCGGAAGGATCGAAACATGAA
The DNA here is from genome assembly GCF_936440315.1 of Barbus barbus. Lineage (NCBI taxonomy): Eukaryota > Metazoa > Chordata > Actinopteri > Cypriniformes > Cyprinidae > Barbus > Barbus barbus. The sequence continues at coordinate 2,975,014 of NC_136724.1, forward strand.
AGTAAGCATCCTTCAGGTCGATCGCTGCGAACCAATCCTGGGGCTGAATGCACCTGATCATACGCCTGTGCGTCAACATCTTGAACGGAAGCCTGTGCAGGCTCCGGTTCAAGACTCGCAAATCCAGGATTGGCCGAAGACCACCGCCTTTCTTGGGTACGATGAAGTAAGGGCTGTAAAACCCCTGCCTCATCTCGGCTGGAGGGACCGGCTCGATTGCATCCTTTGCCAGGAGGACAGCAATCTCCTCGCGCAAGACAGGGGCGTTCCGAGGTACCACTGAGGTCTCGAGAACGCCGCTGAACTTGGGAGGTCGCCTGGCGAACTGAATCGCATAGCCGAGTCGAATTGTACGCGTGAGCCACCGAGACGGGCTGGGCAGCGCAAGCCACGCTTCCAGACGTCGTGCAAGGGGCTCCAACGGCACAATCGACGTACCTGTGGTGGTGCAGCGCAGAGGAGTATGGCTGGATGATACAGAAGGCAGCGCGTTCTGAAGCACCCTTACCGAACTCCCTGGGTCCCAAAGGGGACTGGCTAGAGGTGCGTGGGGAGGCACTGCGTCCCCAACCCGCACTCTCCTGGCCGCTGGCAAGATGGGTCGCGGGCGAGAGTGAGGAGGCAGCGCGTCGCACACTGTCAACCCGCGAACCTGATAACCTGGAGGAAAAGGAAATTGCTCTTTCTGTGACATTGTGGGTACCGCTGGCCCTTGGGCCAACGGCGGAACAGAAACAAAAGGGAACACAAGATTCTCCACCCGGCCCTCCTCCGGGGGAAGGAGCGGCGCTGTCCTCGCCGTCTCCTGAGAAAGAGCAAATTCCAACATCTCCAGGTTGCCCGCGTCAGGGCCGCTTCGTCGCTCTCCTGGACGACTTGGGGCCCGGCTGGGACGCGGGGGGCGCCGCCCTCCTGCGAGAGGCTCGACGCGCCGGCCCAGGTGTTGATTCGGCACGGGGCGGAGCAGCTCTGGAGGACGCAGGGGGGCGCCCACGGCGGCGAGCAGACTGAGGCCTGGGCCCGGGGGCAGCTGTTGCAGGTGCCTCGCGCCGGGGCAGGATGTGCTGGATCGCCTCTGTCTGCCTCTGCACCGCCGAGAACTGCTGAGCAAATCCCTCGACGGTGTCGCCGAACAGCCCAACCGGGGAGACGGGAGCGTCGAGAAAGCGTGCTTTGTCGACATCCTTCATCTCCGCCAGGTTGAGCCAGAGATGGCGCTCTTGGACCACCATGGTAGACATCGCCTTCCCGAGGGACCGCGCCGTGACTTTCGTCGCTCGTAGAGCGAAGTCAGTCGCCGTGCGCAGCTCCTGCATCAACCCCGGGTCGGAACTACCCTCGTGCATTTGTTTGAGTGCCTTGGCTTGGTGAACCTGCAGGATCGCCATGGCATGCAGGGCAGAGGCTGCCTGGCCCGCAGCACTATAAGCCTTGGCCGCAAGAGCAGCCGTCAGCTTACAGGCTTTGGACGGGAGACGCGGGCGATTCCTCCAAGTGGCGGCGTTTCGCGGGCACAAGTGCACCGCGACCGCTCTCTCCACCTGGGGAATGCCCACGTACCCCCTGGCAGCCCCGCCATCGAGGGTAGTGAGGACGGAGGAGGCAGACGGCCATCCACGACTTCGTCAGCTCCTCATGCACCTCCGGGAAGAAAGGCACTGGAGTAGATCGCGGTTGTGAGCCGCGCCCCACTCCGAGAAACCAATCATCCAGCCGCGAGGGCTCGGGACTGGGCGGTCTGTTGACCTCCAGCCCGATGCTCGCGGCTGCCCGGGCAAGCATGGCCGTCAACTCTGGGTCCGGTGCAGGGGAGGCGACCACACCCGAAGGGGGCAGCCCCTCTGCACCTTCATCCTCAGAGGACGAAAACCCGTCCCCCGATGCTGCGATCGACATCCTATCCTTGGGTGGCGCACCGAATGAAATGCTGGGCGCCCCGTGGGACGGACCAGCGAAATCACCCGGGAACCGGACGGGACATTCGCTGCGTGAGGAGTAAGAGGTCCGTGGGGACGTACCCGGCGGAGAGGCTCTTACTGTGACCCTCAGATCTCCCAGAGCGCCAACCGGCGGTCCTCTGCTCGAGCCAGAGAGACCGGGGCGGGTGGCGGCAGAGGGTGCCAATCCTTTCAAAAAGGAAAGGCGAGATCGCAGCGACGTCATGCTCATACGCCCACAACAGGCGCATGAGTCATCCACGAACGCAGCTTCAGCGTGCTGGAGACCCAGACACTGAAGACAACGATCGTGTCCGTCATCCGCGGACAGGAAACGACCGCAACCAAGAGGACACGGACGAAACGGCATCTTGAAAAAGACGCGATCGTCCGTGATTTTGCTCTTTCAGAATTTGCTCTTTTAGTTGAAGTGCCCAGGGGAATCGCTGGAGAAGGGACTCCGCTGTTTGCACCGTGACGCCAACAGGAACAAAAACAAAGATGAGGCTTGTGGAGAATGGCACAACCGTCTTCATCCACTTGGCTCCGAAGCAAAAATCTGATGAGTGGATGCACCTGTCGCCCTTTTATACCCGTATGTACGGGGAGTGGCTCAGGTATGCAAAATCCACTAGCCAATTTCATTGGCGTTTTCTCTTTAGTCAGAGATGATTGGGGCTTCCAAGTAAATCCCCTATGTCGTCACGACATAACTCGTAGTGACCGACAGATAGGGAACCATGGTACTTTTTGTGTTACCAAATGTATTGAAGTCATTTTTGCCATGAACTATAGTATAGTCACGTTTCCCCCCACCGTAGTGTTTTTGTCAAAATCCAAGTGATATTTTCCCCATTTCAGCCATGTAAAAGTTTAATTTCCACCAGTTTTCGACCCTCAAATAATGTTTTACTTTCCCTGTATCGACACAAAGTAACAAAAGCACTTCATTACGAAGCCAGCCACAGTAGTTAATAACCTATAGTGTTAATATATGATAATGGTTCAGTAAGGAGCTGCGTGAGCCGATATTCCCTCTGCAAAATCCATTTTAATTCCACTATGCAAATGTAATTTTGTGTTCATAACAGAATAAATGAGGCTCTCCATCTCTGCGTGGACTGCAGGTGTCTGTGTTTCCATCTAATGGTAATTTAAGCGACATACCTGATGATTAGGTTTTATGATCTGTTTTTCTTTCTCTCAGTGTGAAATGAATGGCTCTCAGAGTCTGAGAGCTTCACACGTACAGCGTATTTGTATACTGCGCAACGCTTTATGCTCTCTGAGAAATGCTGAAACAATGGAGAGTATCAGCCAATTAGTGTACGAGAGGACAAGATCGGTTTATTTTTAGAGCGTTTTAGTCCAACATCCCCAAATTGAGACTCGTTCATTAGCAGCGGAGAGTCTTCATCTTTAAGTGCTCTCCTCCTCTGTTTGGTCTGTCTGACTCGGCAGCCGTAGATAAATAGTGCAGCTTGTTAGTCGGGTTAATGATTAAAAGCATTTGCTTTGTGATTATTGAAGTGGAAAGAAGGATTAAAACAAACAGATGTGTGAGAAAGTAAAAATGCTCCAGAGAGGATTAGAACACGGTCATTTGCGGGAGTCTGTCAGCTCAAATCCACTTTCCTTTTTCCAAACACAGATCGCAGCTAAAATGTCAAAGATATATTTTATACCAGGAATAAAATATTGTAAAAAATAGAGAAAATCTAGAAAATGCTATTCAGTAAAGGTGACAGAGAAAATAGTCCTAAATATAGAAATATATATATTTATTTGCTCTTTAAACCCCCATGAAATTACTTGACACACACTTTTTTTGCTATGTTGACGTGTTTGTATTGAAGCGGGAAGTTTGGTGGGACACGTCAAATGGCTTGCCCCATTTTTTAATTACCGTACCCAGTATCCTTACAATCATAATCTTGAATCATAATTTGCTATTTGCTAATGAAAATCATGGGTTATATGCCTTCTTTAAGAAGTAAATGTGCATGGATCATTTTAAAGCTAGCAGACATGGTCTAAAAGCCACCAGATGTTTCTTTTACATGAGTCTCAGCAGAGTCATTCCAGAGAGTCATTCAGCAGTGCTGTGAACTCTCTGGAAGTCTGCTACAGTGCTATTACAGCATGTTTGACATGGCATTTTCATATTTGGAGTCTGCTATGAAAAAGAGGATTTGTTTGCGGCACTACACATCATATGACAAAACTCTGAAAGTGTTTATCAAACTTGTTTTTCTTCAATGATAAATACACAAAGTTTGGCCACACATTAGAATTTTAAACTTGTCAAAGCATAGCTAAATATTGTTATGGCTATGCATGTATGTGTGCATGTATTTATATTTATTTATTTTATTTTTATTATTTATTTATTTATTATTTATTTATTTTAATTAAATTTTATTTATGTATTTTAAATGTAATTAATAATTTTTTTTTTTTACTTATTTTTACTTAATTTTTTTCCATTTTCCCATTTACCTATCAACCTCGTACAATCTTTCCATTATGACTTACTTTCTCTTACATCAGTGTGTTTAGATAAAGCAAGACTTGTGAGCATAGACTATGTTTATTTTATTTTATTTTTATTTATTGTAATGCTGGTTTCTTTTCTTCCAGATATATGTATAGTATTACACAAAAATGTTCCAAAATGTTCTTTTTATTTTATTTTTAATGCTAGTTTGTTTTCTACTAAATATATCTAAATAAATAAATCTGTTTCATCATATACATAATATTTTTAGTAACATACTGTACATATTTCTGTTAAAATTTTGTCTTGGTCTTTGAGATAAAACAGCTAGATAAAAATGCAGTAATTTTCAAAATGCTATTTTTATTTTTTTTTTTTTTTTTTTTTTTCTAACAAATACACAGTATGTATATTATTATACATAAAAAGGGTTTCACTTAATTATTTATGTAATTATTTTTTTGTACCAGAATCACCTCCATATTAGGCTTCTCCATATCAAAACTCAAATTTAATTGATGGGTTGCATAAGACTATTTTAAACTTTAACAAGTAGACATTAGATTAAACAAAATGCTCTGACCCCGACCAAAAGCATACAAATAAGCATCTTAAACAAAGCTAAACCAGCACTCTGTTTCCCAGCATGCCGACGGCTGTTTTAGAGACTCCAGCCTGTTGTCAAACATGACTATTAATGCTGAAAACAGCAGGTGTGTTTCTGGTGAGGGGCTACTAGTGCAAATCTACATCAATGCCAGAGTAAAAAACAACACACAAGGAAAGTGCTGAGAGACTAAAAAGTCAAGGGAAGACTAGAAGCAAACTGATAGTAAGTGGCAGAAAAATGGGACATGTTGGGACGGGGGTGATGAAAGGGCGTAAAGTGAGTAATAGCGAGGGAGCAGAGACAACGGGAGACTGGAATGAGCACTGGAGGGATGCAGGAGACCAAATGAGAGAGATGAGGGAAGAGAATGTGGGATTGGCAGGGAGGGACGGCAAAGCTGTGAGTCAAAGCTGCCAAGGACTGTTAGCCCTGCTGATGTCATCAGGAGGCAAATGCCGTCAAACACAGCCCCCGCTACGAGTGCTTCGGACATCATCGACTCTGAAAATGCAAAGCGTTCGGTTGAGGTCATTCAGATCGTGCCGCCTTCTGGCTGACGTCTCTGGCGTTTGCCGTGTCTGTGTTGGCACCCATCCGCTTAGCCTCCACTTCACTCTTAGCTGTGTCACAACGCTTTACACCTCTCTTTCATCTCCGTGGATGTGCTCATGATTTCCACTGACAGACGAGTGATAGCAATCAGCCCCACCATCAATCCAAAGCTCGGCGCCGGAGCGACTCTAGTGGAGTCTTCCTTCCATCTGCATCATCATCTGTGTAATTAGATGTGCTTGCTAAAGCAGGCATCAGTGTGACTATTGCTCATACTGCGTTCATGTCACACTACGAACATGCTGCGGACGTGAATGATGCTTCAAAATGTGCAAAAGGCTTTAATTTTCCTATCGCCATTTATGAAATGTACAAAAAACGGCTCAACTTTTAAAATGTAATTTATTCCTGTGATGCAAGGTGAATTTTTAGCATAATTTCTGCAGTCTTTAGTGTCACATGATCCTTCAGAAATCATTCTGATATGCTGATTTGCTGCTCAAGAAACATTTCTGATTATCATTAGTTGATTTGTTGTTCACATTTGTGACCCTGGACCACAAAAGCAGTCATAAGTAGCACGGGTATATTTGTAGCAATAACCAACAATACATTGTAGGGGTCAAAATTGTTGATTTTTCTTTTATGCCAAAAATCATCAAACTAAAGATCATGTTCCATGAAGATATTTAGTGAAATTCCTACCGTAAATATATCAAAACGTCATTTTTGATTAGTGATATGCATTGCTAAGAACTTCATTTGAACAACTTTAAAGGCGATTTTCTCACTATTTTGATTTTTTGCACCCTCAGATTCCAGATTTTCAAATAGTTGCATCTCGGCCAAATAATGTCCTATCCTAACAAAGCGTATTTATTCAGCTTTCAGATGATGTTTACAACTCATTTAAAAAAATTGACCATTATGACTGGTTTTGTGGTCCAGGGTCACATTTGTTTTTATATAAAAACACAAAGTCATGTATAAGTCAACTTTACAATTCCTTACACTTTAGCAAAGGATGTTTTGCCATTAATAAGTTTTTCATTGGGGTAGTATCCCAATCTATCTGAAATCCAAACAGTCTTTTAGTCGCCTGACGTAACAACCTGTTGCACAATGAATGGCAGAAATTGACAATTAAATCCAATCTGATTGTTTATACTCAGACACGATAAAAATTAAGTGTTTTTTTTTTTCTCAATAGAACAGCAAACACTCATTTTTAGCTGAATCCATGGTCCTTGGTGATTCATAAAATGCAAAGCAGGGGTTGCCGTCACTTTGAAAGCAAAAAAGCATATACAGGCGACACGAAATGAATACCCGGGGCTCCAGATGATATATTGAGGTCCTATGAAGCGAAACGATCGGTCTGTGCAAGAAACTGAACATTATTTACAGCATTATTACCGATCCAGAGCCTAAGACAAAAGGGGAAATCTGATTATTTTCTGAACTGGTTCTTTTGGACAGTTTGTTTCAGTAAACTGGTTCAATTCACTAGTTTGTTTATTTAATCATGCAATGACATCACCTATATGCCTTTATATTATTGAAGCACCCAATAATGATGTGAAACATGGATGTTTTAGATGTCTAAAGCATATGAATTGAATAAACTACTCTGCACTAGCTCAGCTTTTTAAATAAACCATGAGAAACATCCATTTTGCACCTTCAGTCATGTGTTGGGTTCATGCATGCTCATATCAGCGGCTCATCAGTCTTCGGTCCGAGTCTGTTTCCTCAGTTCAGTGATTGTTGGAGGAAGTGAAGCGTTGAATGAGTTGGTAAAAAACAGCATCATACAATCAGACATGCTGGTATTTTTGGCTCATTTTGGTCAGGTGAGTTTTGATTGAGTAGTCACAAACTCTTTCAGAGACTTCAGTCTGATTTGGTGGACTGGTTTGAAACAAATTTAGTTGACTAAAGCCAATAAAAAACACCAAGAACAGCCACTTAGCAACTCTACAGCACCCAATTATTGTGGCTTTAATTTTTTGGGGCAAACACCGGTTTAATTTTATTCAGAGAAATCATGTATTTAAATCAAATTCAAGCTCCCACTCAGCTCAAGTCATGCTTATTCAGGCTTGGAGACAATTAAAACGAATATTTTTATGAATATTATTATTTTTTGCAATTGGTGAAATGAGTATTTGAAACTACATTTTAATTTGGCGGTCTTGAGAGAGATCGGAATCGCTAATGTCTCCACCTGGGAGAGGAAGGGAGAGTTGATTGATTTGTACGTGTGAAGGTTAGATTTATTCCGGTTTCTGTCCCGTCTGGCTGAGCGCTTTGACCCCTGAGCATTCCCTTCATTAACATATAAAGCACATTTCCCTCACATCTGAAGGAATGCCTCACTGGGTTAAACTGTGAGAGAGTGAAAGCCAGGAAAAGAGGAGAAAATTCTGTTTGCTCACTCTTCCGCTCACCATAGGTCATACAGGGTTGCAAAGCAAATAAAAATTCATAATGACTATAATCACATCAGAAATAGCGGCACTATTTCCAGCACTGATCACACGAGAGCCACATAGACCTGTCGCAGACTGTCAATCAACAAGATATCTCAATTTAATTATTCCTCGAAAAACTTTTCTTCTCTGCATTTCTCCTCTTCTCTTGCTTGCTTAGTAATCTGCAATTAATGCAATCGTAATCAAATAAACCTGGCAATGTATATTACAAATATTTGACCCTGGAGCACAAAACCAGTCTTATGTCGCTGGGGTATATTTGTATCAATAGCCAACAATACATAATATGCGTCAAAATTATCGATTTTTCTTTTACGCCAAAAATCATTAGGATACGAAGTAAAGATCGTGTTGCATGAAGATATTTTGTACATTACATTCCTTAAATATATCAAAACTTAATTTTTGATTAGTAATATGCATTGCTAAGGACTTCATTTGGACAACTTTAAAGGAGATTTTCTCAATATTTAGATTTTTTTTTTTTTGCAACCTCAGATTCCAGATTTTCAAATAGTTGTATCTCGGGCCAAATATTGTCCTAACAAACCATACATCAATGGAAAGATTATTTATTCAGCTGTCAGATGATGTATGAATCTCAATTTTGGAAAATTGACCCTTATGGTTTTGTGGTCCATGGTCACACATTGTTGTCTCCTTGACAAATTACTAAATGCATAAATGTAAATGTAAAACACAGTTAGATTAAATGTCATTCGCATCCAGTGTTGGGTAAGTTACTCTAAAAAGTAATAAATTACTAGCATTACTTTTTACTTATTACTTTCTGAATCCCATATCACCCTCAAGCAGTTGAACAAGGATGGACTTTTAATTCTTTCAAATAAATAATACAAACTTGCTTAAATTATTCTTGAACTGACCAAAGTATAACATTAAAAACATATATTTTAACATTAGCACTATTGTTTTATATATAATTGTTATATAGTCTATACAATATTTAATATACAAGTACATCAGAAGTAACTGCAATTACAATAAATAAATAAATAAAAGCAATGCCTTTACTTTTTCAAGGCAAAAGTAATTGAATGACAGTAATCGATTACATACTAATGCATTACACTTTTCACAACTCATTCAGAGATATTTGACTTCATCTAACATGAGTGAAACTGAATATTCGGCGAGAAAGAATATATTTGGGAATTGATTGACGGGTGTAAAGTAGTTTAACATAATGGAGAGGAGCCAAAATAGAGGAGCGAGTTATTGTGTTTTCATGAGAGATTATGTAGCGAACATTTTTTGTTTTTATTTGGAATAACATGAAGCGATGAATCACGCACCATGCGATCAAAAAAACGTTCCTTGAAAGGTGGGAAGGTGGGTTTTGCTTTCAGCTTGACTTAAAGGGTTTATATTTACTTGCTGAAAGCGCATGCTGCAACACAACAGAAGAACGTCAAGGTTTTGGATTTGTTTTGACTAGCTGCATTCATCCTTGTTGAAACATTTGTCTTTTCATGACAGAATGTCACACTCCGAGAAACAAATAATAAAATCAGTATCTTTTCCACTCAGTTGTGCTTTTCTTCTGCAGCTGGTGCTGGGAATAAGATGGGTTGGGCGTTTGGTCTGGGCCTGGAGAGGCTGGCCATGGTTCTCTTTGGTATCCCTGATATCCGGCTTTTCTGGAGCGAGGATGAACGCTTCCTCAAGCAGTTCCGCCTGTCTGACATCTATCAGCCCATCACCTTCCAGGTAAGATTTACTGCCTCTCTCTATAATAGAGCCGTTCACAATAACTGTGACGTTTTTTTAATAATCATTCCACATTAGTGGTCAAAAGTTTGGAATAAAAGTTTTTGAAAGACGTCTCTGCTTCTCACCAAAGCTGCATTTATTTGATCAAAAAATATAGTTAAAACAGTAATGACATAAAATACTACAATTTAAATGAACGTTTTTGAATCTGAATGTATTTTAAAATGAAATGGTGAAAGTTGAATTTTCACCAGTCTTGTGTATCAGTTAATCCTTTAGAAATCCTTCTATTATGTTCATTTCTTATTATTTTATGTTGAAAACATAATTTTCTATGGTTTTTATGTTTGTATGTTAATTTTCTATATTTTTTTATGGTTCATTATGGAACATTGGTTTAGTACGGATCATTTTTTGTACTAATTTTGCATTTTTCCTTCATTCTTTTCTCTTTTTTTAATTATATTTTTGATTTTGCGAGGATAAGAACATTCCTGAAGTTTCTGTAATATTCTGCTTTCTGAAACATTCCAGAACATTGTGGGACTGGTCATAAAAGACAAAAATAATCTGACATATACATCTGGACAACTCACTTTTGGAAACTGTTTAAGTTAAACTGTTGTTAGCTCAGAATTATGCATGCACTGTGTCATTTTCGTACGTGAGTAATAACAGATTAGCTTGTAAAGCTTGTAAATTGTCAACATATACAGTGGTGTGATAAAGTGTTGACCCCCTTCTTGATTTTTTATTTTTTTGCATGTTTGTCACACGTTAATATTTCAGATCATCAAACTAATTTAAATATTAATCAAAGATAACACAATTAAACACAACATGCAGTTTTTGAATGAAGTTTTTTATTATGAAGGGAAAGCAAAATCCAAACCCACATGGCCCTGTGTGAAAAAGTGCTTGCCCCCTAAACCTAATAACTGGTTGGGCCACCCTTAGCAGCAACAACTGCAATCAAGCGTTTGCGATAACTTGCAATGAGTCTGTTACAGCGCTGTGGAGGAATTTTGGCCCACTCGTCTTGGCAGAATTGTTGTAATTCAGCCACATTGGAGGGTTTTCGAGCATGAACCGCCTTTTTAAGGTCATGCCACAGCATCTGAATAGGATTCAGGTCAGGACTTTGACTAGGCCACTCCAAAGTCTTCATTTTGTTTTTCTTCAGCCATTCAGAGGTGGATTTGCTGGTGTGTTTTGGACCATTGTCCTGCTGCAGAACCCAAGTTCTCTTCAGCTTGAGGTCACCAACAGATGGCCGGACATTGTCCTTCAGGATTTTTTGGTAGGCAGCTGAATTCATGTTTCCATTTATCACAGCAAGTCTTCCAGGTCCTGAAGCAGCAAAACAGCCCCAGACCATCACACTACCACCACCATATTTTACTGTTGGTATGATGCTCTTTTTCTGAAATGCTGTGTTACTTTTATGCCAGATGTAATGGGACACACACCTTCCAAAAAGTTCAACTTTTGTCTCGTCAGTCCACAGAGTATTTTCCCAAAAGTCTTGGGGATCATCAAGATGTTTTCTGGCAAAACTGAGACGAGTCTTTATGTTATTTTTGCTCAGCAGCGGTTTTCGTCTTGGATCTCTGTCATGCAGGCCATTTTTGCCCAGTCTCTTTCTTATGGTTGAGTCATGAACACTGACCTTAACTGAGGCAAGTGAGGCCTGCAGTTCTTTAGATGCTGTTGTGGGGTCTTTTGTGACCTCTTGGATGAGTCGTCGCTGCGCTCTTGGGGTAATTTTGGTCGGCCGGCCACTCTTGGGAAGGTTCACCACTGTTCCATGTTTTCTCCATTTGTGGATAATGGCTCTCACTGTGGTTCTCTGGAGTCTCAAAGCTTTAGAAATGCCTTTATAACCTTTTCCAGACTGATAGATCTCAATTACTGTCTTTCTCATTTGTTCCTGAATTTCTTTGGATCTCAACATGATGTGTAGCTTTTGAGGATCTTTTGGTCTACTTCACTTTGCCAGGCAGGTATTAGTTTTCATGGGCACTGTTAATGATACATAAAAAGTAATGTGATTTTCATATTCCGTTTCATGGTGTAGTTAATTAATAATCAGTGTATCAGAATGATTTCATGTGATCATGTGTACACAGTATACACTGTAGTTATCGTCATGGTTATCTTTCTTGATGTGAACAGGCCTTTAGATCTCAACCAGTGTGCATTTCTTTTGTGATGTCACTAAGGTTTGCAGTGCCGATGTGTCAAATTCATATTCTGTTCCTCTCTCTCTGCACTGCCTCTTTCCATCTCATATTTTTTTCCCCTTGTTGCTATTATTCTAAGGGTCAAATGAACACACGCAGTACGCTATCCCATAATAGTCAGTCATAAGCATAGTTGCGAGCGCACAGACCGTGACGACCACAGCTTTGCAAGCTGAATCAAAACAGCTGGTCTGAAAACACTGTCACTAAATTCACTGAGGTCTGAATCAATGCGATGATGATTTGTTTTTGTACCGCTGAGGTGCAACCAATAAAACCAGCCCTCTAGACAGACACTGAGCTGAGAATATTGCTGTTTCTATGTAAAAGGAACATGTAATAGAGGGGCAAACAAATGAGAATATCATTAAACCTGGATTGCAAGCGTTTCCTGATGATCAGGCATCTTGGTATTCACGTGTAATAATGTGAATATTGTGAACTGTTTTTTATTTGAATATATTTTACTCTTTAATTTATTCTTGTGATGCAAAGCTGAATTTTCAGCATCATTACTCAAGTTTCCAGTGTCACATGATCCTTTAGAAATCATTCTAATATGCTAATATCCACAAAAAAACAGTTCTGCTGCTTCGCATTTTTATCTAAACGGTCATGCAGTTTATTTCTCTGGACTCTTTAAAGAATAGAAAGTTCAAAGAACAGCGTTTATTTGAAATAGAAAATCTTTTGTAATGTTATAAATGTTTTTACTGTCACTTCTGATCAATTTAATGCGTCCTTGCTGAACAATAAGTATTCGATTTTTTACAAAAAAAAAAAAAAAACTTAAACAGTAGCGTATTTGTGCTGGGTTATTGAAACTCTATAAAAAACTCCAGATCTGCCATTGCTCAGACAAACATGCAGCCCCTCCCCTGACTCATGCCATTGGTTGAGCCAGTGTCACGTGACACGGGCCATCTACTCTAAATATGTCAGGGGTGTTTTAGCTCAAACATTAAACAAAAGCACTGAAAACAATAAAAAATAATGAAGAAACATATGTATTGCAATAATATAATAACAGTCTTTATTAAATAATTTCTGAAACCAGTCTTTGATAGTTTACTTCAAGTTGTCTTTGCACATTAAACTGGGATAAGAGAACATACCTGAACCTTTAATGCCTTTTTTTCCTGTTACTGTGATTTCCCTTTATTGCTGTAGCACATTAATTGCATGAATGCCTGTTTGTATTAGCACTGAAATGGTTGCACACAGACTGTGGGAGAGGTGTTTTGAGGATAGTATGAGATCTTCTCTGCACATGTGACCTTCTGTCTGTCTCATATGGCCTATATTGTTGAGGGACCTTGGACTATTAAAGGTTTGACACTGGACGTGTCCTCCTATAGATGCAGTGTGTGTGTGTAGTATGAGGCAGGCTGGATGGTCGTCCTGCAGGGAATGTGTGTGTGACTGATTGCCTGTGCTCTCTGGCTATAGGTCATTTCTCAGCCCATCTCCCTCTCTGCCCACTGTCCATTACTCAGAGAGAGAGAGAGAGAGAGAGAGACTTTTGCTTGTCAGTTTGCCTGATGCTCTGCAGGGGTTATATATGACAGTCTCTCTGTCTGTCTCTCTCTCTGCGCTGGTAATGAGGTATGACCGTGGGGTCAGCACGCTCATCCGCCCTTGTGTGTTTTGTCATGTCCTGTGAGAGCAACATGTGCAACATACACACAATGGCACACTATAAATCACTGCACACAATAAGACATGCTGTATGACACACATACGGCCTCCACACACACACACACACACACACACACAGCCAAAAACAAGCAGCGCAATGCAGGTTCTCATAAGACAAGGACACTGTCCTCACTTTAATAACCTCACAAGTTCTAATGACATCTTCTCTACTTTTACATTTATATCAAGCCCACTAAGATATGACAAAGATTTTAAGGGTGTATTCTTTGCCCAAAAGCATCATTAACCAACTATTAGAGATTGCACCAAATTAAAGTGTTCATTTAGCCCAAACACAAAACTCTAACTGAAAATAAAACTTTTTTTAATAAATTAAAATGTATTTAATAATCAACACATTTTGTATGCAAACATTTAAATTGCACACAAGGCAGTTTTGATGCCAACTTGAAATTATATAATTGATTTACTTGTTTATACTCCAATTTGTTGTTGAAACGTTTAAACAGTGGTTGTAATAAAAGCTTGTTTTCATGATTTTTTTTTTTTTTCAAACTTGGATTAAATAATGAAGACATCACCAGGTTAAGTAAAGCTATAATTAATATGTAATATAATGCATATATTTAGAGTTTTTTGTTGTTGTTGTTTTTACTTACAAGTACTAACAAGCTATAGACATGAATGGCTTTCAATGAGAGCCCTACAGTTTTGAAGTTGGTTGTTATTATTATTATTATTTGTTTTATAGTCGTCCTTCCGCAGTTGAAACACGGGATGAAGTAGTGCGTTTCAGTAAGCTGTACGGTTTCTTTCAACACCTTCTGATATTCATTCATGTTTATTTCATGCTAGTACTAGAAGTAAAGAGAAAGATGATCGGTTCATGTGCTGCTTGAACTGAAGCGGCTACAGCGAGCAGTCACTCCACATTAAAGACAGTCAAAATTACATTTACTGTTTCAATATCAAAATAAAATAGACAGAATTTGAACGATGAGGCTTTGTTTCATATCAAAAGTCACAAAGCTTATTGGGATCATTCAATTGGAGGCAGGTGCACAAGTAGTGAAGTTTTGTTTAATTGTTCAAGTCAATTGAAAACACCATAAACTAAATAATTGTTCTTGTAATTTAAGAATCAATATTGGTTCATCAAAATGAAGATTGATTAAAAGTGAGAAATTGATATTGTCAACCCAGTTCTAGGATCCGCAAAGCTTACAAGTTACTAGAGTTTCAGTTATGAGCTAGTTAATTTCTCCTACAGCGCATATGGCACAGGAAACACCCCTGATCAGCTGACAAGTTCCCCAAATCCTTCTAAAACCAGCAAATCAGATTCACTGACCAATGAAAATCAGCCTGGTGGCTTCCTAAGAGCAGCAAACCACCATAGGATGGATTAAAATGCTTTTTCAACAGAAGAAAGAAAAATCCCCTTGTAAAATCAATATGACACACGGCTTTGAGTGGCTTTCTGTGGTTATAAAATGTCTGTGTCATGAACAGTTTTATACGCCCACTGAACTGAGTCCATCCCAGAAAAACCCAAAGCAAATTATGTTATATATTAAATACAATATATTACGCTATAGGTTGTTAAATTATTATTTATTAATTTATTATTCAACTAAGTTTCAGCATATTAAATTGACATACCGCTTTTGCTAGCCAAATAGACTGCTAGCTTACCCTTTACTCTATGCAGATGTTCAATTATGTTTTTATACTTTACATATTGTAAGTTTTTGCTTCATACTCTAAGGCCCGGTTTCACAGACAGGGCTTAGACTAAGCCAGGATTAGGCCATAGTTCAGTTAGGACATTTATGTGATTTTTATAAACGTGCTTAGAAAAAAACATTACTGGTGTGCATCTTGAGACAAAACAAAGGCACTGATATATTTTAAGATAAGTCAGTGCAAATTTATTTCAGTTAAAACAGCTCAGACTTACATTTTAGTCTAGGACTAGGCTTAAGCCTTGTCTGTGAAACCGGGGGTAAAAATGCTGCTCTGAAAATCAGATCAGAGGAGCAGAACTGCGGAATAATGATGATTAAACACACATTTACCTGCAGAAAGGAGGTTGGTTTGAGATCTTTTACCACACTCCTCCATACAGCTTTCATTTCATTTGGCTTTTTTGTTTTCGCTGCTCTTGTGGAAGACAACTGCTGGTCTTTTATGAGTGTTCAAGGTTTTCTGAGAGCCAGGAGGGCTCAGATGCCTGCTGTTATAAGGATACTAGCCCTTGTAGGTATGATGGCCTCAAGGTGTGATTGTAGATATAACCTACGGCTGAAGAGACGCCTCGCTGACACCAACATCCTCCTGTGTGAGTGTGTGTGTGTAAGTGCTGAAAATAGTGAGGTTTTTGAAAACAATGCATTTATACACACACACACACAGTGGGGGAAAACAATTATTTGATCCTCTGCTGATTTTGTATGTTTGCCCACTGACAAAGAAATGATCAGTCTATAATTTTAATGGTAGGTTTATTTGAACAGTGAGAGACAGAATAACAACAAAAAAATCCAGAAAAACGCTTTTAAAAAAAGTTATAAATTGATTTACATTTTAATGAGTGAAGTAAGTATTTGATTTGATTTCTGGCTCCTGTAGGTGTCTTTTATACAGGTAAGGAGCTGAGATTAGGAACACTCTCTTAAAGGGAATGCCTAAGCTCAGTTTGTTACCTGTATAAAAGACACCTGTCCACAGAAGCAATCAATCAATCAGACTCCAAACTCTCCACCAAAGAGAGCTGAAAAGACCAAAGAGCTGTCCAAGGATGTCAGGGACAAGATTGTAGACCTGCACAAGGCTGAAATGGGCTACAAGAGCATCGTCAAGCATCTTGGTGAGAAGGTGACAACAGTTGGTGCGATTATTCGCAAATAGAAGAAACAAAATAACTGTCAATCTCCATCGGACTGGGGCTCCATGCGAGATCTCACCTCATGGAGTTTCAATGATCATGAGAGCGGTGAGGAATCAGCCCAGATTTGAGACCAAAATCCAGCTTTTTGGCATCAACTAAACTCGCCGTGATTGGAGGAGGAGGAATGCTGCCTATGACCCCAAGAACACCATCCCCGCCTACAAACATGGAGGTGGAAACATTATGTTTTGGGGGTGTTTTTCTGCTAAGGGGACAGGACAACTGCACCGCATCAAAGGGACGATAGACGGGGCCATGTACCGTCAGGGCCAGGGCATTGAAAATGGGTCGTGGATGGGTCTTCCAGCATGACAATGACCCAAAACACACGGCCAAGGCAACAAAGGAGTGGCTCAAGAAGAGGAGTGGCCTGTCAGTCTCCAGACCTTCATCCCATAGAAACTCTGTGGAGAGAGCTGAAGGCTCGGGTTGTCAAATATCAGCCTCAAAACCTTGACAGAGGATCTGCAAAGAGGAGTGGGACAAAATCCCTGAGATGTGTGCAAACCTGGTGGCCAACTACCAGAAATGTCCAAACTCTGTGATTGCCAACAAGGGTTTTGTCACCAAGTACTAAGTTTTGCGAAGGGGTCATATACTTATTTGACTCATTAAAATGCAAATCAATTTTCAAACTTTTTTTGAAATGCGTTTTTCTAAATTTTTTTGTTATTCTGTCTCTCACTGTTTAAACTCTAACCATTAAAATTATAGACTGATCATTTCTTTGTCAGTGGGCATACTTACGAAATCATCAGGGGATCATATAATGTTTTTTTTACCCACTGTGTGTGTGTGTGTGCATATATATACATATATATATATATATATATATATATATATATATATATATATATATATATATATATATATCTTGCATGTATTGTATTCCTAACAAATGGATTTCTTCTTCTCTCTTTTTCGCAGCCTCTCAGTAAGTACCCACCGCTCTTCAATGACATCTCTTTTTGGCTGCCGGCTGAAGGTTACACAGAAAACGACTTCTACGACCTGGTGCGCAGCATCGGAGGAGACCTAGTGGAGAAGGTCACGCTGGTGGACGTGTTCACACATCCAAAGTAAGAAATCCAACATGCTTAAAGCCAAAACCCATAACCGAACAAGCATTCCAGTAGCACAAGACTAAAAAAATAACAATTGATGAAACAGTTTTATTTTCTGTGAAATGCTTTATTATAAATCAGTATGCTTAGCTATTTATTTGTTTGTTTATTTATTTATTTTCAGTAAAGGTCTTTTTTAAAAACTTCACTTGAGAAAAAATCACTTGAGAACAAAATCAAGTTACTATATTATGATGTGTTTTCAGAGAGTGTATATTAAATCTTATGTAGTCTTTACTCAAAATCTTGTTTTGAGTGATAACTTAACTTGTTTATTTATTATTATTTTAATAATAGATTTTTAGGTGGTCACATAGGTACGGTCGGTGTATAGGGGTAGTTGACGAATAAAAATTGGACTGTGTCCTATGGTGTGACAGCAAAAATGTAGAAAAAAAACTTAACATATAAATAACATGAGAAAAATGTATCTTCAATGTTAGAGGTTTTTTTTTTTTTTTTCGTTTTTTTTTTTCATCACACCATAGGACACATTGATACGTCAACTACCCATAGACACTCCAGAAGCATGAGGATAATAAATACAGACAATTATTTATTAAATGTGTTCAGTGCAAAACGTCCTATTCTAAGTCAGTACTTTTAGCTCTTTTTTTTCCTATAGAAAAAGATCAATTCAATTGAGAAGTGACATTTAGGGGTGTTTTCAGAGAATATATATTTTACATAATTACATATTTTTTCTAGGTGAAGGGAAATTGTACAGATGAGTCTGTTTTATTTATTTATTTGAAATGTTTGTACACAATGATTGCAAAAATATCATAAATTTGCCTTAAATTGCTAAAATACAGTACATTCAAACTGAATTACATTCAAAATTCTATTGTTTTTCATGGATGCTTATTGATTGATTGATTGATTCATACATTCATTCATTCATTGACTGCGGCTGTTGATCCAACATGAAGATTTTAGGAAGTTGCTGTGCTCCGTCATTTATTTGTTCAATTGTATTTGTCAGTCTTGGCAATCATTATCAAAGCTAATGGCCTTCACTGGAGAGAATGCCAATGCTATAGCGTGGGGCCGTTGGCAGCACAGCGTTCATCTATTGACAAAAGAAGCAGGGGTCAACGATGCCTAATGGCTCGGTTTTGAACTCTCCAGCATTAGCATCCATTTCACATTGGACCGTGTTTGACAGGCTCTTCAAACTCATTATCTCTTCCTTCCGTCGTCCATTCACAAACACTTTTACAACCACAGAATGAGCCACGTGATTTTCTCTGAATGCAGTTCATACGGCACAGCGCTCTTCTGTTCTTGTGGACTGCAGAGGCTGTGCTCGGGTTGCCCTTTCCCTGTTTCCTCGCCCTGTGACATCAATAATTAATTTTTAAAGAGGATGAGAAGATCACCTGTGGGCACAGCGGTCCAACTGTCCCAAGTCCCCTCTGCTGGAGCAGACCGTGTGTGTGTGTGTGTGTGTGTGTGTTAAATGAGACAACGAGAACCTGCAGTGCGTAAAAAGAACCGCAAACATTCATCTCTGTCCCTGCTCTTAATCTTTTTTTAAATAGCAACCTTTTCCCTCCCCTTCCCCTAATGACATCCATAAATAAGATGACATCATGAGGTGCTGCAAGGGTGTAATAACCCATACGGCAGCTTGGTGTTTGTTTTGCTCTTTTTCTAATTCGATTCGGTCCAGACCTTTATTTGTGCGCACGTTTCTTTGAAAACAAATATATTAGTTGAATAGTTTCTAGAATAGTTTGTGATTCATCATAATGTAAGTGCATTGCCACTGCGGAAGTACTTTTCTAAGTAGCTGTAATGTATTGTGTGTGTGTGTGTGTGTGTGTCCTGCAGCTAATTTCCTCTTTATGATCATTTTGCTGCAGTTGCGTCAATGCCTGTGAGCTTTGCTTCCTACTTTTTACAACCAGAGAGAGAGAGAGAGAGAGAGAGAGGGAAAGGGCGAGGGAGATGTCAATACTTACTTTAAACCTGTTCTCCAACTTCTAATCACTAATTACAGCGAGAGGATGGCCAATCACAGCTCATCTAGCCTCCAACCATCTCCGTCTGTCAGAAATGTCACATTCGCAATATTGTCCTAATCATTTGCTCTCGTTTTCTCTGCGGTACTGCTGACTCTGGCAGTTTTGAGAGCTGGTAATATGATGAGATTGGCAGCAAGTCTCCCATCATGCTCTTCTTCAGTGCGGTGAGGAAGATTCTGGCATTAGATGTGCCCTCAAAGAGCCATAGAAAACATAATGCTTTTCCTTTTTGCTCACTGCTTCAGTTTTGACAACAACACAGCAGGGTTTTCCTTCAAAAATGACTAGATTTTTACACGTGACGCACAGAAATATGAGCGTTTTCTCATTCTGCAAAACAATGAATATCAAAGCATCCACTTGTGTGTTTTCTAAACACTGTCTGATTTTTTTATTATATGGATGCATTTGCTGTTGTTTTAGCATAAATTGTAAATATGTGAATTTTAATTAAAACAATAATGTCATTATGATTTTTCAAGGACAAGTCAAAGCCATCTATTTTGATTCTCAGTGGGGGACAATCTTACTTGTCAACCCTGTTATCTTACTTTTGTGAGAACAAGGCTTGCAAGTCAATTAAAACTGTAAAACTGTCCACCCTGTTACCATCAACCTTGTTACCATAATTTACAAGCAAATTTAGTATACAGCTGATAATATAAAAGTAAAGAGTAAAATATTTTTAAACCATAAAGTATTTTTAAAAGCATTAAATTATGTTTCCAAAAAGTACTTAATAATAGTTTCACACCTTGGGAATAATATAATTTAAACTGCCCATCCATGTTATCATAACTTTGTAAAGTAAACAGCTGACAGTATAAAAGTGAACATTCAAATATCAGCATTAAATTCTCGGTAACACTTTATTTTAAGGTGTGCTTGTTACACACGTTACATGTACTTACTATTATAATAACAATTAATTATGCATAATTGCATGCATGTAACCCTAAACCTAATCCTAACCCTAACCATACAGTAAATAGTTAATGTAGTTAATAAATATTACTCATTACTTATATGTATATTTACACTGTAACAAGGACACCTTAAAATAGTGTAACCAAATTCTCTTACCAAAAAGTACACATAAAATTACAAAAAGTTTCAACCCTGTGAACAAGGCTTGTATTGTCAACTTAAAGTTTAAAACTGTCCACCCTGTTACGTCAACGCCGTAAACAACTGATAATAAAAAAGTGAATGTCAAAATATCAGCTTTAAATTCCCTTTTCAAAAATTACTTAATAGTTTCATACCTTGAGAATAATACTTGTAATGGCAGTTTAAAGTTAAAAAATGTCCACCCTGTTACCATCAACTTAGTCTCGCGTAGCCAGTCCTTCAGACTGATGGCTGAAGGTCTGAAATATATGGCCGTTTTCATTGGCCAAGGCCCGCCCACGAGGCCGTTTGACAGACGTCAAACAACCAATCGTCGTTTGTTTCGTTTAGCATCACATTTAGGGGTGTGGAAATGTCGACACAATAACAAACCAGCGTGTTAAACTCTCAGATGTATTTTAAAGATTATATGCCGCGAACATGAAATATTTCACATACTTTTGAAAATCCAGCGTTTAGTTGACCCTGATAAGTGTTCGTCGTCACATTTGTAAACACGACAGCTTTCTTCTTTCGTGAGGGAGTTTGGCGTCACGGCATTTTTGTTTCCCGGTGAACCGAATGTAAACGCGACACTTGCGTCTCCCGGAAATCCGGTTTAATTCAACCAGTCAGATGACGACTTCGACATTCCTGAAGTGTTTCCAGAAAAGTGTGCCATATGCATCAGACGTTTAGCCAACGGTCCGTGGGTGTGACGTCTGAGGCTGAGACTACCATCAACTCTGTTACACTAATTTTATATAGTTCACAACTGATAATAAAAAAGTGAACATTAAAACATCAGCATTAATTTCCCTTCTCAAAAAGTGTTTTATAGTTTCACACCTGGACAACAAAGCTTATAATGTCAATTTAACGTTTAAAACTGTCTATCCTGTTACCGTCAACTCTGTTACCATAATTTTGTACACAACTCCTACTAAAAAAGTGGACATTAAAATATCTAAACTAAATTGCTCTAATTACTAAATTACTCTAAGAAATAACTTTTCTTTCCAAAAACTAATTTATGATTTCTCAGCCAGGAGAACATGTCTTGTAATGTCAAATTAAGATTTAAAACTGTCCCCCCTGTTACCATCAACTCTGTTGACATAATTGTATATAGTAAGCTGATCATTTAAAAATGAAAATGCAATCATAAGCATTACATTCTCTTTCCAAAAAAATTAATTATGGTTTCACAACCTTAAGAAGCCTTGTATGGTCAAATTAAATTGTAAAACTGTCGACTCTGTTACCATCAACACTGTTACCTTTCTGAAGGTATAAGTATTTTATGTTTCAATAAATATTGAAAAGTAATAATGAAGCTTGGGATGGAACGAAGGAATTTATTATCATTTAAATACATGCTAGGGTACTGTACGTGATTTTCAATGCATTAGGATTTGGTCAGGATGATTGACTATTTCAATAACTGTCCAACAACTTATGGTAGTTGATTATCAAGATTTTGTGGTCTAAGTGTTTGTTTTTTTCTTGTAATTTATTTATTTACCTATTTTCGTACTGGTGTTGGGAATGAATTTAGAGGCAACACTTCTTTAGGAGAGTTTTAGTGTGCTGCCATTCATGCCATCCGTTATGTTGCTCAAACTATGCGAGAAGAATTACGCATCAAAATTTTATACTTTTGCTCAGCAAACTTTTAAGGGTGAGCGATAGTTATAGTGATGTTTGCCTTAGCCAGCGCGACTAAAAATATAGCATTTTTTATAGAGACTCTATATTATCGTTTAAGTGATGACAAAAAATTTAACCAAAAGAGCAAAAATGTTGCATAAACCAATACACCTTTGAACAGCACAATGTATTTATCAGCACATCACTTATTTGTACAGTAATTCAATCAACTTTCCCAGCAAGCTATATCTGCTGACAGTAGGTAAACCCTACATGCTATCTGTTGCCTAACAGTATTTCTTGGTTGTACTGAATCCCTTACTGCAAATTCCCTTAACGACTGAAATATAAAACCCAAAGGTGGGAAGTCATTTATAGTAAGCTGAGTTACTGAGGCATATTTTAGATATATCTGTGACACTCACATCCTCGGCTTGAGACAGCTTGAAAGTTTCATGCGTGTCTATCATTTATTCTGTTTCCAAAAATGTTCATGGAATCATGTTTGCTTAAGTTTTTGGATATGTGCAGTGAAATAGGACTCTGAATGTAAAAAGGGCCAAATGCCACATTCACACTGAACTTTTTCCATCCGTTATATGATGAATGTCTATATCCCTCAGAAATGTCAAGGTATTACATGTAAGCTGTCCAGTAATAAACATTTCTGATGATTTGTAGCACCTGACATTCAAATCATAGTCTTTCCCAACTGTGCAGCAATATACATAGAACTGAAATTTCACAGGAAACTTTAAATAGAACAGTAGTGAGAGCACATGGAAGCAATGCAGATGTTTAGTTTAGAAATGCTTTCGTCTTTTTCAGTTCAATTGTGGTCATTATTGGCGTGACAGAAACTGTTTATGCATGTGGCCAATGCAAATCTTGAAATGGTGCAAAAATACAGTCCAAACGTCTGAGACTACCAGAGAAAATCCTTCTGTTGCATTCACTTTTATTTTATTATTTTTTTAGGTACAAATCATGTACGAAGGAGTAGTTCACCGCATAATTTGCTGAACATTTATTCATCCTCAGGCCTTCCAAGATGTAGATGGTTTTGTTTCTTCATCAGATTTAGAGAAATGTAGCATTACATCAGTGTCTCAGCAATGGATGCTCTGCAGTGAATGGGTGCCGTCAGAATGAGAGTCCAAACAGCTGATAAAAACATCACAGTAATCCACAAGTAATCTACACCACTCCAGTCCATCAATTAACATCTTGAGAAGTGAGAAGCTGCGTGGTTGTAAGAAACAAATGTATCTTTAAGGATTTTTAACTTTAAACCATTGCTTTTGACCAAAATATGAGTCCATAATCAAAAATAACCCTTCCAGCAGTGAAAAAGTTCATCTCCTGTTGTCTTCTCATATCATATTTGTTTAGCGCTGTGTTGGACTGTTTTTGCTTGATATGTGCATATTTCTCTCCTGATTCAGGCCAGATGACTTTTTTCACTGGTAATATTATGGATAGAGGACTTATTTTTGAGTGAACTGTTCCTTTGAGTGCAAATGTTGAAAATTAATAGTACTAATAAATAAAGGAAATAATGTGCATTAATATAAAATGAAATAAAATAATTTAAATGAAACTGTGCAATTTGACTAAACAAGTAATAAAATAAAATAACGATTCTATATAAAATAAAAAGGTATGAAATATAGACAACTAAGAAGGTAAAAAGTCTCAGTTTCTCTCCTTTGCTCTCTTTCAACGTCAAGTTGTTTGTCTGACATCAATAACAAATCTCACCCCGAAGGGTACTATAATCCAACACAAATCTGAATTTATCAGCCGTAACACCGTCAGGTGTAAACGAGCAGAATTAATTTGGAAAGTTGACAGAGCTGTCAATAAATCTGACAGCTGTGGACAGGAGACCTGACGGAGAACTGCCAGATTTAGCTCGACTGAGCTCACTCTGATTTACGCTCTCTGTGGCGTGATACAGTGCGATTTTTCTGCTGGTGGGTGGGTTGCTTTGAGGTTTGATTATGGGATATGTGTGATGCCATCTGTAGTAATATCATATTTGAGAACATCAGCATTGGCTGCAATGAAAAGACTAAGCGTTTTGAGGCTCTCATGGTTATGTATTTATATATATATTGGAAGCATCACATCAAAACTGCATCATCAGGATTTATGTCATGCTGTGATCAACATTTGCTTTCCTGTCAAGCTGTTTGTTTAAAAAAAAAGAAAAGAACAGGTGTGTGGTTGAGAGACACTTGCTCTTGATGAAAAAATCTACATTGCTGCGCTCTTTTTATAATGGATATAATAGAATCCGTTCATTTCGAAAAAAGGTTTTAAATTTGCTGGCTGAATGACAGAGCGTGAGGGAGGGAGAGAAGATACGTGTCAAAAAGTGTGAACGTACATGACTGCAGTTGCAGCTAAGCACGGCCGGTCAGGCTGGGAGACAGTGATAGGAGTAAGGGATGTTCTGCTAGCAAATGGTTGTCCTCATCAGCAGGCTGCTGGAAGAGCCAGACTTGTTAAAAATCTGCCCTCTTTGTCGGAAGCCCGGGGGGATCCTTCTGGAAAGCGCTACAAGCCAGCAGGCTAATGTCTGCCACCATTACTGAGCCACAGTGAAGGAGACACAAGAGAGAGTGTGTGTGTTTGTGAGAGAGAGTGGAGTGTATTTAATGGCCCATGGCTCAGAGAACGTCAACTATAGCCTTATGAATTATGGGATGTTGTTGACGATGCAAAACTGCGCAGGGGAAGATGCTATGCATCACATTACACCTCGCAAATACGCTAAAATACTGGCACATTTATATCTTACCCCTATAGAGTGAACTATGCTGAAAAAGAGATGATGATGTCATATGTTTAGTCATATTTGACTAAGTATTGGATTTAGGCATATGCTGCCTTCAAAAAATAACACTCAATTATTTTTTTCTGATTTCAAATTAAAGAACATGTAAAGGATTTTTTTTTCGCCACACCTATGAGTCATTGCACAATAAGACCAGGAACATGGCGTAGAGGCACGTTCTGCCTCAGAGTGAAAAGGCATGATGATAAAATGAGATTTGTGAGTAGAGCATATAGGACTTGGCGTTGGAGGAGGGAGGGCATTGGTGGTGGTTCTCCTTCCCTCCAAGATAATCGCCAGTTGCCTCAGAACCTGATTGTGCCTCCAGGCGTAACGTCCTCGAGAAAGACTGGTTTTGCAGCCGACGAGGATATGCCTTAGCGTTGCTGGGGTTTGACAGAGAGGACATGATGGATCTTCTCCAATCCACTGGTTTAGGAATCAAGGATTTATACTGTCAAGGCCTTTAATGGTTTCTTCCCTCAGTTGGTCACTCTGATCTGAGTCCTTAAGTCTTGCATTGTACCATCGCCCTAAGCTCTTGACTGGCATCTCCAACACCGTTGGAATGGGTGTTTCGTCGATGTGGAATCTCTGGTCTAGAGTCAGAGTTTCCCCCTTACAATGGATATGCTTCTAGATTTACTGGGTTTTAACTTCATACACGCCCATGTTATGTTGGCATGAAGCTTTGCCATTAGACGTTTGGTACATCCAATGGTTTAGGTCAGGGTTGTCATGTCTTCCATGTAGGCACGAATAGGGGGAAGACGCTGTCCAGACTGCAGCCGTTCTCCTCCTACTACCCATTTAGAAGCTCGAATGATCAATTTCATTGCCATGGTAAAGGCTAGGGGGGAGATGGTACACCCTGCCATTATTCCCACTTCCAATGATTGCCACGATGTTGAATTAGGCAGAATTGCAGATCTTTGAAATAGTTTCCAACCAGATTTGTAATGGTCATTGGCACCTGAAAGAACTCAAAGGCCATCCATAGGAGAGAATGGGGGACAGATCCAAAAGCATTGGCCAGGTCCAGGAATAACATATGCAGATTTTTTCCTTCCTTTTTTGCAGTCTGGATTTGATGCCATATCATACTAGTATGTTCTAAGCATCCCAAGAAGCCTGGTATACCAGCTTTCTGTATCGACGTATCGATTAAGTTGTTCTGTTTCAGGTATGTTGTCATCCTTTGAGCAGCAATGCTAAAGAAGATCTTTCCTTCAACATTCAAGAGATTGATTTGTCGAAATTGGTTGAGATTCGAGGCATCCTTTTCCTTAGGGATTAGCACTCCCCCTGCTCTTCGCTATGTTTTTGGGATGGTTTGCTTTTTCCAAACCACTTTCATTTGCCTCCACAGGAACCGAAGGACCTATGGAGCATTCTTGTACAGCCGGTATGGAACCCCGTTTGGTCCGGGAGCTGAAGCTGCCCTTGCCTTTCTCACCATTTTCTCGACCTCACTCCACCTTGGAGGGCTGTCATCCAATTGATGTTCTGGCTGAGGAATGGGTGGCATGTCTGGTGGTATCACCCTCTGCTCATATCTCTGGCTGTCTGTGTGTGTTGCTTTCAGGTGGTCCTCCAGCTCCTTCTTTGACACCACTCTTAAGTGACCCACTCTGTTCCTTTGTAAAGAGGGCTTTCATAAATCTGAAGGGATCTTTGTAGAAGGATGTTCTTGCCCTCTCCTCCTTCTTGTGTCAGGTTCTGATGTTTTCTGCTCTCTGCAGTTTTCCCAGGCATTCCTTTAAATCTGCTTGCAGAAGGTTTATGGCAGCTCTCTCTTCTGGTGAGGATTTCTTCCACTGTTTTCTCAAATTCCTTTTCTCTTTGACTAGGCGCATGATTTCTTGCTGCTTTCTGGACTTGGGAGGTGTTGTCGTTTCCTTCTTTCCTCTTTCTTTTACACTGAATCTTTCCATCCCGTATGAGTAGATCAAATCGCTCATTTTATCCAGCTTCTTCTCTGCTGTTCCTCTGAGATCATTCAGAATCTTACTCAGGTCTGTGTTGACTGTTGTCCACTCTTTCTTGCTGCTGGACTTTGGCCACTTCACTCGAGGCCTGTAGCCTTGGATATTCTTCTCCGTAGCAAGCTGCATCTGGTTGAGTTCCAGGTTCCCAGGTGTTGTGCTCAAACTAACCTCCTCGGCCACTGGGGTACTGATGCTCGGTGGACTGTGGGTTGTGTCCTGCCACTGAGCTTCACTCGACTGATTTGATCTTTCCCTCAAGAGGTAAGTATCAATGCGAGGTCCCGGCCTCACCTCGTTCAAGCACTTCATCCGCCCTTGATGTATTTTTAGGCCTCTGATGGACCAGCCACAGCTGCATATTTGGAGAGCTTGTCTCACAGCTGATGCTATGTGTGCCATGCCGATTATCTGATTCGTCGTCGTGTTCATTTTCCAGGCAGTGTCCAACAGGGTTGTTTCCATTTTTGTAGTTGATTTTACTGTAAGCTGTCCTGCTCTTACGAAGGTGATATAAAATAACAGTTAAAAGATATGTTGCCAGAATTACAAGAAATTAAATGGCAATTACAAAAAATCAAGTCAAAATTGTGAGCACAGTTAAAATATATAAAGCCAGAATTACAAGAAAAACAAGTTGCAATTTCAAGAAATAAAGTCACAATTCTGAGATGTAAAGTTACAATTACAAGAAATAAAGTCATAGTCACAGAAGATATTGAAGAATTGATTTCTCAATTCATGACCCCTTTAAATTGCAGTTAAAACATATAAAGCGGGAATTAAAAAAAAAAATGAACAAGAAATAAAGTTGAAATTGTGAGATTTAAAGTCACAATTGGGATATATAAAGTCAGTTACTAGAATTAAAGTCACAATTGTGAAATATAAAGCTGAATTACAGTTACGGGTAAAAACAGACTTTCATACATTGCTGGTATTATTGTGCAGTGACTCACTGATGAATGTTCCAAAACAAATATATGTTTGTTTGTTTTTTCTTTGCACCCAACAAAATTTCTGTAGCTCCATGGAGTAAAATGGCAGAAGCCACCTAATCGGCTTCAAGTAAGATGAATGTGAATGCCAAAGAGTATTCACATTCCTTCAGTTTCTCCAGATGTTACAAACCTTCTTGACCCAGACACTATGAGACCAGACCATCCTATAAAATTACAATAACTGAGCCAGAATGGCAGTTGTCAAAGAAGTGACCAGGAGGCCAGTAGGAGTTGCAGAGCGAAGGCTGACATGGCAGAAACTCTCCAGACATCAACATGTAGTTCACAGATTCAGTGTCTTTGGGAAAGTGACCAGAGGGAACGACACTTCTGAGAAAGTCATGCCTGGAGAGAAGCCTTGTGACAAAATCTGAAACCTTTTGGAAGAATATTTTGCTGCTGAGATTTATAGCTCAAAAGCACTGTCTTTGGCACCAACCAGATAAAGCCCATCCAACATTATCCTTAAAGGTGCCATAGAATGAAAAACTGTCTTTACCTTGGCATAATTAAATAATAACATTTCTGTGCATGGAAATAACATACAGTGAGCCTCAAACACCATAGTTTCCTCCTTATGTAAATCTCATGAATAAAAAAGACCACTGAAAAACAGGCGAATCACAACATAACACCGACTGTGCCCCCAACATTTGCATAAACCTGCCCTTGTTCTAGGCCAGCCACCAGCCGAACCTACACAGCCGAATCATCAGAAGTTCTGCAGGTATTGTAAATAAACAAGGGAGGACAACCGAAAATAGCAGACCATGGAAATAAATGTTATGTTCCAGGCTGTGCGGGGGATGTGAAGTGCAGGGATGAGTTGGTGTCTGTATTCACGCGTTCTAATAAAATAACACGAGCCACTAAAGGGACATGGTTAGCTCCTTGCTAGCGGTAGCCTATTACACTGCAGTACATAAGATTTCACTTGCCACATAAACAGAGTAAGGAGACATGAGGATGATGGCGAATGATTTACAGATCCTGAGCACCACCGACAAGCATCTGATCTTGTAAAATGTGTGGTAAGTACTGTCGCTCCATAATATAAACATAGTTCGTGCGATATCGTATCTTGAAAGTGGAACTATAACACGATCAACCGTTTCAATGCCTCGCATATTAATAACGGCTCCCTGATGTACAGTATAATTACCCGACGATATAACTGTGAGAAAAAGTGTTTAAATATATATTTCCCATTTCATTCTAGGGAGAAATCCTAGGGTTGTAAATGGACATGTAAAATCGTTTCTGAAGATTTTTTGCCGTTACCTAAGCCACATACCTTCTATGTAGATATCAGAGAACAATTTAAAATACTGTATCAATGCATTCTATGGCACCTTTAAGGTGGGAAGGTCCATAGTCTATTGTCAGTAGTGTAGTGATGAATGAAGCATAGCTCACGCAGAAGACTCTTTCAAACCAAGTGGATTTCTGTTGGTCAACAAAGTAAATCCACGAGACCAACTTGAACTGATTGCAAACCATATATGGATTTTTTTTTTTTATTCCCGATCATAGGAACTCCTATTGATGAAAATTCACCAGTGTTAAATGTGACCGCACCTTTACTGTCAAGCATGTTGTGTTCAAAATATGAAGCTATGTCTTGAAATAAAGCATATCAGAGCCAGGGTGAATTCAGCAATGTGTTGAATCTGTTAAAGGGGGAAATTACAGAAGAAAAAACTGGAGATGAGATGAGATAGTTGGGTTGAATAATTTCTTGAAGCACTGTAGATCTAAAGTCTATTAAAGAGTAATGAAGATTTAAGGAATATTTAACCAAAATTGAAAATTCAATAAAGAAAGGTTTACTCAAAATAATGTCCTTTTAATAGATTAAAAACGGCAATATTAATTAAACAAAACAATGTTTAGAAATGAGTAATAATCAATCAAATGAACTTCTTAAAAGAAAATCTTTCAAAATGAGTGACTGGCATTAAGTCAAATTAGAAAATGAAATTAAAGTTAAAAAAGCTTTTATTTTAAGGGAAGAATATCCATAAATTTTCCTACTAAAATGAAACCTCCGTTTTGTAGTTAATAGTCATACAACTTTGGTCCGAAATGAGTAAATAATGACAGAATTTTCATTTTTGCATAACATAATCATTTAAAGTGCCATGCTGCTGTGCAAGCAATGCGTTTATAGTGTTTAGTGTAATTAGACCAGACAGCTGAGCTATAAATCTGGATTGAACCGTAAGTACTCTGCGATGACCAGTGTGAGGCTCTTGAGTCAGTTGTGACAAGATTTTATGACAATCCATTGTAATAATGATGCATTTTATTAATCCGCAATGTATCATTTGCCACCAATGCTAGTGAAGATGTAAAAATCTAATCTCCAGCAGAAAAATCCGTACGGATGATCCCTGTAAATGTCTTGACATTTCCTCCAGCGAGAGGCATTATTCTGTAGTATACAAATTTTACAACCCATTCTTTCCTCTCAGGTTTTGTTTGAGAAGGCCTGACTCATTCTCCTCAGTCATCATAAAAGCCGAGCCTGGGCCTTCTCATTATGAACACTGATGCTCAGCCAAAGGAAAGAGAGATGAATGAAGCGCAGGCTGACTCACTTCACTTTGACTGCTGTTTTGTCAGCTTTTACTCAGCAGTCGGACTGAGATGAGGACTTTAAGAGGTCTGGTCGCTCAGCTGTGAGGTTAATTAGACGCCACTTTACTGCAGATATGTTTATGGAGCAATCAGTGATGGAAAAAAAGACAGATCACACCACATACTGCATCACTATGCTGAGATTAGCTTCTTAGAGAAGCGTTTGAAGAGTGTGTTTGTGCTGCATCACTGTGGGCAGATGCTTTATACATAGTCCATACACTGATAGTCAACATCAAACAGCATTCACAATGCACTTCACTTCAATAATGTGACTTACAAAGCAGACAGTTCTGGTCCTGGATGTTGATTGGTCTATAAAATTGATCTACATACAGTGATCATGTTAGTCATATGAGAAATGATGTGAAGCAGAATTGATTTTATCCATCAGGATTTGATTGGATATTTTGGGTGAAAACAGGTTAAGTTAATTTTATTTTTCCCTTGGTTACAACAGCAGAATAGAAAACCCATTTCAGAGAAGAGGAAGTTATTACATTTTGATAAAAGATTATGAAAACAAACATTTTTTTTCTCTCTCACCAATAACATGCACTGATAAATCGTGAACAATAACACAAGGAACACTTATTAACAAAGAAAAAGGTGGGTCAATATCAATCGCTTTTTAAAAAATATATCTGAGAAAGGTTACAGACACATTACTGGTAAGATATCAATTATCTAACAATAAGACATGAACCCAGGAGTGTTTTACTATAGGAGAGCGATGATATTGTCAGATGTAGGAGAACAAATCGGTTGTTCTTGAGCAGTAGCGTGAGCAAAGCTCCATCTGTATCTCTCTCTGACGTCTGCATTAACTCTGCACTCTCTCCTCCTGTGTGTATGGGAGAAGGCAGTGTTTAATGGCGTTAGCAGGCAAGAGTGAGCGTAATTGTGCCGCCTCTAAATTTATAGAGGCTGACAAGTCGGGGCCGGGGCTGCTGGGTAATCTCTGTGTAATTGAGAGTGGAGGACACCGGTGGGAGACGGCATTGCCCCGCCAAATCCCACGGGTCCCTGTGTGTCTGTAACTACCACCATACAGTGTTTGCAGTGCTCTTCACTTTACAAATTACAGTAATAGCACTAAAATGCTATTTGGCCTGATTATCCAAAAAAAAAAAAAAAAGTCGATCTCTGGATAAAGCAGAGGTCGAAAACCTTTTGACACAAAGGGCTATTTTTCTTAATCATTCTCTATCTGTACCGTATATTAGGTCTGTCCGTGTAAACACTTTAATTGATGCATGAGTTTAAATACGTTTAATGCTGTGAAATGTGCATTTATTCAATTAGAACTGTTTCGTTTTGTTCCATGTGGCGACTAAAAACTGCTCAGATTGTTTGGAATTGCAAGCAGAGCATGCACTTCTCAGTTTTAGGGATAATGTATTTGCAAATTAAACACAAAAGAGACATTTAAGTCATTTGCTTTTATTGTACGGTGGGATATTATTCTTATCAAAGCTCAACAAGTGAAATATCAATGCAAAATGTTAATATGAACATCAGTGGAGGACTACAGATCGATGGAGAAAAAAACAGGATTACACATTTGAGTTTATGTATGTATTTTTATTATATTATATTATTCTGTTTCTTTGAAAAGGAACTTTGCATTATGAAAATTATAAGATCTACTCAACTACATCTATACTCAACCTTTTAAAAGTTTGGGGTTAGATATTTTTAAGGATTATATTATTATTATTATTAATATTGTGTATTTTTTTTTTTGCGAGGATGCATTCAGTTGGTCATGAGAGACACTAAAGGCATTTACTTGGTTAAAAAAGGCTTCTATTAATGTCTATTTCAAGAAGCAAAACTGTTTTCAATACTGATAATAATAAGAAATATTTCTCGAGCAGCAAATCAGCATATTAGAATGATTTCTGAAGGATCATTGATAGAGAATGTATTCATGTAGTAAATGTTTATTTTAAACTATAGTATTGTTTCACAATATTACTGTTATTACTGTATTTTTGATCAAATAAATGCAACCTTGGTGAGCAGAAGAGACTTCTTTCCAAAATTTGTAAAAAAGCCCAAACTTTGGATATGCTAATCAGAGATACCTATGCATCATCATACACTATATGAACAAAACATATGTTGACACTCCCTCTAAATAACACGTTTAGCTGTTTCAGCTAAATCACTAACAGGTGCAAAAAATCAATCACACAGCCACAAAGCGCCTGCAGACAAATGGGTTGCTGTCATCACGGCATTGTTATAGGATTCCACCAGTGAAGTGCTTTACTGACTCAAGCGTGGAAGAAGCCCAGAGCTGAACGCCACCAAACACCCTTCAGATGGGCCGTCCTGCATTCACCAAGCATGTTTGTGTGTGATGGAATGACATTTACCACGGTCTGAATGCAAAACAAAATGCTTTAGGAAATAAGTGGTGGATTTTTTAAGATGCCAGTGTGTCTACCGATCTGACGTCGACTCAGGCCTCCAGAGTCTGTGGCGGTGTTGATTGCCCGCGTGCAGGTGTGCCGTCGTCACGCTACCTGAGATGCAGCAGTCTCACAGATGAAACAGGTGCGACTCGTCCCAGACAAGCAGTCAGCTCGGCACCAGTCGCCGTCCTGTCAGAGCAGACCCCTTCAAATGGAGCTGTCACTTTATCACTTTGAAGGAGAGCGAGAGAGAGAGAGAGAGAGAGAGATGGCAAGTCCACCTGTCAAAACAGCGCATTGCCATCGCTACAGAGAAGCGCCGCTGATGAGCTGGAAATACTTGGTGTGTAAGGCTGCTGTTTGACGCTGTGGGCAGAGAGAGAGAGAGATCTCACACGTTTCCTGAGGTCAAATAAGATGAATTCTAGGACAGATGGAACAAAGACTTTCTGAGACTTTCATCATTTGCTGCTAGACAATTGTCTCAGTTCATAAATAGACTGTGACGGTGACTGCCCACTTTTTCAGCAGCCTTGATATTCTTCCCATTCATTTTCTCCAAAGGCATTTAAAAAAACCTCCAATAAATACTTGTAAGCCTAGAGACAAATCTGCACTGTAAAAAAAAAAAAATCAGCTGTTGTTGCCAGATTTTTACCATAAATAATACTGTAGCAAAATACTAGGTTTTACAGCTTGAACTTGTATTTGCAGAAATTGCAAATACAATTTTTTTTAAAAACCTTCATACATTGAAAACCACTTTAAAAGCACAGGTGGTACGGCAAATGCAAAACACATTTTAACACACATGACATGAAAATAATGCAATACATATTAAACAACATAAGATGCAACATAAACCCGCATGTACATAAGATGATGAGAAAAAACCTAAGAAATGGTTGTTTTATTGAAAACCCATCAAATAGCTGTCAGTTTGATTATAATTATAAGAAGACTAGTTCTTTTTCACTTCCAAAAAGTGTACATTCACATTTTATGAAATGGTCCATTAGATTAACTACTGTTTTTTATCATTTCAAGTAAGGTAAGTTACCGTTAACTAATTTCTGGGTTTTTACCAAAGTATTTTTGCAGTATTTTACTGTTAAAATGACATTTTTAGTAGTGCATCAGCATAAAAACTAATCTTAACAATATAAAACCAATTTGAAACTAAAAAAGAAAAATTGGCGAAATTTGTACTCCTCCTCAGGCCATCCAAGATGTAAATGAGTTTGATTCTTCTAAGATGAATGTCAGCAATGCAAAACCAATTTAAAATAAAAACCTGAAATAAGTGAACGTCATCTCGTCTGAATCAGGAGTGAAATCTGCACAGATCAAGAACCATTTACAAGCAAAAACAGTTCTAGTCAAATATGTGTGTGGATTTTGATGTGAGAGAACAGGAGATGGACATTTTTACTGGAGGAAGCATTATTATAGATTAGCCAGAAGCAGCGATTTAAAGTTAATATTAACACAGCTTTTGGTTTCACAAGACATTATTTGATGGACTGGAGTGGTGTGGATTACTTGTGGATTATTGTGATGTTTTTATCAGCTGTTTGGACTCTCATTCTGACGGCACCCATTCACTGCAGAGTGATGTAATGCTAAATTAGTACCTCACAGGGAATTAAACATGCACAGCATCACATTTTAATGCTAAAAACAGTACTTTCTTCACATAAATGCTCATTTAAAGTTAAAGTCACACTGACTTTTATACAAGGATATACCATTTCTTAACAAGCTCATGGAAGGTCTGAAAGGTTCATGCATTATTTCTTAAAATCAATTTTTCTCTGGAGATTTTGAATGAGGATCTTTCTTCCGGAGGCCGTCTGCTGCGGCTTATTATCAGAATCAGCTTTATTCGCCAAGTGTGCGCAAACACACCAGTAATTTGTTGTGGTTTTTAAGAAGCTCTTGGTACATACATATATACTGTACATATCTGACATGAGAACAGAAACATTTAAATCATTTAATCAGACGCGTTTAAATCAACAGAAACATTTAAATTATCCTAAATTGTCTACCCAGGCAAATGTTAGGTATAGATATTCCCACCTCAGTATTTTGACTGTATTTCTGAATGCATATCAGATATGACAGCTTTCACAGGATTTCAGTATCATGTACGCTGTCAGTAACTCGGGAGCAGAAACGCAGTGGGAAATGTGATGAAAGCGCTTGAGGTCAGATCAATGAGCTGCGTTGTGGCTGAAGACTTTCACCTGCGCAGGAGGAAACTCTTTCAATCCCAAATGCTGGAGGAGTATTGATTAAAGTTTTATTTTTGCTGTAATGAGTCCGTACTGATTACCGAACTGAATGCATTGAAGGGAAAGTGAGCTCAGGCCTTCGGTCATCTGTATTATAGTCTTTAATGCAGTCATAACACGTTTATGTGCTCCTTTGCTACTGTTACTTAATATATCAGAGACTATTACCCTGTAATAAAAAATACTGTAGTATTACCTTTTGGATAAACCATGGGAAAATAATACAAATGTACGTATTTGTATTTTTAGTGTTATTTATTTAATTTATAATTAAATGTTGTCACAGAGGGAGTTTTGGTTCCTTGCCGCTGTCGCCTCTGTCTTGCTCAGTTGGGGACACTTGATTTCTAGTGATTATCGTCAATTTGATTTTGCAGATACTATTTAAACTAAACTGAGCTAGACAATGACATCTCTGAATTCAATAATGAAATGCCTTTAACTGAAAATTGAGTGTTTAATCTTATTATTATACATTACTGACACTCTATCCTCCAATTTGATACTGTTAAGTGCTTTGACACAATCTGTATTGTTAAAAGAGCTATATCAATAAAGGTGACTTGACATGTACAGTATCTACACTGACTTGAAGAATCATTTTTGACATGATACCATAGTATTACAATGGCACTTTTTTTCATTTATGCATTCTGGCTTATTTGCAGTGCATTTAAGAATCACATTTTATGAATTTTTGCTTTCCTTAGGAATCGAACCCATGACCTTGGCGTTGCTAGCAAAATGCTCCACTGTTTGAGATACAGGAAATAATTGTTTCAGAACCATTCATGGTTCAAACCTCCATTGTATATAAGGGGCACAGAGCCTAATTCACATTAGAACTTATTATTATGAACCATACCATATAAATGTATATCATATTCATAATCATATGTGTAATATATATATTTACATTTAGTCATTTAGCAGACACTTTTATCCAAAGTGACTTATAAATGATGACAATAGAAGCAATCAAGACCAACAAAATATGCATATAAAAATATAAATGTATGCATATATGTACATGTCAGTACTAGTAGTTTTATTAAAATGACTACTCATTTGCAACAGTTTCACACCACCTGTTTACTAACAAGTTAATTCTCAGTTGACCTCTGAATATACTTGACTGAAGAGGGGAAATGTGCAAGAGAGACGCGGTTGTGCAAATGAGTCGGGGGCCAGTGAGTGCTCCGATCGGATCAATACAGTAATTAGAGCAGCCGCTCAAGGCAGGGCCAGTACAGAAGAGCATCTAACCCACACAGGAATACTCTGAAAACGCTCTCAATATCCTCTCTGAAGGTGCGCATGTTCAGACATGTCGGCCTGAGAGCCCTTGTGCTGTTTGGTGTCTGTGTGATTTGTTAGGTGGCTCTCTCAGACATGGAACTGGGTGAGCGGCGAGGGGAAAGGTCGACCGAACGCCGCTTGTCGTTTCCTCACAGGAGAGGGCAAAAAGATCACCCAGAATCCATCAGCGTATCTCTCCCAACAGATTTAGCAAACAGAACGCACTGTTTTGATTGCAATTCTCATTAAGAAATAACCGAGAAAATGCACACACAAACACAATATTACACACTGTATCATTTCAGAGCCTCTGTTGGTTGGAGCTAAACAAACAGGCAGTGTCGTATCACCAATGTCAGCCCCTTTAGAGGTCAGAGGTCAGCGACTGAGTGACAGGTGTGCGCACAGGAAATTTGAGAGAAAGATTGCTCCCACATCGAAATAATTGAGAGATCCAACGCAAGCAGCAATCCAGCATTGACTGTTGAGAATTTATAGTTTAACCACCGAAACTGCATCAAGAGCACAACATTTCACGTCTTTCCAACAAAGCTACACTGAGGAGGAATAATAATGCAGCTAAAGCCAGGTCCAAACTATTGGCATGACGTCTGGTCCGCTTTGCAGTTTATTCTAGCCATTTGTACAGGAAGTAAACATTTGACCAACACTAATGAAACTCACCTCAGTTTGTTATGCTGTTATGTGTTGTTTAGACATGAGTAAGTCTGAAATGAAGGATACGGTAATAGATAAAAAGCCCTTATTTGTTCATTTTTACGATAAAGTTACTTTTGTTAACATTAGTTTACATCAACTAGCAATTAAAAAATGTTAATGTTAAAATAAAAAAGTTAATTTAATTTTTTTTTAAATCATACATTATTAAAATATTATTATGCATACATTATTAAAATCATAAGATGGTAATCTAACATCAACAAAGTTGCATTTTTATCAACTAAGATTAATAAATACTGTGAAACATACTGTATATTGCTCATCATTAGTTAATGTTAGTCAATGTTAACTAATGGGAACTAAAAGTGTTAATTTTTACATAGTTTTTTTTCAATTATTGTTATTGTTTGTTTGTTTTTGACATTTGGCAAAAATATCCTTTGTTTAATCAAGATTTTGTTAATTATTATATTATATTATATTATATTTAGGGCTGTCAGTTTAATACATTAACTTAATTAATTAGTTATGAAAAAATAACAGTTAAAATATTTTAACACATTTAACACACTAGCCCCGCCCCCAGACCTGTACGTCATCTTACATTTCATTCAGTTGAATGTTGACAAATATGATGCGGGGCAGCAACTCCACCAATACAGTTGTACTAAAATTCAAGATATTGGGGCAAAAAAATCCCTCTGTATGAGTTTTTGTCTCAAATTTATAACACATAAGCGATATCACACGTGTGCTGTTTATGTCCGAATACAGCATGTGCAAATGTGATTTTATATAACAGTTCAGTAAGTAAGAAGTTAATATTGTGTAATATTTTAAAAACAATATGGTGTTTTTGCTCAATTTTGCCAACGAAGATATTACCTATAAAGCCAGAACTGAACTGTTGCACGTCTGTGAGCAACATAGCAGTGTTTAGTTTCTGAATGAATTTTGAACGAATCGTGTGAACCATTGACTCAAAGGCCCACTCATAAAGAGAGCCGTTTATTTCATTCCATCAACATTTAATAAAAAATAAAAAAATTAAAACTGCCATTAGAGTGTATTGTTATTGTCTAAATGTGCATCACATTTAGATTCAAGATTCAAGATTTTTATTCGTCACATACACAATTATACAGAGTATAACCAGCAGTGAAATGTAGGTCAGGTCCGCTCCAAGGACAGTGCAATTATACAGAATACAAATATTTAAGAAAAAAAAAAGTAAAAAAAAAAAAAGAATAAAATAAAAGATAAAAAATATAAATATAAATGTGCAGGTCAGTATGTTGTTGACTTAAATAGTAATAAAGAGGAATGTGCAAAAAAGTTGTCTAGGGTATGTAAATAGCAGCAATATGAGGTAGAGAAAAATTATGAATAGCTTATTGATATGGTGATATTTACATGGAGTCATGTGATGTTATGACACGGAGTTAGAGTTTAGGAGCCTGATGGCCTGGGGGAAGAAGCTCCTCCCAAGTCTCTCAGTTTTTGCCATCAGGCTACGGAAGCGCTTACCAGATGGAAGCAAAGTGAATAGTCGGTTACCAGGGTGATTAGAGTCCTTGATGATTTTGACAGCTCTATTTTTGCAGCGTTTGAGGTAGATGTCCTGCAGAGAGGGGAGAGCAGACCCTGAGATGCGCTCAGCTAAGCGCACAACTCTCTGTAGTGCTTTGCAGTCCTGATTGGAGCTGTTTCCATACCACACTGAGATGCACTGAGTCAATACACTTTCTATGGTCCCTGAATAGAAAGTTTTCAGGATTGCTGGTGAGACCCTGAATTTCCTCAGCTGTCGCAGATGGTACAGTCTTTGCCTGGCTTTCTTAACCTGTGTTTGGATGTGTGTAGTCCAAGTCAGGTTCTCGGAGATGTTTACACCGAGGTACTTGAAGCTACTCACCCTCTCCACAGGGGTCCCACTGATCATAAGAGGAGTGTAGGGCCGCTGCCGTCTCTTCCTAAAGTCCATGATCAGCTCTTTAGTTTTGCTCACATTCAGAGAGAGACAGTTGTCCTGGCACCATGATGTGAGTCTCTCATCGTTGTTGGAGATGAGGCCCAGAACCACAGTATCATCAGCGAATTTGATAATAGATGTGGAGCTGTGAGAGGACATGCAGTCATGCGTGTAGAGAGAGTAGAGCAGGGGACTCAGGACACAGCCCTGTGGGGCTCCTATGTTCAGAGTGATGGAGTTTGAGGTGAACTGGCCAACTTTCACCCCTTGAGGTCTGCCAGTGAGGAAGTCTTGAATCCAGTCACAGAGTGAGGAGTTTAGGCCGAGGTCTGTGAGTTTAGAAGCCAGCTTGATGGGGACTATAGTGTTGAAAGCTGAGCTGAGCTATTTACTGTTGCTCAGCAATACCCAGTCATTTCAGTAGAAATCTGTGCTTGCTTGTGTTCAAGTTGGTCATGCAAATTTGTAATGTTGACCACCCGAAGGCTGCTTGGTTTGAAAGTGTCTTCTCTGTAACCTGCGACTCATGCATCGGTGCACTATTGACAGTAGACAATGGGATTTTTTTTTGCTAATGTGACCTCACCTTTACAATGTTTTTTGTTTTTTATTAATGGTATGTTTCATTAATTGTGTGCATTTTACAAAAGCAATACCCAACTGTGGTTGCACGTTCCAATCATTACCAACATAGTTCAACGATTTGGTGTTTCCTGAAACCATAGTTCAAAAGAACATTTGTAAACATCATTGCAAACTTGTGTGGTTGGAACTACTTCTCCCAAACTGTGGTTATAAGCAGAGTTACTTGTTGGAAACAGCTGTGACTAGTTGGTTTCTCCAGTGATGCATTGTACTATGGTAGTTAATCAGAGACTAGCTTTCCAGCTGGCAGACCTGGTTTCAACCTGGTCAAGATGATTAAGACTGGTGTATTAACAGCAAAGGAATGAAATAACCTGGCTGTAGCAATGAATGTGCTTATGAAAACATGGACGGTGGAGGAGATTGGAGAGTTGGAGCAGAAAGGATACTGTAAGCTTACATCATAACACAGGTAATAATGAAGGCGGACACACACCGGTGAGTCTGTGGGTGCCAAAGCCTCATACGACAGCGGGATACAGGCTGACGGGAGAGAGAAAGAGAGAAAATAGATGCGGAGGATGTGTTTGTGGTGGGCGAGAGACACTGGCAAATTGATTGCCCAGTGATTTGGGTCAATCTCTAACCCTATTGGCCCGTGACAGCGGCTGCATTGTCTCAGCCGCTATCGCTTTCCGCTGTCTCAGACTCCCATTAAAAAGCAGTTGGGCTTCATTACAGTGAATCGCTTAAACGAGTTACAGGTGCGGGAGGGGGAAAAACAATTTGCATCCCTGATGCGCCACCAGAGGCCTAAAAAAACGGGAATTGATGCACCTGATTGTCCTCAGTTTGCCTCAGAAAAAAAACAAAACATCCGTTCACGTAGGAAACACAATACTCATTATGACATTTTTGATGCCACAATCCACAAGCAAACTCTTTTGCGAGGAAAACAACCGTCTGCAATTTAAATGTGAATGCACAACTGTTCCTGGTAGAATTTAATTAATTTTCTTCTCAAAAGATGGAGGAAAATATGCAGTGTGCGGTAAACAAAAGGCCTCGCTTATGCAAATGAGATTCTTTTTACATAGAACAATACAATAAATATGATTGAATTGGATGTTTACACCTCAGTATTCAAGCAGACGCTTTGCAACATCCAAGAGTTTTGTATCGTATTGGAAACAGTTTTTTTAGCCTTCATGAAAACAGCTGTTCCTTTTGGAAG
The DNA here is from genome assembly GCF_936440315.1 of Barbus barbus. NCBI lineage: Eukaryota > Metazoa > Chordata > Actinopteri > Cypriniformes > Cyprinidae > Barbus > Barbus barbus. Next base: position 3,016,564 of record NC_136724.1, read on the forward strand.
AATTCACGAAAGCATTATAGATCCCAGTCTCAAGGATCAGAATGTCAGCGGGAAGTTTCATTTGCATGTCTCTCCGTAGGTTTCTCTTTTAAGGTATCTGAACCACACCAACCCATATGCAACCTTAATGGATCTGATAATAGAAACTAAAACATTCTGCTAAATGATTTCGACTAATTGGCCAGCATTTGCTTCTGTGTGTTCGGTCTGTTGGTTTCCTCACTGCATCCATCCGCTGTTGTAAAGCACACCTCTGTGCATTGCATTTATGGCCCTATAAACGTCTGGACAGACACTTAACCGTTTCTGTCCGTGAAAAGATCATTCGAGGTAAAACACTACATAAACGACACTACATCTTGTCTAACAAATGTGCAGTTAAACACACACAGATTGTTTTCTGTTAGTCACTAGATATATTTCCAGCTATGTTTAAATAGTTTGCAGTATTGCGAAAACAATTTACGAATATAGCAATGTTTTAATCACACATCTAAGAGATTAATATGAAATGGATGCCACTGTTGTGCTTTTATTAAATATAATAAATTAGTTGCAGTTTAGAGCACACAAACAAGGTTTTGGTATTTTAGACCAGAGACATTTGTGACCCTGGACCACAAAACCAGTCATAAGGGTCAATTCTTCAAAATTGAGATTTATACATCATCTGAAATATGAATAAATAAGCTTTCCATATAATATTTGGCTGAGATACAACTATTTAAAAGTCTGGAATCTGAGGTTGCAAAAAAATCTAAATATGGAGAAAATATCCTTTAAGGTTGTCCAAATGAAGTTCTTAGCAATGCATATTACTAATCAAAAATGAAGTTTTGATATATTTATGGTAGGAAGTTTACAAAATATCTTCATGGAACATGATCTTTACTTAATGTCCTAATGATCGTTTATAGCCCTTTGAAGCTGCACTGAAACTGTAATTTTGACCTTCAACCGTTTGGAGTCCATTGAAAATAACGATATGGAGAAAATTCCATGTTTTCATCAAAAACCTTAATTTCTTTTCGACTGAAAAAATAAATACATAAACATCTTGGATGACATGGGGGATGAGTAAATTATCAGGAAATTTTAATTTGAAAGTGAACTAATCCTTTAAGTGCGATTCTTGGATCGACATTTCCATTGATCTGGAAATAACCAATCAAGTTGACTAGGGCTTGAATAATTTCCTCTGTTTTTTGGGGTAGTTAATGGTTAAGATCAGGCTTAGTGATTGGGTTAGTGTTAGAACTATGCTTGACAGTACCATCAAAGGTTACTCCAGGACCACGTCTATTAAATTTCAATGTATTTCAAAGAATCACATCGAGTCCCAGAAGGTGTCTCAGAGACTTGTTTAATCCAGTTTGTATTGTTTAAACACAGTTGTTTAATCCAGCAGTTTTATAATTCTCCATTCTGATGCTCTTGTAGATCCTGCGCTTGGGTTCTTTGAGTGAATCTATTTTTACATTGTACTGTAATGTACGGTGTAGATTAACTCAACCCAGCATTAGAGATATTGATCAGTTCCCTCAGAGAAGTGCAGGATTCTCAGATTCCCTGCACCAGCTGCAATAAATCTGCATTTATCATTACCTTGCTCACCACACTCAAAAACAGTTTTTTTAAGAGCGATGAAGGGCTGTGTTAGCCATTCTGAAGGTAAGGAAGTACCCGTTGGTTAGTGATGGCCTAATCCTGCCGATGCTCCTTTTAAGTGTCTCAGAGTCTTTCCACCCACTGCACAAGCTTTATTGACTGCCTGAATCCCAGTAATTAGAAGAGAAGAGGCCTCCGCTACATCTGTGATGAGAGAGCTTTGCTTAGTATTCCTCAAGGCATTTGCTTCATGGGATTTCTAATTCTTCTCTGCATGTCTTTAGTAAATCCTGACAGTACTGTTTTAACGCCAAAAGACGGTTTGCGTTGATACAAGTTGTTAGTTAAACTGGCCCTTAATTTTTTGTAGTTTTCTACAATGTCTACAAGGTAAATTTTAAATACTGAATCCACAAGTAAATAAATTGCTACAGTTAAAGTTATTTATGAGATATATACCCAAGACTATATTTTGTTGTTTCAGTACATAGACATACCAAAAATAAATTGTAATCATTTTGGCTTCGAATTACCCAGGCTTTTGCTTGAAACCTCGAGTGGCTGTGGAAAGATGATCTCCTTCTGCTAAAATCTCCTCTTGCAAACCTCACGTCTTATCCATTTCCCCTCAGAGGAGGTTTCCTCATATCACATGCTGCAGGGCATTTGTCATCTCCCTGGGTCTGGGTCACCTTACACGAGGTGCTTTCAGGGCGTTCTGGCAGAAAGAGTACAGTAATCCCTATCCCTGCACATATCATCCTTACCTGGAGCCCGACCACCCAGTCCGATCGATATGGCTCCGTTCTGCCGAACCAAGACCTTTAGAGTGGGCCAGTGGAAACGATGCAGTTATAATATGTGTTGTATTATATTTAGGGTTTTGCAGATGTTATATTGACAAATCCAGATGTTAGAGAAGAACGTGAGTGGGATAAATAGATTTTTATATGCCTGTGGAAAAAGCAGGAAGTGGATAGATAGTTGAGTGGCTGTAATTAGCTTGGAGATGCACGGATTAATGGCTTCCAGCAAAAACTGACCAACAGGCCCTGGCGCCATGCTGTCTCTAGTGATTTTGAGTGTTTTTCTTATTCAGCCTTATTTGCTGGTCATCTTTTATTTCTTCTCTTTCTACGTAGCATCGCTTATAATCCATTTTCAGATGCAAAGGAGTAGTGCACCCAAAAATGAAAATTTGCTGAACTGTTACTCACCCAAAGGACATCCAAGATGTAGATGAGTTTTTTTCTTCATCAGATTTGGAGAAATGTAGCATTCCATCACTTTCCCACCAATGGATGCTCTGCAGTGAATGGGTGCCGTCTGAATGAGAGTCCAAACAGCTGATAAAAACATCACAATAATCCACAAGTAATCCACTCCATCAATTAACATTTTGTGAAGCAGAAAGTTGCATGTTTGTTATAACATTTTTGACTTCAAACGTTGAACGTTTTCTGTACATAATATTGCTTTCTTCAAAATGCCGTAGCTTTTAAAAAAATGTCTTGATGGATTTATTCCCTATTAATGTAGTTTTTCACTTCACAAGACATTAATTAATGGACTGGAGTGGTGTGGATTATCAATGTGATGTTTATATCAGCTGTTTGGACTCTCATTATGACGGCACCCATTCAGAGCATCCATTGGTGGGAAAGTGATGGAATGCTACATTTCTCCAAATCTGTTTAAATGAGGAAACAAACTAAATTAAATTCAGAATGCAAAAAAATAGTGTTGCTAGAAGGGTCTCTACGCCAGTATGTTTCAGGCCACAGAAAGAGTGCAGAATGTTCTTCAGCTGCATCTTCCTGTTTTACTTGCAACACCAAATGCTGTTAAACTGGTTAGACAGCCGAGACTTCATGTCCAGCTCCTGATCCCATGGGGCCTTGCAGGAAAAAATAAGCCTCCATGTGCACCTTTCTAATTAGTTAAGTACAAGTTTGCTGAAAGGATGCTGATGATAGGCTTAGCCTGTATTCTTGTCATTTTCCTCTTGTCCTCTTCTGCTAAACTAGATTTGACTTCTGAAATTGGTACAAATGAAAATATTATATGTAAAATATAGATATTTCTAGCCCTACCTATTTTTAGGGAAATAATCATTACATTTTAAGAGTTCTGTTTTGCCTAACAAAGAAATAACATGAAACATTAGCAGGCCTTTAGCATACGGTTTCACCAGCAATGAGCTTCTTTCCAATGTCTGCAGTCAGGTAGCACTACTGAGCAAACATAATATTCACAATACAAGCTGATATCTTTTATAATATATCTGCCCCCTGAGTTTTGCATATTATAGTCATCTTCATAATTACCTCTTCAATTATTTACATGTTATTTACATGAACATGATACAATTTTAATATGCCGAACGAAGTAATCAGTGGAGATGCATGCATTGTTTAATATTGTTTTTCGAATAGTCAATCTTAATTGACCACCATGTTTGAGCAAATATTGTAGTTGATGATTACACATCCATTATAGAGTATTACTGCAATACAAACCGCAAACACTCCATGTATGTTTGTTCTTCTGATCAGAGGCAACACTCCTTCCAAAAGTAAACAGTTTAAGAAAAGACATTTTGGAAAATGTTTGTAAGCCTTGATGTGTTAGCTCTGTACCAAACCCTAGCGAGCTGCCTCGCAGTCTTCAATTGTTGGTAACCAAACAAATAAATAGTGTCAAAACTGAAATACTGTATAGTTTAGCCGTTATGTCTGTCATGTAATCTTAAAAGTAACTTATTGGAAACACACAACTTCATCACGTTAAGCGTATACAAATCTGACTGAAATTTGAGTTGATTCCAGATTCACAAATGATTCGTTCTAATGAGCCAAGCAGGTTTTTGAAATTGTTCATGATTCAGTTTGATTCATTTGGACAGTTCACTAATATACGGAATCATTTGCATGATAACACCACAATAGTAGCTGGATATTTTATAAGACAGAAAACAAAAAGAGTGCTGGGTTAGGTGGATATATACCAGTCCATTGTAGAAAATAAAACTTGAAAATGTCTTCTACTGTTTGTTCGGAGCAGCTCTTTATACTAGCTTGTGAGTGACTATTGACTAGGCAAGTAAAGACTAAAAGTGAATAGATTACCATCATCTGGTATAATTTGTTTCTGAAAAACTACAATAATGCTGTCTAGGTGGGTTTGAAATTTAACTATTGTGTTACTATTTCAGTTTTACAAAGGCTTCATAGTCAATAAATGATTACATCCCTGTGTTTTTGCTTTAAATGTGTATGTATGCTCTAAGAAGGCTGTTTCACACTCTTACAGTCTAGTGCCATAACTTGCTTAGGGATTTTTAATATCATCTCCCAGCAATGCAGAGGTTGGAAATCATTGTTTATAGGCGCCATTAGAGCAGCGCTCTTCTGCTTTACCGGTTAGGCTGACCGGTTTTATTATCACCGTACATATGACCTGGAAAATGGAAAAAGGCTGCAGGCATATGGTTGCCGGTCCAGTCCCAAGCAGTTGGTGTGATTGACCCATCTTATAATTGAGGAATGCACATTAAAGTATGCATCGCATCCGCTCCATTGTTTATGTAAATGTGGGCAAGCTATCACTGGTTTTACAATCACGCCCCACTCTTTCCTCCATCTCTCCACCTGACGCCGTCAGACCTCTATAACTGTCATCTGACACTGTTGAGACCCGACAGCTCGCTGGCGATTATTGATTGGGTGCAAACGCCACAGCAGTATTAAACATTTATGCCTGTGAATACCGACACTTTGGCGTCTCGGGGGGGGTTGCTGCAAGCACGGGATGTCCGGCGTCAAAGTAAATCTGAAAAGACTGTTCATAATTTTATGCAACACCTGTCATCAGATGCTGAAATCTCAAGTAAAAACAGCTGCATGTGCTGTCTGGAAATCAAAACGTCAAAGAACACCCGAGCGATGCCCAAGTAAAAGGAGTATTAATTGGTAAGTGAGATTTTATCCCTTTAAAAAAAGGTCAAGTGAAACATTTAACGAGCAATTAAGAAGAGGAAATGCCATCTGGCAATCGGCAACTATAAAATAAATTGGCATAAATAATTAAGGGGAATAACAGGAAGGAGAAAGGATTAAAGCTCTGGGTGGATTGCTGGGCTAATGTCAGCTGTCTCTCTCGCTCTCACCAGTGTTCAGAGTCATTCATTACTGAGAGAGCCTCTGCCACTAATGTGTGTGATAGATCCCACTGAGAGCCCAGCTCCCAGGAGCCCCTCTCACAGAGCAAATGTAACTGGAAGCCAATCATCACTTACTCCTTTCTGCTTTTCTCCTCTTTCTTTTTGTGTTCTCTGTTATCCAAGGCATTAGTGCAGGACTGTATTATGATTCAGTGATTTGACCATGTGTTTTTAGCTTTTGGTAATCATCTGGTAACAAAGAGCGTCCAAGATAAAGAAAAGGAAAAATCTAGTTTAAATGTTCTTAGAAATGTACTCTTTGTATTCATGTTGGCAAGACATTAGAGGCAAAAACCTTTTTTATGGTCAGTTTTGAGATTTTGAGCTAATTGGCTGTTGTTTCAGACTAGTGGAAAGAAAACATCCAGAATGCACCTTTAAGTGTTTATTTTATTGCACTTGATTTGCATCAGTAGATTTTAATTTCACGCATATCTTAAAAGGCTAGTTTCTCAAAATGAGTTCATTCTCATGCACTGCTCCAGAAATCGCCACTTCAGCAGCACTTAAATACACAAGACTTTACCTATTTATCCTTGTCTATATTCTGAGGGGTTTGTTCATATATCATTTCTGGCTGTTGACAGTATTTTCTGATTTATGGAGTGAGAAAACAAGATATAAAAATATCCAATGTAAAAACCTTTAACTCTGATATGTCAACAAAATGAAATAAGAATTGTGCGTCTGGCTTTATCTAGTGTTCAGATTTCTGTTCTGGAAATGTATGCAAATCATTGCATATTTACTTAGGTAATGCCTCATTTTTAAACATAACATTTCAGTAGGCTTGTAATACAAAAAAAAATGTTTGCAATTCCTAATGCAATTTAATCCTTTTAATGAGACATTTTTCTGATTATGACATCAATAATTTTCACTCTCATTTTGGTGGATCTCGCTGACAGAGGATAGGTACACTGAAAAAAAATGGCTTTGAAACTATTTCCACACACAAACTGCTAGTACATTTCACAACTAATTAAAAGAAACATTGAATTACACATGCCATTTTTAAGTAAACTGAGTGAAAAGTAATTTTCTTGTAAAACAGTAATCATTTTTTACAGTTTAGGGTTAACAGAGGCTAATGGAATTGGTTAACAGCTGGCGGATTTGTCACCGAGTGCCGTCCATTGGCAGCCATTAAGCGATGCATCATGTCAGGGGTGATGATGCACCAGTGTGTTTAATGAAAAACTGAGCTGCTTCTCAAAGTGAGCCATCAGCAGGAGAAATCGTCCACCTCGTGCACTTCACAAAGTCTGAGATCTCTCAGACCCCCCAGATACAACAAATGAAAACACAGTCACGATTTCTCCGCTACACCCTGCAGTAAAGACTAGCCCACTCCCTGCGACAGTCACCCAGCATCTGATTTAGCTTGCAGACCTGTAGAGGCACTTGTACACAGTGTTATTAAAATATTTATAATTCCTGAAAAGTTAATGAAATGTGCTGCAATGGAAAATCTGAATAATTGTATATAGATTAAAAGTTTGTTTTCTAGCGATTCACATCAAAATGTTGATATGATTAATGGAAGTGCATTTATTTAATTTTATATATTGTTCAGTGTTCATTTAAGGCTTGATTTTGGTGGCGCTATTTTATCCATTTTGATTGATGGATCTAATTATTATGATGTTTAGACAATCAATTATACATCTGAGAACCCCTCATTAAGCAACTATTGAAAATCACAGGCTTTCATACTGTACTACAGAACTATCTCTGTGATTTATGGGTAGCACTGCATTATGGGAAGAAAGCTCACAGCAGATGACATAATATACGACGAAGGAACAAAGGTACCACTATATGCAGTGGATTTACATGACTCTGTGTGTGTGTGTGTTTCTAGTAGCACTGCCACAGGCTCTGGTGCAGTAATGAGGAGGCAGTGCATGGAGAGCGTTCGCTGGATTAAAGGCAGGCAGACGGAGGTGACCCTGCTCACGTCTGCTGCCATGCAGTAATGCGTTTCACTCAGTGACTGAGGGAATTCAATCAGATCCAGCTGAAAGCACAAAGACTTGGCTGCCCTTCCTGACCCGCACACACACCCTTGTGCTGTTGCATATTCACTGACGCCCATGGGATATTCCCTCCCGCTACTGGAGCTGTTCACACGAGTCTGAATAGTAGGTGAAACAGTAGATGACTGCGGCATAAAGTGTTAGACATTAAAGGTTTAAAAAAATATATATATTTTTTGCCGTATTGTCACGGTGCACACACGAGGGAGGAACACGGAACACGCAGACGAGGATGTAACTCAAAATAACAGTCCTTTACTGAAGACATCAAAGCAAGGCAGACACAGACAGGAACAGACACGGGGAGTAACGAGTAGACCAGACCAAATCCAACTGAATAGACAGGACTATAAATACACAGGTAAATCATAGATAATGAGACAAACACAGCTGGACAAGAATTAACTAATGATAACTAGACGAGGACAGGAAACAAACCAAATATGGACACAAGAGGCAGGAACACATGACACACACGACAGATGACTGACACACGTAGCCCAGCCCTAATTAAAGGTGTTGCAACCACAAATGTAAGTGTGCCATTAGTATAATGTAAAGTGTAAATTATATCAAAACATTGCTGCTTGTTTGAGAACCCTGACATAGCAACAGATCAGCCAATTATTTGAGCTGAATAACAACACTATTGTCTCATATTTGAAAAAGGTTGATTGTTCATTGATTGTTATTTTACTGTTTGTTATCGTGAAGCTGCTTTGAAACAATATGTATTAAACTATTTTGTTTGCTGACAGTAGTAATAACACACTTCACGTTTAAGGTCATAAACGCCTTTAGGTTTCCAATTCAAACCAGATTGACCCAGACAAGTTGGAAATTGGTATAGGCTGTAGTAATATGTCCTCATGAAAATTTTAAATCTATATCAAGGCTTTCGAGCCAGATTCTAGCAGAGACCCTGGAGATTTGCCCTTTAAAGACTGTATTTCAGCTGCAGTTTTTATATATTATACTTTAGTATTTGAATAAAATTATTACATTCAGATGTAGTAAATAGATTTTTATATGCTGTTTATGCTTAGCAGCTACACTAACATAAAATCCCATGGAATTACTATGTTTTTACAGGATAATATTTGTATTTGCTTAGCTACAATTATAGATCCCACCTTCCAGTGGGATCTATAATTGGGGCAGTCGTGATCTATAGAGAGTCGGGCTTGTAACCCAAAGGTCATGGGTTCGAGTCTCGGGCCGGCAGGGATTGTAGGTGGGGGGAGTGAATGTCCAGCGCTCTCTCCACGCTCAATACCACGACTGAGGTGCCCTTGAGCAAGGCACCGAACCCCCAACTGCTCCCCGGGCGCCGCAGCATAAATGGCTGCCCACTGCTCCGGGTGTGTGTTCACGGTGTGTGTGTGTGTTCACTGCTGTGTGTGTGCACTTTGGATGGGTTAAATGCAGAGCACGAATTCTGAGTTTGGGTCACCATACTTGGCCACTTCACTTTCTTTTCACTTTCACTTTCCCACCAACTATAGATCCCACCTTCTTGCATGCTACAATTGGTTGATTATGTATAATGCCTACATGCTATTGGTCAATTTTACTTATTACCTTCAGCAAGTATGAAAACAATAAGAAAACACACCCCAAACCTCAACATTTTAGGCAATTTAGAAATCCCAGCCAGGTCATGTCCCGGAAAAACAGGACATATGGTCACCAAGTGCTGTTACCGTCACTGTATGAAACCAATACTTTCATTCAGTGTTTCTTAAAATAGCCTCAGCCTGAAATATGTCATCAAATCCCAAGATCCCCACATTATCAATATCTGTTTGGTCTGGAGCTACAGATATCCCTTTAACTCTGAAAAGAGGAGAAGATTACATAGCTCATATATTTTATGTCTTTGGTTCTTGCTGGAGAATTGGTCCATAAAGGTAAATCCATGAAAATCCGGCCTCCCCGAGCGCAGCTTCATGGCAACTTATTCATTACACTGTTGCATGAACTGGATCGATACAGGAAGCCAAGCAGCAATTTAGCCCCCTGCACAGCAAACAAGTCCACAGACAAATGTTTCATGGCCCCTATATCTTACACTTATTATATTAGATGTGCATGTAGCTCTTCCTGAAGAAGGAGGATGTTGTGCTATGGCCATTGGTTATGACATTTAAACCCTGTTCACACTGACACTGATGAAATTGCTGTAGGTCTTTATATTCTTAGTTGCAGCTAGACACTTGTCTGCAGTATCCAACTATATCAGGTGGTGCATCCCATTGGTGGACATTTGCATAAAGATAAAAGCTGTATTGACAACAGCAGCTGTTGCTCCTGACATTAAAATTTGCCAACTTTTCTGGAAAGTTATCGACAACCAGTTGCTTTTATGTTGCAAATGGCTGTCACTATAAATCTGTTTTGGTGGATAAAAAAAACACAATATTTCAAATATATCAAAAGTTCCTTTCAGTTCAGCCTCGGTCATGCAAGACCAACTCCTATTTACTTAAAGGGGAAATACAGAAATTTCAAGAACTTGGATTTGTCACAACACATTAATGAGACAAAAATGGTACAAAAATTTGCAAAATTTGAAAGCTGAGACCATGTTTCATACCAGAGGTATGTCCATAACCTGTCTTGTCTGTTGGCGTTTTGTCAATTTCCTCTTTGCTTTGTGTGAGAATATATTTCTCTATTTAATATATTTTTCACTGTGTGAGAACATGGTATATAGTGTGATAGCGGCATGGCTTGTTGGACATAGCAACAGTAACTAAGGGTCCGTTGGTGACTGGCTGTTTATTTGCAAAAGGCGAGAATTATTCCGCAATACTGCGCATCGAACTTTCTCCTATTCATATAAATGAACCTGGTATATAGTACATAGTTTATTAAATAGTCTTTTTCAAACTGATGTGAAAGTTATATTTCCGCCACCTACTGGACTGGAGTGTAAAGCGCTAGAATGTACACACAATTTTCATTTTGGTGAATTATTCTGTTACTCTTTCCCCTCCACCATTTAAGTTGCCAGCCACTGGCAGCATTTTGGATCATTTTCATTTTTCTCATACATCATGGAAAAATCCATCAATTGCGAGAAAAGAGCTAAACCCTTCTGGTTAGTTCTGACTCAAGAAGGTTGCATTCAACTTTGGTTTCATTCGGTATACAAAAGGAGCTCAGTTTTATTTCCCAAGAATGTGAACTAATGCTAAAGTCTTTGTGACCATGTCTAAGTGAAGCTCTAAAGGCATGATCATGTGACTAGGCCCTGACATGACACTATTCCATGATGGACAAGGATCCATACATTAACATGATTCACCGACTTATTAGCCACTCGCTGGCTAAGCAGATGGTGAGTAGGCTGTCATACACTCAATGGATCTGCTTCATGTCTATGAAGAATTGATAGTCTTTCGGTGTGTAGCCGCGTGGAACGCTGTCACGCCACTGTGGACATGATCAGTCTCTCCACTCGTACTCATATGGGAACGGATGAGCTTATGTTTACATGACTTTCCATGTTTCCCGTTGGTCTTATACAACTGTGTGCATATATCCATGTTAATGTTTCCTTCAGGCCTGCAGTGCAGTCCATTCCGTCCTTGCATTTCCTTCATGGTAAATAAATCCTTTGTTCTTCCATTGCTTTGTTCTTTTTGTCATAATTATTTATGATATAGCACTGTTTTTACCTTTATATGTGTTATACGGATTACCTGTTCCTGTAGAAACTGCTGCACAGCGACAAATCACTCGAGTAGCTAGAAATTGTAGATGCTAAAACATACTGTATATTTGAAATAATGCTCGGGGTTTCTTCAGTTTGTTTCTTTTTTGTTTTGCTTAGACATTTGACTACTGGCATGATGTCTGGTCCACTTTGCAGATTACTTTAGCTATGAATTGCCCACTTAAAGGCCTTTCTGACCACACACCTTTTTGTTCTCCTCAAGGTCTGAATTTATGTCCATCCAAAATACTGTAACTTGAAATGAGACAGTTCTGTTTCTTAAAAGTCGAAAGTCCATTGGCTGCTCTCATAAACTAGCCATTGGCGTTTTTAAACTTGATCTGCGAATGGATTAAGAAAAATATTTGGAAAATGCGTAACAAAATGTAATTTGAGTGATGTATTTTAAAAAGATTTATTGTTGTATTGTTACATTTTTATAACATTTTAAACCTGAATTAAAGAAATAGTGCAACCCAAAAATGAAAATTTGCATAAAAATGACCCTTTAGTTTGTTTGTTCATCTGAACAGATTTGGAGTAATTAAGCAATGTGATGTTTTTGATGGCACCCATTCAATGTAGAGGAGCCATTGGTGATCTTTCCTGCTGATAAAAACATCACAATAATCCACACCACTCCAGTCCATCGATTAACATCTTGAGAAGCCAAAAGCTTAGTGTTCTTAATAAATCCATTATTAAGATGTTTTTCACTTTAAACCATTGTTTCCATCTAAAATATGCTGTTTAGACTCTCATTCTGACGGCACCCATTCACTGCAGAGGACCCACTGGTGAGCAAGTGATGGAATGACACATTTTTCCAAATTTTTGATTGAACTATTTCTTTAAATAATCAGTTTTAAATATAAACATTTAATATGTAACTCTTTAAAATGTTTTTAATGCCTATAAATCTATAGAGATTTATTCATTTATAAGTGCTCATTGGAACAATCTCTTCAGTCATAATGCACACACAAACTTGACTTTGGGTCTATATTAAAAGAGAGTACCTGATATGAGAAGAGCGGGGGCCGTAAATATGCAGAATTACACTACCTTTATAATTCATTTGTTCCACAGCCTTTACCCTATTAAAGATTAAAAAGGATCCTCTTGATTAAAACTTTATCCGCCATCAGTAGGATGCAAACTGGCTTTTTATCCATCTAGGTCTGTCTTTGTTGTCTTACTCATACTATCCATGATTTTTATTATTGTCTGAAGTGCATTGTTGCCCTTTTTCTAATCAATAATTAATTCAGCTTCAGTGATGTGAAAGACTTCACATGCAGTTGGTGTTCATACAATAATAATTACAAAGGGTAACTTCTACCTAATTAGTGTTATGACTCAAACATTCAGGTTCAGAGAGTGCATGTAAACAGCCAAACAAATCAACATGCATCAGCATTTGGATCCTAATGCTTTGTGTACAAAGTCTCAGATGTGCTTGAACATGAAGTGTTTGTGATGTTTCCTCACCTATATTAACATTGTTTTCTATTGCAATCAGCCTGTGACAATACTGAACATCACAGAGCTGCATTTTGTGGCTCAGATTCACTCCTTTTCAACAGCAGCACACTTTTTATTCCTATTTTAGACCAGCCGGCAGGTGCATTGAAGAAGCTGTGCCGTCACCCTCTATTGATATAGGTGCTTTCCCGCTTTTATGACAGAGATCTTAATAATTCAGTGACTCCTTCTCTGCCTGTAGACTTCCCTCTGAGCTGGAATTTTAATTTGATCTCCCCAAAGTTTTTTCTTCCCATCATCCGAGGCACTTTCCTTTTAATTAGGTTCATTATTTTCTCATGAACGTTGTCTCTTTTTTATTTGCCCCTCCTGATGTGGATGGGAGCACTATTAGAGCGGAGTGCAGAACTGGAGTAGAGCATCAGGTGTGTGTGCTAAACTGATTGGGCTAAAAACCTGCAATTATTAGTAAATTGTAAGTAGGTGAGGGTGGGTGGGGTAAGATGTGCCACTCCATTAATCTAGTAAACTGGGTATTTTTTATCATGAGACCATACAGGGCCCAAGGGGTTATTATAGTAAACTAAAATTATTCAAAATAAACTAATAAAAATACATTTAAATAAATACATTTTTACTTGAAATAAAATAAATGTTAAATGAAATTTAGGAATAAATAAATCTATATAAATAAATAATTTCATCTAGTTTCCAATTCAACATTTCTCATTTTCATTTAGTTTAACTTGATGTACCAACACAAACACTATAGACATTTTTATTTTTATTTTTTTTATAACTGAAATTAACTTTTAACTGAAATTAAAATGAAAACTGCCAATGTATAAAACCATGAAAAAGATTTGGCTACAGATTAGCTGTGAATTATCGTTAAGATTTTTATTTATTTTATTTTATTTTTTCCGACAAGGTAGTAGTGGGGTAAAATATGTCCGATTATTTGGGGTAAGATGTGTCAGTGGCAGATATATGTGACCCCGGACCACAAAACCAGCCATAAGGGTCAATTTTTCAAAATTGAGATTTATGCATTATCTGAAACTGAATAAATAAGCTTTCCATTGATATATGGTTTGTTAGGACAATATTTGGCTGAGATACAACTATTTGAAAATCTGAGGGTGCAAAAAAATCTAAATATTGAGAAAATCACCTTTAAAGTTGTTCAAATGAAGTTCTTAGCAATAAATATTACCAATCAAAAATTAAGTTTTCATATATTTACATTAGTAACTTTATAAAATAACTTCATGGAACATGATCTTTCACATATAAAAAACTATTACATATACTATTAAAAATTCAAAGTACTATTTCAAATTTCTATTAGAAAATCTATTAGAAATTATTAAAATATTCTTACTATAAACCTTTTTTCATGGTGGGTTATGAAAATGTGAATAATAATTTGCATTAAATTTACTCATCCTCAGCCATCCAAAATGTATCTTTATGGGACCAGATTTAAAAAATGTAAGATTACATCACTTGCTCACGGATGGATGCTCTGCAGTGGATGGGTGCCGTCAGAATGAGAGTCCAAACAGCTGATAAAAACATCACAATAATCCACAAGTAATCAAAAAATTGTAAAGTGAAAAATCTGTGTGTAAAATAGCTGTAGCTAAAATGAGTCCACAATTTATAATAACGCTTCCTCCAGTAATTCTCTTCTGCTTCAGACCAGACCACTTGTTCAGGAAGTTGTAGTTTAGCAGTAAGCAACAGTTTGAAGTTAAAAACATCTTAATGGTGGATTTGTTTCTTACGAACATGCAGCATTTCACAAGACATTCATTGATGGACTGACGGCACCCATTCACTGCAGAGGATCCATTGGTGGGCAAGTGATGGAATGCTACATTCCTCCAAATCTGTTACAATGAACAAAGAAACTCATCTACATCTTTTCATCACATTTTCATTTTTGGGTGAACAATTCCTTTAATAATAGTTTAATAGTTCTCCCTTTTAGTTTTTTTTTTTTTTTTTTAACTCAGCTTATATAACAAGGCAGTTCAAGACTGGATAAGGAGTATTGTTCTCCTCTGAGAAGTGAAGTACTGCCCTATTTGTGTTTATGTAACATCCAACCAAACATGACCTCACAAGTATCCTTGAAATAGCCCTTATCCGTCCACACGTCTGGTTTCTCGACACGTAGAACAAGAGGTGCTCTCCGTAACCCTAGTCTTTGTCAGGTATGATTAGAAAATAAATGAGTTGTTGGATTCATATAGACAAGAGGCTCATCTGCTGCGGGCCAGGATGCTGAAGTCTGGAACTCTTAATAGAATGCAAATTGATTTCTTCAGTTCTTCAGTGCTTCCGTGCTGCTGGAGAGAATCGCCGCCATGCCTTTGATGGAAAGAATGTCGTCTTGTTTCTTTCATAGCGTGGCTTTTCATCAGAGGCCATGAAAGTCGAAGCTAAATCCTCTTAGCGGCCAATCCTAGTTATGGCAGTGCGTTTATTGAGGTGTTACTGAAGTCAGTAGTGACGTGTGTCCGCTGTGAATAAATCTATTCTCAAACTGTTCAATTTAGTATTTTTCTTTTGGCTGCTATTTCACTAGATCTTTTTAAGTCATCAATATCTAAAGCTTGTTAGGTAACTTTATGTATTTTACAGAGATCAACTGGTAATAGCTATTAATTTCTTTAAAAAAGTGTGTTATAATTATTAAATAATACAAATGGATTATATAATTATTTAATATTTTGTAAATAAATAATAATAATGTTTATTAATATTAAATTAATATCAGTGATTGCATATAATTGCTTTGAGTACCATAAATAAATATCATACCACATGACCGTTTAAAATGAAAGGGAAATACCATAAATATCTGAAGTTTGTTAGGTAACTTTCCTACATATTTTACAAAGATAAAATTTTGATGGTAGTAAATATGAAATAATTCTGAAAACTTAATGTGTTGTGTTGTCGCGCTATATATCAAATAATTATTTATTTATTTATATACTATGACAATTGAAAATGAATTACATGGCGAACAGTGAATGAACTGTATTTATGATTGTCATTTTTTCCTCATCACTGAACTCATTAAAGTGCATGCATTCTGCGACCTTAAAATCTCACTGTTTTCCTCCTTGTTGAACTGTTTTCCTTGTTCCTCCTTTTTTTCTTCTTGTATTTCAGTTTGGGTTTTTTGTTTTTTATGTGGAAAATGGTAATGGAGAAAACTTGCACATTTGCTAAAACATTATCTCTTTTATTTTTTTTCCATGGGAAGTCACTTTGCTTTGAGTGCTGGCCCTGTTCGAATGTTCAGAGCACTCCCTGGTTAAAATCATTAGCAGCCCATTGACTGGATTTTCTGTCTGCTCCTCTCCTCCCTTCTGAGAGCTGTAACCAGGAGTTAGTGTCATGTTTCAGAATCCCAGCCTTTCTGAAAATCAGCTGATTATCATGGGATAGACGTGCTTCCAGAAATGGCTTCCGTGAAGGAAACTCTCCTCAAATATGTATATGCCCATTACTTGAGCTGAAATTGCTTCCACTCAACATGCAGCAAGTATTTGTATCTATGGATTTGATGAAGCAAACACATAGTCAAAAAAATATTTTTGATCATTAGCAATGTTGGAAAGAGTTGCTCTACTTAATTTGTGGATTTTTATTTATTTATTTATTTTTTTCCAGGATTCTTTGATGAATTAAACGTTTGGAAGAACAACATATATATATATATATATATATATATATATATATAAGTGCTGTCAAATGATTAATCATGATTAATCGCATCCAAAGTAAATTTGTTTGCAAAATATATGTAAAATATATAAAAGCAAAATAACAGGTCTTTGAGGGTCAGAAATCTGGCGGATAAGCAAGTGATCAAATACTTATTTGACACAGTAATTCACAAATAAATTGTTAAAAAATCATACAATGTGATTTCCGGATTTTTATTTTTAGATTCTGTCTCTCACAGTGGAAATGCACCTATGCTGAAAATTGTAGACCCCTCCATGATTTCTAAGTAAGAGAACTTGCAAAATCACAGGGTGATCAAATACTTATTGACCTCACTGTATATAAAATCAAATGACAAGATTATTTATCACTTTATAATTTATAAAGTGATTTTTAAGTCATGCATCAGTGCAAAAACAGCTGCTTTAACATAAAATGCTTCAGTTAAATTCATTATACCACCTAGCCCTGCTCTTTATTAACATTAGACAGCATGTTTGTGATATGTTAGTGACAAAGGCCACAAAAGAATGGTTCAAAAAGGACTGTAGATCTGTGTCTGTATCTATGCTATGGGACTGAAGGCTCCCCAAGAGACATAGAAAACCACATTCAAGTTATAGACTTTGAAATGACCTAAATCTTCCAGTATATGGTGTTAATAGCATGTTGGAGATTAATAAATCAGGGTTTGAAGCTTTAGTTCTTATACAAACTGTATTTTCATTGTTCAGGTCCCAATTTACAACTGACTCTTATATATACTTTAGTTTAAAAAATGAAAAGACTTGAACAAGGAGACAACTAAAAACAAATATAAGATGCAAATATATGCAAATGTGGTACTTGGACTGAATCATTATTTTTCAAACGGTTGGTCTGAGACCACCGAAGCCCCTAAACCAAATCCATTAAAATGAATTACCAGCAGATATAGTTGCATAATACAATAATAAAAATAAAAAAATCAAGGAAAAGCATACTTTTTTTTATATCTGTCTTTAGATGTCTAACAAAAGCTGCCATGGTTTTTAAGCTTAGAACAGACAGTCATGCTGTGTCTATCCTGTGTCTTTTAAATTGCACCGTGTAGTCAGGCAGTGTCTTGGAATACTGCTCCCAATTACTGGATGGAGAGGCAAAGGCCATGCTGAAGCCTCGGCAAAAATGAGGCCCTGATATTACAGCTCCTCACAGTGACAGAACCTGTGAGCCTAGAAGACGTGGAGAAACACTGCTCACTGTCACCATGGCCTTTAGCTTTCTGCTGGGCTCTGAGGACGTGAAGCGTGCTTTTTCACTTCGGCATATATTCCGATGTGCCTTTGTTTTCACGTCCACTGTCAGCGCAATTGATATTCTGAAAATGCATGACATAACCGCTCTGAAATGATTTGCTTTATACTTGATCTGCCTTTATCTGTTTTGTAACTGTTGTTATGTCCGCTTGGTGGCTAATAAAGTTGTGGTGGACAGTAATAATTAAAGGAAAGGTTCATGCAGAAATGAAAATTTGATGTTAATTTACTCACCCTCAGGCCTTCCAAGATGTACTGTAGGTGACTTTTTTTTTCTTCAGCAGAATAGTAATTAAGATTTTTAGCTGAGGCCGTGGTACTTTGTGATTCATAAAATGCAAGTCAGCAGTTGAGAGTCAAAAACAGCATGGAAGGCAAAACTAAATTAAGGCTCCTGATGATATATTTAAGTCTTATGAAGTGAAACGATCAGTCTGTGCAAGAAACTAAACATGATTTACAACATTATTACCTGTTATCCAGACCCTCATGCAAATAGGGAACTACGATTCTTTTTCATGACTGGTTGTTTCAGTGAACTGGTTCGCTGGTTTGGAAACGTAATGCCAGTGTTTAATTTTTCACATTACCAAGGCTGTTTAATAAGGCTTCATGAGATTTTTAGATTTATCTACATGCCTAATTGAAGGTTGGAAAAAAGCAGTCGACAGTCTTTTTATGTAAAATAGCCATATAAAAAATGATATCGATGCTAATAATAAACCAAAAATAGTATCTGAATAGCTTGGTTCAGTTTAGTAATATCTATTCACCATGGAAAGGATTTTTATTTTTTTGGTATCACAGGCTCAAACTCTGGCAAATTAATCAAGAAAACATATCGCACTGCCAGCTTTGACAAAAGAGACTAGATATGAGGGTTCTGTCTTCTCTTGCATGGAGAAGTTGTTTAGAGTTTGGTTTGATAAAACTAATTCTCAAGTCAATGTCAAGTGGAATCAATTTGATCATAAACGGCTAACAAACGTCTGCGCTCCCGCTATCTCTAAGGTTCAGTTCTTCTTCTGTCACTCAGAATAGATTTCATATCTGTGCTCTGTTGTCATCTTGTGTGTGTTTTTTTAATCTTATGTGCCTTCTTGCAGTTTGTCACACACACCTTGCAAAGCCTGTATGAATAACTGCACCTGCCGACTCCCACACCAAATTTTGCCAGACAATAAAACAGAGTCAGCTCCATTAAAATGGAATTGTTGTGTGTGTTTGGATCACTGTTCTGCCACTGAATTATTGAACACTTGTGTGTTCACTGAAAATGCCAGCTGTTCTTTTTACCAAGGCAGACAGAGCCGAAGAGACAGAGGATGCATAAACCATAAACCTCGATGGAAATAACATAAAAGCTCCAAACATCATCTTAATTGACTCATTACATACATAGTTTTGAAGTTGAAAATCATAAAAACTGGTTGTGGTTCTGTGAAATGTTCAACCTGGTTGCCTCTCTTTTGGGTCTTGTTAGCTTTTGCTTGCTACACATTGTCATGTCCTTCGGTGTAACTTGCTAAAATAGCAACGCTACTAACTTCAGTTTTCACAATAATGTAGCTCGTCCAGTAACAAGCTACATTTTTCGACAAGTAGCCACGCAGCGTGACACATTCTGTGACATATCGGATTGTATTGCACCTGCAGCTTTAGCTGAGAGAATATAACAAAATATCTCCTTAAATATCCCCTCTCTCTCTCTCTCGTATGAAACATTGGGACAGATGATTCGTTTTACGTAATTGTATCATTCGAATGGTTCATGCAAATTAAATGGTTCAAAAAATGACTCAATTCACTGGAGTCCCCAAGCAGAAGTCCTCACACTGCAGTTTCATCATCTTTTGTAGTGAAAGATTTAGTTTGTTTGTTATCTACAAACCCGATTCCAAAAAAGTTGGGACACTGTACAAATTGTGAATAAAAACAGAATGCAATGATGTGGAAGTTTCAAATTTCAATATTTTATTCAGAATACAACATAGATGACATATCAAATGTTTAAACTGAGAAAATTTATAATTTTAAGGGAAAAATAAGTTTATTTTAAATTTCATGGCATCAACACATCTCAAAAAAGTTGGGACAAGGCCATGTTTACCACTGTGTGGCATCCCCTCTTCTTTTTATAACAGTCTGCAAACGTCTGGGGACTGAGGAGACAAGTTGCTCAAGTTTAGGAATAGGAATGTTGTTCCATTCTTGTCTAATACAGGCTTCTAGTTGCTCAACTGTCTTAGGTCTTCTTTGTCGCATCTTCCTCTTTATGATGCGCCAAATGTTTTCTATGGGTGAAAGATCTGGACTGCAGGCTGGCCATTTCAGTACCCGGATCCTCCTCCTACGCAGCCATGATGTTGTAATTGATGCAGTATGTGGTCTGGCATTGTCATGATGGAAAATGCAAGGTCTTCCCTGAAAGAGACAACGTCTGGATGGGAGCATATGTTGTTCTAGAACTTGGATATACCTTTCAGCATTGATGGTGCCTTTCCAGATGTGTAAGCTGCCCATGCCACACGCACTCATGCAACCCCATACCATCAGAGATGCTGGCTTCTGAACGGAGCGCTGATAACAACTTGGGTTGTCCTTGTCCTCTTTAGTCCGGATGACATGGAGTCCCAATTTTCCAAAAAGAACTTCAAATTTTGATTCGTCTGACCACAGAACAGTTTTCCACTTTGCCACAGTCCATTTTAAATAAGCCTTGGCCCAGAGAAAACACCTGCGCTTCTGGATCATGTTTAGATATGGCTTCATTTTTGACCTATAGAGTTTTAGCCGGCAACGGCGAATGGCACGGTGGATTGTGTTCACCGACAATGTTTTCTGGAAGTATTCCTGAGCCCATGTTGTGATTTCCATTACAGTAGCATTCCTGTATGTGATGCAGTGCCGTCTAAGGGCCCGAAGATCACAGGCATCCAGTATGGTTTTCCGGCCTTGACCCTTACGCACAGAGATTGCTCCAGATTCTCTGAATCTTTGGATGATATTATGCACTGTAGATGATGATAACTTCAAACTCTTTGCAATTTTTCTCTGAGAAACTCCTTTCTGATATTGCTCCACTATTTTTCGCATTGGGGGAATTGGTGATCCTCTTGCCATCTTGACTTCTGAGAGACACTGCCACTCTGAGAGGCTCTTTTTATACCCAATCATGTTGCCAATTGACCTAATAAGTTGCAAATTGGTCCTCCAGCTGTTCCTTATATGTACATTTAACTTTTCCGGCCTCTTATTGCTACCTGTCCCAACTTTTTTTGGAATGTGTAGCTCTCATGAAATCCAAAATGAGCCAATATTTGGCATGACATTTCAAAATGTCTCACTTTCAACATTTGATATATTATCTATATTCTATTGTGAATAAAATATAAGTTTATGAGATTTGTAAATTATTGCATTCCTTTTTTATTCGTAATTTGTACAGTGTCCCAACTTTTTTGGAATCGGGTTTGTAGTTGTATTTAGTTTAGTTTAGTTTTGTTTTGCTTTTGTGCCAGATATCTACTGCTCTGCCCATAAAACATAGACCAGGGCTAGTTGTCACAAAAGCTGTATCTCAATAACAGTGAGGTGTTAATCAATGGTTTACAAAATCCTTGTTTTTTTATCCTCCAATGCAATACATTAAACTATACAGCTGTTGCATAAATCAAGTCGGCACTTTGATTTTGCTGGAAATTTTATGAAAGGCTATATATAAGGCTGGTTCCATTCCAATTCTACTCTATAACTATTGAACTATTATATTTTGAAAATAGCATTTAATGTGTATTTGTGTGTGTGTGTGATAGTAAAACCTGAATTTTTTGACATTGTGGGGACTGGCCTGCGGTCCCCATGAGGGGAAAAAATTATTAAAAATAGGGTCATTCCATGTCAGCTCAACCAGACGTCCCCGGCTCAAATTTTTGATTTTGCTAATATTTTTTTCTAAGGAAAGACAGACATGTATAGTGATGAAAGCCAAAATATTAAATGTCATAGATGAATATTTACGGAGTAATCCACTTTTTTGTAGAGGGTGGTCAAAATGGCTATTTTTACCTGAGATTCAGAGCCAAGTTACAAGGGGGTAAAAATCTTCAGAAAGATGGCAGCATCATAATGTTATTTTTACACAGAGATTGGTAGGTCTATTAGTAAAATCGGTTCACTTTAGCAATCTTTGTTGCAGTATGTGCCAACGGTGACCATTCAAAAATAGGGAAACAGCACTTTTCAAGTTTTTTTCTCAGAGGTTTGCATGCCTGTAACTCGAGAAGTATAAAAGATATCTTAATGCCGTTTTAGATATTGTGTCTTAACAAGCTTTACTTTTGGCAGCTTCATTTCTAAGGCCCTATATAGTTCGGTTCCAGAGATATTGGATTTTTAATATGGCTTCAGTAGAAAATTGTTAAAATGTACATATTTTCAGTGGTCAAAAACAAAATGTGGGTTAATTTGCAAAAATACTGTATGATACAGAAGCCAATCCGTAATTAGAAAGCAATCCTGCCCCTTGTCAGTGGAAATTAATATTAGCTGGTTCAGTTCCAACACCTACCAGGAGGGTGGACATTTCAGCAAGACAAACACACAGCCGAGGAAAGTCTGTTTTCATTTTAATTTCAGTTAGAATTTTAGTCATTTTGTTGTGTTTTTGTCATTTTTATTGGTCATTGTTATTATTATTAATATTATTTAATATGCCTGTGTAGTTTTTATTAATTTTTCTTCAGTACATTTCAGTTTGAGTTATTTTAGTACATCAAGTTAAACTAAATGAATGCTTTGTCAACAAGCCGAAAAAAAAATATTGTTTGATGTTTTATTTTATTCCAGCTGACATTTATTTCATGTAACAATGTTTTTTTGTTTGTTTGTTTGTTTTGTAGTTAGTAGTATGTAGTTTTTTTCATAAAAATATCTTGATTGTAGTTTAACTCTTTGCTTGTATCCTGATAAATAGTAGATTAAAAGTAGCTTCCCAATTTAGCACTGCTTTGCTTCTATAATGCTGATGTGAGAGATAAAATGAACAGGAAAATTCAGTTCTGGAAGAAAATCACTTTATCTAATTATCTGCTTTGGCTGTTTGGGATGCGTGAAAACGTACATGTCCCAGTGGCAGCCGGCGATAGCCTAAAATTGTCAGACTCTGCGTTTGTGCAGCTCTCGCAGGCGATCTCTGGCTGCTAGACGACCGCTCCACAAGTTTGCAGAAACGCTTTCCACTGCATGTGTGGGTAGAAAGCCGTCACGTTTCACAGATTTATTCTTAGCTGTCTTTTATTTTTTACAGCTGTCTATTTATGTCAGTGTTCTTCGGTCGGTCTGGGGTTTACGTTAATTGCTTTCCCTTTACCTCTGTCTTTGTTCACACTAACTGTGGTTTGATGAATTATCTCTCCTCACACAGCAGCAGGTAGGATCACTCCTTACGTGTCAATCAGTTACGGATGAGCCTCCCCAGGGATCACGCTCATCTGCGGGATATTTTTAACTTCTTCACTGTGAGGATGCTGTTTTATTGAGAGAGACTGTATTGATATTGAGATGTGGGATGCGCCATAGCATTTACACTTTAACCTTTTACTTTTTCATATAGAGAAATGTTTAAAGAGAAAGATACACGTTTATCCCAGATTATTAACAGATTATTGCGATGATATGCAGAAGCTTTTCTAGACGTGTGTGAAAGGTGTTTTAGTGGATACCACATCTCTAAAAAAATGTTTATGGTTTTTCCTTTTTTTTTTTTTTGTACTTTTGCATATATGATGAAACATATGTATGCACTGGTTCACAAATGTAAAAGTATTTTAATATTTATTAATACACATTTGCTACAATGTTGGGGTCAATAAGTTTTTTTTTCTGAAAGAAAATTATATTTTTATAGCAGCAAGGATGCATTAAATCAATCAAAAGTGACAGTAAAGACATTTATGCATTGATGATAATCAGAAATGTTTCTTGAGCAGTAAATCAGTATATTAGAATGATTTCTGAAGATTATGTGACACTGAAGACTGGAGTAATGACGCTGAAAATACAGCTGCGCATCACAGGAAAAAATTAATAAAATTTAAAAAATATAAATTAAGAAAAAGTTCAAAATAAAAATATAATTAAATATAATTTTTTTTTAAACATTGTTAATAATATTTTATGTTATTTGTTTTTACTGCATTTTTGATCAAATAAATGCAGCCTAAAAAAAAAAATCTTACAAACAAACAACAGTAGTGTATATTTTATGTGTGAGTGTATGTATGTATGTATATATATATATATATATATATATATATACATACATACATACACATATATATATATATATATGTATACATAAACACTACTAACTATAAACATCTCCACAGTATATTAAATATATATGAAGCACCATGTGACTGAAGAGATCATGTAGCACACATGGGTTTACCATTTATTGCACTTTATTCTATAGTGACTTATAAACCGGACGTCTCGCACATTCAAAGGAATTTTTATTTTTATTTTTTTTGTACGAATAATTACCAATGAGCTCTTGTTTCTGTGTGATTCTAAGTTGTAATGGCAGATCTAGAATAATTACATATGCATAGATACAATGTCAAATGTTCTTTTTTTTTTTTTTTAAAGATGATCTTTTGTTTCATTTCCACCATTCTGTCAATCTCAGATGGTGAGGTTTTCAACTGTAGGAAGTATAGGATTGCAAAAAAATAGCAAAAGCTCTAACTTCAGTTCAAAACGCTAAGCATTTTGGAGCTATTTGACTCTTAGGGTGCTTCTCTGATGCATTATTATGTCAGTTTACATCCCAGTGGGCACCGGGCCTGCTGACTGCAAATCCAATATCGGCAAAGTGAATCTGATGTAACCTCACAACTCCCCGTTGGTTTGCGCTGGAATCCCAGCAGCTGCTTTACTGCAGTTGCCTGTCAGCCATTTTGTTTCACTTCGTTGCTCAATAAAGAGTCCAAACCCTTGGCTTTTTTCAGTCTTGCTTACATACAGCATAAAGAAGGAATCACGGTTGGCTTTGGTCTTGTCCCTGGAGAGCACTGTGTAAGTGAAAACTTTGTAGTTTCTTGTTCTCTGTTAATGCAGCTGCTCCTCTGAGACGAGGCACAATGCATGTGTGTGAGAGACGAGAGAGTTTGTTGACTGGCAGCTCCATGAACGGGTTTGATCTGTGTATTAGCTTGACCTCACATACACTGTTATATAACTTATTTGTGCAGAAATATCTGCACTGCAACAACTAAACGAATATTACTGGCATAGTTTAGCCAAAAACTTAGATTCTGCCATCATTTACTCTGCATCAAATCCTTCCAAATATGTATGACTCACTTTCTGTAGAATGCAGAAGAAGATATTCTGAAGAATCTTCACATCCTTTTACATCCAAAAATGTTTAAAAGAACTTCATAAAAGTAATCTATGAAACGTGCACAAGATGCAAAGTCTTTTGAAGCCATAAAAAGCCAACTTTTCAACATAAATTAATTGGAAAAACATGCCTCTACCTGCATTTTTATTGCAGTTTCCAGCTGAAGTGAATGATAATGATATGCTTTTCCCCACAAATTATGATTCCGGGTCAACTTATCGATTAATAAATACGTATTTTCACACTGTAAAAAATCTAAAGTTGAGAAACTTAAAAGTTTAAGGCAACCAGCTTCAGCAGATTTTTGAGTTTTCTCAACCTTTTGTTGTAAACTGAATACAACACGTAATCTGCTGAAGCTGGTTCCCTTACACTTTTAAGTTTCTCAACTTTTGATTTTTTACAGTGCAGGTGGTTCCTTGAGCAGTATGTTATGAACCTCTGAAACTTTTATCATAGTGCATGATTTGTAAACTAAAACATTTAACCAGCTCCAAATCAATGGCTTTTCTTATATTGTAAACTTGCTTGGTTGCACACCTGGTAGCGCTCGGGCACAAGTCCTGTGAACTACAATTTACAATAAAAGAGTTCAAAATCTTGTAAAAGCAAGCTAAAATGGCATGCTTGCTTCATCAGATGTGGTTTTATCTCATGTTTGCTTTCGTTAACATTATTGTTTAGGTTTCGTGCAGCTGGTGCATTATTGTCAAACGCGATAGAACATTAACCTTTTAGCGCCACTCACCAGACATTTAATTTCCAAACTGCTGAGATTACATACAACAACCAGTGTAAATGTTGCCAGATTCATGTTCATCTGTTAAAAATAAATAAGTAAAACTGAATGTCAACACTAACTGGACGTAACAAGTGCCGCGAAATTTGCAAGAAGCAGTGTAATATAATTTTGCACAAATCTCACCACAGACCTGTTTTTTCCAATGAGACTGGGTTGCAACTTAAACTGAAAAATGGATTGAAATTTGTTTTTATTATTATTATTATTATTATTGATCCCTTTCTGTGAACAATTCACTCTATAATTGCTGCAAACAGATTAATAAGCCAGTGAGTTCAACTCGAGAACCAAATAATTGAAAGTAATTGGTGATTTGAGTCGAATCTTTTCAGTAAATTGGTTTATGCAGTTCATAAAATTTATCTGAATGACTGGTTCATGAATCAGACTGATCCGGTCCTCGAGTTCGTAACTCACTGACACAAAGATCCAGTTTTATTGTTGAACAGCAACACCAACTTCAGTGTGTTCATTACGCAAAACTGTGAGGTGAGCTATGATTGTATGACTTCGGAAGGCATAGGGCTACTTTTAAGGAACTTTGTTGGTGATCAGTTTCGTGGTTAATGGGACTGTTGTCAAATAATCTTTTTCTCTTTTCATACTCTCCTAGGACAAAGAGAGTGAGTCACTGTTACCGCGTGGCATACCGTCACATGGAGAGGACTCTGACCCAGGACGAAGTGCGTATCATCCACGGAGCTATTGAGCAGGCAGCGGAAAAAGAGCTTGGAGCACAGGGAAGATACTGAGCTTTCCCAACAATCATCATGACGGTCTTCCACCTTCCATGATGGGATTCACAGATATAGTCACATCTCTCTGTGGCTATAAAACGTGGAAACTCGCAGCGACACCTGCACTTAGGCTCCATCTGCAGTTTCTTAAAATAACACTTCACCTAAAAATGAACATTTTGTCACTATTTACTCATGTCCCTGTCATGTCCCTATAAGGAGAATTTTGAAGAACCCGAATGTAGCTTTTGTACCCGAATGTGAAGAACAAAACATCGTGAAAGGGACAATTCAGCCAAAAATGAAAATTCAGTCATCACTTACTCGCATTCATGTCACTCCAAACCTGTGTTGACCTAAATCTGAAGACATTTTTTTGAAGAAAGTTGGTAACCTAACAGTTTTGGTGATCATTGATTTCCATTGCATTGACTTCCACTGTGTTCCATACTGGTTTAAAACAAGGGGAAATGATGACAGAATTTTCTTTTTTTGAAAAACCATCCCTTTAAAACAACATTTTTGCACTCTGGATGACTGTATTTTTGATGCTTTTACAGAGGTTTTTTGATAAGTTTTTGGAGCTTGACAGACGTGGTCACTATAAACTGAAACTGCAATAAAACAACACAGGTTTGAAATGAGAGTGGGTAAATAATGACAGAATTACAGTTTAGCAAGATTTGACCTTCAAATAACCTTTGGGTCATAATAACCTCTCTAGGCCTGATTGATTCTCCCAACTTCCCAGGCTGGCACGAACTTCATCATGGTGCAAACAGCCAGATTTAACACAAATATCAAACAGGCCTTTTATGCAGCTGGATCCGTGCCAGACTGATGATAAGCAGGAAACTAGAGCTCTTATTTCTGCATTTCTGTTTTCCTAAGGAAGATATGAGGTAGCCTGTAATGAGCTGCTGCCCAGAAATTACCAAGATAATGAAACGCTTCCTTAAAGTCACTCTACAGTAAAATGGCAAACGGGAGGCTAACAGGTCACCATTTGTGGTAGAAAATAAAAGTGTGTTGAGGTGTAATTGTGTCACTGTGTCTTTTATTTATATATATATATGTATATATAATACAGACTGAGTAGTACTCCAATACTTGCAGATTTTGGGGAGTAACTGAATTTATCTGTGATTCAAAAAGTTGTCAAAAGTGACAGAAAAGATCTGTATAAACTGTTTCAAAATAAATAAATGCTGTCCTTTTGATCTTTCTACTCATCAAATAAACCTGAAAAAAGTATCACATTTCCAAAAAATATTAAGCAGAACAACAGTGATAAAAAAAAATTCAAATACCACTATTAATAATATTGATCATGTGATAACAATAATAGTCTCATGTGACACTGAAGACTGGAGTAATGATGCTGAAAATACAGCTTTGCATCACAGGAATAAATTAAATTTTACAAGATATTCACTCAGAAAACAGTTATTTAAAATTGTAATAATATTTTGTGAGCATAAGAGGCTTCTTTCAAAAACATTTAAACAATCTTACTGACCCCAAGCTTTTCTAACCCTAAGCCAGCGATGTTGTTTTATACCGAAGAAGTCCTTTTTATAAAATAAGCAAAGGTGGAAAAATGAAGCCATCATTTTCTTTTATTGCCTGTCTATTCTTTTGTTTGTTATATGTCATGTTTGTTTTTAGATTGTGACATATTATTCACCTCCAGGTCACTCTTTTGGATCCAATATTAACAAAACGTCCCCATTCTCCCGGCCCTACTTCATATGTATACAGAGACAGATTGGAAAACCTGACCCCAACCAGTGTGGCATTTGTTGGAGCAGCCCAGAGACTCCTCTGCATCTTAATGAGCCCTTATGGTGTGATCCATGTGTCACGCTCTTGTTTCCGAGGAGTGGCTAAAGAATACATGGATCTTTCTTTGGGGAACAAGTTCAATTAGAATCCCAGTAATGAATTTTTGATGTGCTGCAATCAGATACTGAATGAATGGGACACTCCAGCAGAGCCTGGTCCGGCGGGGCTACTTCTCATGTGTTAATGCATTTCTGCTGATTTATGCAAGATAGGATTTGATCATTCATTTAAATGCCAGTTTTAAAGAACAAAATGTTCAGGGTGTTTAAATCCTGTTTGCAAAATAAAACCATTTACTTTTAACAAATACACCACTGTTCAAATGTTTGGGTTTGGTAATATATATATATGTTTTTGAAAGTCTGTCCTGCACACGAAGGCTGCATTAGAAATCCCAGTAGATCTATGAAAACTGTTTATGTTTCATTCCTGCTACATGAAGTAATTCTCCTTCCAGCAATGTGACATGAAGGTTGAAGTTCATTTGAAACTCACCTTCTCTTGGCCTTTTACCAATTTGGAGAATGTGAAATTGAGTCTGATATTCCTGTTTCTCTGAACTGAAAGTGAACAACTTGATTTGAGAAATTCCTGATTTTCCAGGATGTTGTAGACGGATCAATACTCTCACCAGAGGATGGCAAACACCAAATGGACTGGATCAATCAAGGGGAATTAGAAGAAGGGAAAAGAAAAAGGCAATTCATCACCCTCTTTGTTAGGAATAAGTATATGCCCAGAGCACCACTTCCATCCAGCTTTTGGAGAGATTTTTTGACATTTTATGTGGAGTATCAGCGCTGGGCTCAACACTTGGATCAGATTCTGCATGAAAGATCAATGCATTTCTAAAAATAGATTAAAATTTTATTTGGCCCTTGCTCAAACCGACACAAGACCTCACTTCTGAGAAACTCTGAGGTCCAGAGTTCAAAGTCATCAGCATAACGGTTTTACCATTTGTTTCACCAAAAACTTCGTAAATTTTTTTGTCTTTGCTCGTCTTGTTTGGTTTGTGCGATGCTCATTTTTCACATCTGTCTGTTTCTATTCATCACTGAAGTGTCATGGAACCAAGAGAAAGTGTTGGGCTAAAGTGCAGGTGCTTATTTATTACCATTTATTGAAACTCAAAGACGGGCACAAATACATCAAATCTGATATGATACATTTTAAATCCCTTTTTATTGTTTCCTCTCAGGCAAAGTGCAACAGCTCAGCTGGGAATTCATGTTGGAGGTCTTTACAACCAATTTTCTTGCAAAGGAAATGCAATTTTCTCTTGCTCAGGATCACACAGTCTTCTTAAGAGTCTCGTCGTGAAAATAATGAAATGAGCTCGGAGCCATTAAACGGTCAAACAAAGAAAAACACTTTTTGGATAGTCAAAGATGTTATGTACTAACTGACGTGATTTGATTCTGGCACTTGCCTTTTGACAGCTGTGATTTTATGTTGGTTTACTGATGGTAAAGTCACAGTTTCGTTGGTATGGCCAGTAAATGTTTGAAACCAGATGTAGAACTGCATCATATGCCACACAGAAGATTTCATCCCCATAGACTTGCATCTGTCATGACTTTATGAGTGTGACCTATCCAAGCAATATATCCACTCTCTATATCTTTTACAAGATCTCTGTGGACATATGTTAATATAAAACCTTGCGACCTTAATATTTATGTGTATGTCATGTCAGAGACAGTATAAAGTGTGTAGACGGACCACTCAGTATGGCAGCTGTATGAATTGGGACAAAATTGGGGCACTTTTTACCATTGAGATGACTGGGAAAATGTCACAATTATCTTGAATTCAGCTTTAACCCTCTGGTGCTGTTTGGTAAATTAGCCTTTTTTTTTTTTTCTTTATCCGAATGGTACAAAAAAGTTTTGGCACTTGCTATGTGCACAGGAAAAAAAAATGATATGTAAAGGTTAAATGGTCCTGAAAAAAACCTTTACGTTTGGAAACGTTTGGTACGGGGCCCAAACAAAATCTTACTAAAAGCTAAATTTGTGTGATATCAACCTCAAATTTGAAACACTACTTGTTTAGATTTATGGCTTTGATTTTCTTGCAGTTTTAGAGTCAAACATGTTTTCTAAAATATAGTTTTCATGTAAAATTTAGTACTTTTGTGCATTCTTCATAATAATTAACTGAAACTTCTTTTTTTTTGTTTCACTTTTTCAAAAAGAGACTAAACGTTAGTCTGTGCTTCAAAGCATTTAAGATTTAAATTGGAAATTTCACTGTCAGGTCTAGGCACAAAAAGTGGCTAACAGGTAATAAATGGATCATAACTATTATTAACTATAATTTATTTTACCATCAAACGCCCTATAAATTATTCAAAATATTGCTACGGAGACAGCACCAGGGGGTTAATATTATCCATATATAGTTCACATCAACAAGATCTGATCAAGCTGATTTGCCTATTTATATTGCTTTCCCAACATTGTAAAAAAAAATTGTAAGTTGCATTTAGAATTGTTTCTTTTTATCAAGTTTTTCCATTTTCATTTTCTTCATGTCTCCAGCTGAGAGGCATTGCCTTCTCCATGCGATCCTATTGTGACATAAGGGCTTCTATCAGAGCCATATTGTGTCATATATCAAGCTTGTGTCTCCAGGAGTAAGTAAGAATGCCTGGTGCAGGTGGAAAAGGGTTAATAATGGCATTAAAGTACCAGCCGCAGGCGGCAGGGAGGACGAATTAAGCCGAGAGGTTATTCAGATCGGGTGCTGTTATGAGGCACGATGGAGCTGCTGGGTGACACCCATATTAATCACACCGTGCCGCTGCCGCCCGTCCTGGAAAACTCCCAGGATGCACTCGCACCCTCAATGGCCTGAGGGGATAAAGAGGTGAGAAATGTGCAGTGTTCACTGGATAGACGGTCAAGCGCTGCCCTGAATTACAAAGATGGAGATCAGCTATCACACTTTATTCTAATATTTAATTTAATACACAGAAAAGCAGCTTTCCACAAACCTGTGCCTCTAAATGGAACAATGTAACTCAACCTTTTAACCTTTATGCAGACAAAATCAATATGGTTTCTGTGTTGTTCTCCCTACATTCCCTGACCCAGACCTCAGCCAACCCAAGGAACCCTTATAAAAAATGAATAATACAATTACATTATTACAGTAGCCTTAATTATAGTGTTGACCAGTACAGCCTTTCCTATCTGCTGGATACATTGTCCTGTAGCTTTTGTGAAACAATTAAAGATTTACCTAATTTAATGATGATTTTATGTTCTATAAAAGGTTTTATAAGAAGTTGTTTGTCAACCATATTTAAGAAGACAATTTGAATGCAACTTTTCAATCCATTTTACTTCCATTTCCATAAATGTGACTTATTTCTAGGTGAAGATATTCAGTGAGAATAAAATGTAGCGTGAGGCCTGATTTTATCCATTGTGATTTGATTGAATAATGAAAAATTGCAAAAACTGCAGCCAGATTAATTTGGGGTTTGCTAAAATACGAAAATAGCTATTGTTTTGGTTATTGTTTAACATTCTGTTATAAAAGCCCAAATCATGCCAGCAGAAGAGTTTAGAGGAAACGACCTAGGTTACGTATGTAACCCAGGTTCCCTAAGGGAACGAGAGCTGCGTCGGAGACGCTATGGGAACGCTCTCAGCGTCATTCCGCTCTGAATATCGTATGCAATCAGTCCAATAGAAAGGGCGAAGCGTCACGGGCGGGGTGACGTCACGACCAGGAAGTAGATAAGCACGTGAGGCGGCGCCCGCGTTAGCTCCATGTCATGAAGCAAGCGCTGGCAGGGATGCCGGAAGTATGGCTGCGAGACGCAGCTCTCGTTCCCTTAGGGAACCTGGGTTACATACGTAACCTAGGTCGTTCCCTTTCAGGAACGTCGAGCTGCGTCGGAGACGCTATGGGAACGCTATACCAACGCCTCCATACTGACAAGTCCCTGTCTGTGTCAGGACAAAAGGACAGAGGAGCCTGGAGTGGCTCGGAGATCAAGGTTGTAAAACCTCGCAAAGGTCAGGGGCGTGGACCATCCAGCAGCGTCGCAGATGTCCCGTATTGGGACACCTGCCCAAAGGGCCTTTGAGGCCGCCATACCTCTAGTTGAGTGCGCTCTGACTCCCAGCGGATGGGCAAGCCCAGAGGCCTCGTAAGCAAGGTTAACAGCATCCACAATCCATCTACTAAGAGTGGGCTTCGTAGCAGGAAGACCCCTCTTAGGCGGACCATAGCATACCAGCAACTGGTCCGTCTTTCTCCACAGGGCAGCTCTGTGGATGTATGCGCCCAGTGCTCGCACTGGGCACACACAGTCGTGCTTCTCCTGGTCAGGCTCCCTGAAGGGAGGAGGACAGAAGGCCTGCAGTACGACCGGCTGTGGTACGACTGTCGGGACTTTAGGAAGGTACCCCGGACGGGGGTAGAGAAATACTTTCGCCATGCCGGGCGCAAAGTCAATGTGAGAAGGGGCCGAAGAAAGAGCCTGAAGATCCCCCACCCTCCTCAGAGAGGTGATGGCCAACAGGAAGACAGTCTTGATAGTGAGGAGTCTATCAGTTATCTCCTCAAGAGGCTCGAAAGGCGCCCTACTCAGAGCCTCCAATACCACAGCCAAGTCCCACGTAGGGACTCGTGGTCGCACCGGAGGCTTCAGCCTCAGCGCACCGCGGAGGAAACGTATCACCAGGGGTTGTCTGCCCACTGACTGGCCATCGATAAGGGCGTGGTATGACGAAATAGCAGCCACGTAGACCTTGATCGTGGAGTGGGTTAACCCTGTGGAGAACCGGGCCTGCAGGAACTCCAGCACTGTACCAACTGGGCAGTTAACTGGGTCAAATTGGCGGTCTCCGCACCAGGAAGTGAAGAGTTTCCACTTCAGGGCATACAGTTTCCTCGTAGAGGGAGCTCTGGATTGAAGGAGGGTCTCAACAACCTCAGTTGACAGACCGGAAGCTACGAGTTGCGCCCCCTCAGAGGCCAAACCCACAGCTTCCATAGCTCCGGGCGGGGGTGCACAATGGTGCCCCCTGCCTGTGAGAGGAGATCTCTTCTGACAGGCACCGGCCACGGGGTGCCGTCGAGAAGAGCAATCAGGTCCGAGAACCATACTCGGCCCGGCCAGAACGGCGCTACTAGCAGTAGACTGACCGCGTCCCGGCGCACTCTCTCCAGAACTCCCGGGAGCAAAACGATCGGGGGGAAGACGTACAGACGCAGCCTCGGCCACGTCTGCACCATAGCGTCCAGACCCAGCGGGGCTGGCGGAGCTAGAGAGAACTAGAGGGGACATTGCGCTGACTCTCGAGTGGCGAAGAGGTCCACCTGTGCCTGGCCAAAGACCTTCCAGATCTGCTTCACCACCTCTGGGTGAAGCATCCATTCCCCGGGCCTCAGCCCCTGCCTCGACAGAATGTCTGCTCCCACGTTGAGATGCCCAGGGATGTGAACAGCTCTCAAGGATAGGAGCTTGCCCTGGGCCCACACCAGGATCTGGTGCGCCAGCTTGTACAAGGGGCGCAACCTCAGACCTCCTTGGCGGTTGATATACGAGACTACTGCCGTGCTGTCGGTGCGCACCAGCACATGGCGGTCTCTTAGGTCCGGGAGGAAGTGCTTGATCGCACGGAACACAGCTAGGATCTCTAGCCGGTTGATATGCCACGATAGGTGGCGTCGACTCCACAGACCACGGGCAGGGTGGCCACTCATGACCGCACCCCAACCGGTGAGGGATGCGTCCGTCGCTAGCGAGACGCGGCGACACGGAGCTCCCAGCACCGGGCCCTGAACCAAGAACTGAGGATCTCTCCACATGTCTAAGGCACGGAACCCACGGCGTGACACTTTGACAGCGCGGAGCGAGTCTCCCCTCAAGGAGACCCCTCTGTTCTTGAGCCACCACTGTAGGGGCCTCATGTACAGCAGGCCAGAAGGAATCACGCTGGACGCTGCTGCCATAAGCCCTAGCAGCCTCTGAAACTGCTTGACAGTGAATGGCTGGCCTTGACGCACTCTCCTGACTGCCGTGAGGATCGACTCGATCCGAGCAGGGGTCAAACATGCCTGCATCGTGGTCGAATCCCACACCACGCCTAGATAAGTGGTTCTCTGAACTGGAGACAGCACACTTTTCTTGGCGTTGAGTCTCAACCCCAACTCTCTCATGTGGGCGAGAACGACATCTCGATGCCGAACCGCCAACTGCTCTGTCTGAGCGAGAATCAACCAATCGTCGATGTAATTGAGTATGCGGATGCCCTGCAGTCGCAACGGGACCAGTGCCGCATCCACACACTTGGTGAAAGTGCGGGGTGAGAGTGCTAGGCCGAAAGGAAGAACCCGATACTGATACGCTTTGCCCCCGAAAGCGAACCTCAGGAACTTCCTGTGAGAGGGAAGGATGGATATATGGAAATAGGCATCTTTGAGATCTATCGAGACAAACCAGTCCTCGGACCTGATCTGAGATATAATCTGCCTGACTGTAAGCATCTTGAACTTCAGCTTTCTGACTGAGCGGTTCAGAGCTCGCAGATCCAATATGGGCCTCAGCCCTCCATCCTTCTTTGGAACAATGAAGTATCGGCTGTAGAAGCCGGCGCGAGTCTCGTGAGGAGGAACCAACTCGATGGCTTCCTTCCTCACTAAATTCTCGACTTCTTGTTCCAGAACCAGAGCCTGCTCGGGGCGGACCGTAGTCACGCAAACCCCGTTGAACGGCGGAGGTGGGCCATCGAACTGGATGGAATAACCACGCTCTACCGTCCGCAGGACCCAAAGAGACACGTCTGGCAGTCGCTGCCAGGCCGCCAGATGATCTACTAAGGGAATCAGTCTCTCGAGACTGACCTCTGGTGTTAGAGATATGGCCAGACCACTGTCTTGCTGCAGCTCTCCGGAGAAAGACGCGGTCTCTGGTGCTTGAGGCGAGGTTCTCAGGCCAGCAGACACTACCGGCGGGGAATTCTGAGAAAAGCACTCGCTGGGACCTGCTGTGCCCTGGAGCTGCAGGGTTGGCAGACAGATCCCCGGAGAGCACCGAGGGGAGACGGTCACCGGGTACCGCGGTGTAAGCCGCTCCACCCCAGTAGGGGCCGCCATCCAAAGTCCTGGAGCACGCCCATCAGGACTTGTGTGCCGAGGACCTCCTAGCCATAAGAGTATCCCGAAGATCAGCCTTCGGCTTAGAGGTACTCGGCGCAGAGCGCCGCCGCGCTCGGCTCCACCGTGGGGGAGCACGAGTGGCCACGCTCTGCTTCTGCGCAGCCCGGTACGAGGAGCTGGTATGCGGAGGGGACTGCTCCCGCCCAGCAGTCCCCCGAGTTAGAGATCGGCGAGGGAGAAACCGCTGAAACGCCTCCGCCTGCTTACGAGCCTCCTGAAATCTGTCGACGACCAAGCTGACTGCGTCGCCGAACAGACCAGAAGGCTGAAGCGGGGCGTCCATGAGGCAGACCCTGTCTTTCTCCTTTATCTCAGACAGGGTCAGCCACAAATGCCTCTCCGTCGCCACCATAGCTGCCATGGAGCGGCCGATGGCACGGGCCGACTCCTTGGTAGCGCGGAGGGCAAGATCAGCGGTCTTCCTCAGCTCAGAAATATCTTCTGGCCTAACCTCGCCGCCCTCATCTAACTCTTTCAGTAGTTCGGCCTGGTACGCCTGTAACACCGCCATGGTGTGTAGACACGCACCGGCCTGGCCTGCTGCCGCATACCCCCTGCCCACTAAGGATGAAGTCGTGCGCAGAGGCTTAGTAGGCAGGGTAGGAGCCTTCAAGGACGACGCCGTGAGCGGGGACAGATAGCTCGCAAGCGTCCGTTCAACCCGCGGCATCGTCCTGTACCCGCACACGTCCAGGTCCCGCACATTGCCATAATAATATGATGCGGGGACGAACGGGCGGGACGAGAACGGTCTCGACCACGATCTCGACACCTCAGCGTGGAGATCGGGGAAAAATGGAAGGCTCCTGCGGTGAGGTGGTTGCCACGAGCGCAGAAAACGCTCATCTAATAGACTTGGCTGCGGCTTTGTTGATTTTTCGGGGGGCCAACTGATGTCAAGCTTGGCCACTGCCCTAGTAACCACCTCTAAAAGCTCCTCGTACTGGGGTGTGGGCAGCGAACCCTCGTCGGCGCTCGACGCCTCAGCCTCCTCAGAGGACGAGAGACGGAGCTCCGAGCCCTCGCCTCGAGAGGAAGGAACCGCTCCCTCAAGAGACGGGGCACCAGATCTGGCGGTTACGGGAGGAGATAGGGAAATTCCCGTCTCACTCTCGTCCGCCAAATCAGCCTGTGAACCCCACGAGTGCAACCGCCGCTCTGCCTCGGCAAAAGCGGGGCCAGCACCGCGTGGGACGCTCACAAAGGCTCCCTTCTCAAAGAGAGCCCTCCGGGTGCGGAGTGTGCGCAGCGAGAGCCGCTCACAGTGCGGGCAAACGGCTCCCTCGAGAGCCGCTGCCGCATGCTCCGCACCCAGGCAGACCACGCACATGTGTGTCCTCACCTGTAATGTAGCGCGGGCAAGGACTAACACACAACCTATAACGTGATCTGAGATCACCCCCTGCCTTGGTCTTAGCTTTAGGCATTCTTGTCACTTTCACTCTGGACAAACAACAGTAAATAAGACTCACAAGACAGATTGGACTGACACACACACAGAGCGCTTGCTGAATGACAGAAAGCTAACGCGGGCGCCGCCTCACGTGCTTATATACGCCCGTGACGCTTCACCCTTTCTATTGGACTGATTGCATACGATATTCAGAGCGGAATGACGCTGAGAGCGTTCCCATAGCGTCTCCGACGCAGCTCGACGTTCCTGAAAGGGAACTGCATAGTGGAGGAATTTTATTGACTCTTTCTGCCGGTTACGTTGTTACGCCAGTAGGTGGCGACAAATGACCGTGTTTGGAGTTACTGAATCATTAATCAACCGATTCTGATTCATTCAGGAACAAAGCTCAACTGTGTTGCACAGATAAGCAGCAAATGGTGAACATTGTGTGGAAATATATTTGTTGGCCATGCAAAAATACATGAAATAAATGGCAATACTGTGTCTGATATGAACACTTTGTTTTATAAACTGAATTCTAAGAAAAGTCTGTTCGAACAGAGCCCAGTGTACCATGTAAATATCAAGGAGAGGAGCATTGCCAGTGTTTAGGGTTAAAAGAAATGAGTGTAAACTCCACGGAAGTAATTATGACTTTTTATTTCATAATTATGACTTTTACTTTATTGTGAGATATAAACTCAACTCAAAAAAGGTAAATTATGAGACATAAACTTAGAAGTTTCAAGAAGAAAAAAGTCAGAATTGTGATATATAAATTCAAAATTGTAAGATGTAAATTCAGAATTGGGAGAAAAAGTGTTAGTTCATATCTCACAATTCAGATTTTTTTTTTTTTTAGAATTGTGAGAAACAAAGTCTGGATTGTAAGATAAAAGTTGCATTTTATTTTATTCTGTGGCAGAAACAGGCTTCTATTTGGTGAACTCCATATCACCCCTCGTAATCATGATGTTGGTTGAATATTAGTATAGTATAGTATAGTATAGTATAGTATAGTATAGAAGAGTGTTTTTCACCTTAATGAACTCCCATGTCCCAGCTGGAAAGTATGTGGACTAACACAATGACTCACATGAGAATCACACTCTGCCTTCAGCTCTTCACTCTTTGTTAGATTGTTCAACAACGGATGTTTAAGTCGCTCCTCTTGTCTGTGTGTTTGAAGGAGGCCTTGCTCTGTCTGCGTTTGCCTCCATGAATCTAGACTTAATAGCACTTCAGGTGTGTGAGGTGGGCCTTTGTGAATTGTTGCCCCGATCTTCCAAATAGTCAAGAGTTTGGTGCATCATGCTGTGTGTATGTCACAAAGTTATTTCTCACCGCTCTCTGAGTGCTCTCTTGTTATATTTCATTCTCGGGTACTCCTGGGCTATTTGTTTTGTGCTTGTGTCATCTGAAAAACAAGAGCTGAAAAGAGAAATGGAGAGGGGTCCAGAAAATTAAAGTCTCTCTGAGACGGAAGATTTATTGAACCGGTCTCTCAGAGACTTGAAAGTCACACACTACAGCAGAAGCGTTTAGCAGTCAGCAGGACTTTGAGGACAGCAGTCCTATTAGTTCTGCAGAAACATCTTACACCTGATATAGCCACTAAAAGGATCCTAAGAGCTCGTCGAGGGGTAAAAGCAGCAAAACGAACCTGTAATAAAATTACCAACATATCGTTTTTCAGACACTTCCCAAAACCTGTTCATAGCAGCGCTGTGTAATTTCCAGTATCGTGGACCTGAAATGTATTTGAAAACTTCATGCCTAAAAATGAATGAATGCTATTGAAAGAAAATATCAAACCAAATATCTGTCGATATCAAATACTTTGCTTTCCTGATTCATATTTATCTAACTAGTTGGACCACAAAACCAGTCATAAGTAGCACGGTTATATTTGTAGCAATTGCCAACAATACATTGTATGGGGCAAAATTATCAAGTTTTCTTTTATGCCAAAAATCATTAGGATATTAAGTAAAGATCTTGTTCCATGAAGATATTTTGTAAGTTCCCTATAGTAAATATATAAAAACTTAATTTTTGATTAGTAATATGCATTGTAAAGGACTTCATTTGGACAACTTTAAAGACAATTTCGTTTTTTTTGCACCCTCGGATTCCAGATTTTCAAATAGTCGTATCTCGGGCCAAATATTGTTCTATCATAACAAACCATACATCAATGGAAAGATTATTTATTTACCTTTCAGATGATGTATTGAAATCTCAATTTTTTAAAAATTGACCCTTATTACTGGTTTTGTGGTCCAGGGTCACAAATGCATTCTCAGAAGCCGTCTATATTTACACATAATGTATTTTATTTCATTGTGACTCTGTTAGCATGATCAGATTTCATTAATTTTTCTTTTTTTTTTTGACTACATATATATATATACTGTATATATTTAATATAGTATAATATATATTAAATTTATATTATATATCAACATTATATATATATATACATACTCACACACTAATTTATTTATTTCATTAATCTATTTTTTCCCAAAATAAAATTTAGTTACCATCATCATAATCAAATGACTCTTCTCTCAAGCAGATATTCAAACTTTCCATTGTCTCCTGAAAGACTATAGCTTATTATTTAAACACATTTGAATCCTGCTTTGCAATGTGTCATTTTAAGATGTCAGGAACATCCTGCACCTTCTCATGTAAGCCAAAACTTTGATTTTTGGTGTCAGGCAGAATATTATCCACGAATCCTGTGCATGCTGTATTGGTCATGCTATTGTATTCAGATTTGAATTTGAGCGCATCTCTAAGCCAAGCTAGCGTTTGGAGTGTGAAGTGTGCTGTGAATATGTATGGAAAAGAAAATCAAATTTATTCCAAACCTCAAGGGGCTTGCACTCAAACAATAAGGTCCTTGTCATTGTCAGCAAATTCTGCTCTGTAAGTCTCCAGCTGCTTGGTCGCACAAGTGAGAGCTGCGGATGACATCTGCTTCTATCACTTCTCTAATAATACATTGTGATAACAGAACACTGTTGATATTTCAGGAGCAGAATCCACTGCTGAAAAGATAGCATTATGAACTTTATAAAGGGACTCTTAAGACATTTTTGAACAATTCAAATGTAAATATGTAGAAGTATTTGAATTATTGAACAAGAATCAGATAGGGGATGGGACAAGTGAAATCAATGTTGATCAAATTGCCATCAATACAGCATACAGCAAGGTTTCTGCAAGCTTCAGAGATGAACATATATGGATATAATTTACTTTACTTGATTCAAAAGCAGAGGGAAGCATTTTAATAACTGAACATGATTCAAATAGTGGGAGTGTGAATGTGACTCAAAAAGGAGACATAGAATTTGAATAATTCAACATGAATCAAAAAGTAAAAAATAAATTGACAGATTGCACTTCATACATTGAACATGATTCAAATAGTATGCGTAGAATATAAATAAATGAATTTGAAAGCAGCACTTGAATCATTAAACATGATTCACATAGCGGGAGTAGATTAGTATTTGAATCTTTGAACTTAGCTTGTGATTCAAATACAGGGGGTAGAGTTTGAATCACTCAACTTAAGCATATTGGACATTCTTTTTAAATTAATGAACATGACTAAATACAGTAAGTGAAAATAATATTTGAATAACTGAACTTCAAATGAAGTAGCATTTGAATCACTGTGCATGATTAAAAGGGTAGTGCAATTTAAATGAATACATTTGATTCAAATAGGGGAAATAGCATTTGAATCTTTAAACATGATTCAGATTGTAGGAATAGTACTTTGTTCCTTAAAAAATATTAAAATCTAGAAATAGTTCCAATAGAGAAAGTATTATTTCACTGTACACAAATCAAATGAGGTAAATCTGATCAAATGCCCTTTAACAACAGAGGACTTGGCTACGATTAGTATTTGAAACAATGACCAAGATTCAAATAGTGGGAGTAGTATTTGAATTCTTGCTCGATGATTCAGAGTCAAGTCTTGTTGTTGAAATCGAAATCAAGCTGCTCTCCAGGGAGGCTGAAGCCACGTGCTCTGTTGTAGTGAAGCCATAAAGAGTGTTGAAAATTGATTGTTCGGAGCATGCAAGGACAAGATTCAGTCTCAGCCAGCATGCATGAAACTCAACCAGATTTGAGCAACTGAGGTGGTACAAAGTGGTTGCCATGGAAATTCAGCTCAAGTCCAATCTGGCTATGTTGCCAGAAAGAAACCCAGCTTGCATTTATATCTCGAACAGATGTTACACGTCTCCTATAGTGTTCGAAACTGAGCTCAACTTAGGATTTTTTTTTTTCTTGTTCTTTATATGCTTTCTTTTTTCCAGTACAGCATAATCACTGTTGCTCCACTGAAAATGCATTCTTTGCAGCTGCTGCATGAAATATATGTTCTTTCTTGCATGGATTTTGACATCGAAGCCTATGTTTCTCATCTGATTATCCTAATTGCAAACAGCATTATCACACATCAATGGGTATTAAATTGATACGTAATATCTTCTTGAACAAACGTGGTAATATTGTTTTAAACCAATGCTACAACAGCACCTTGAGGCAAGGGAACCAAAGGCATACTCCTCATTCCCAGGGGCTCTTAGAAATGCAAATGCATTCGGATATTTACCAGACTGGCAGAGAATTGAAGCTTGTAGATCACAGCATGAATAATGCATTTTTGCTGTTATTGGTTCAGTAATTTTCCCTCTGTATTAGCGTAATGCCAAAATCTTGTTCAGAATCTGGGTTCAGTGTTTGCTGGGCACTGTATGTTTAAAGCAATGGTTCACCCAAAAATGAACATTTGCTGTAATTTACTCACCCACAGGCCTTCCAAGATGACCTTGTTTGTTCATCACAACAGATTTGGAGAAATGTAGCATTACATCACTTGCTCACCAATAGATCCTCTACAGTGAATGGGTGCCGTCAGAATAACAGAATAACAGAGTACAAACAGCTGATAAGAACATACAATAATATATATATATATACACGTGTGTGTGTGTGTGTATATTTATACGTGTGTGTGTGTGTGTATATACTGTAAATATATATGAGGATGCACAATATTTGATTTTGCCGATATCCGATCTGTCGATATTTTCAACTCATTTTGGCCAATAGCCAATGCCAATACCGATATATTTCCTTTTGTTTGGAAACAACACCTGTGCATAAATTATAAGCTAATTATTTTTAATTTTGGTTCGTTTTTAACAATAACTTATTTGTTAAAATT
Organism: Barbus barbus; assembly: GCF_936440315.1. Classification (NCBI taxonomy): domain Eukaryota; kingdom Metazoa; phylum Chordata; class Actinopteri; order Cypriniformes; family Cyprinidae; genus Barbus; species Barbus barbus. The sequence goes on from NC_136724.1 coordinate 3,059,323, forward strand.
AAATAAACAACTATGAAGTTATTTTATAATGACAGTACATTGAAGATTTGAAAATAACTATAAATAAACTAAATTCAATTGCTAATTTTGTTTTTTTTTCCCAGAAAGATGCAGTGGTAACCTTAACATTTTATTTTAAGATTTAATATTTGTAAATGGTGTAAAGCAAGAGTTGTATAAATTCTGAAAATCTTTTGGAGCTCATAATTTGTTTAAAATATATGCCATATTACACATTAATGAATAAATCAGTATTTAATAAATTATTTAAAACGGCAGTCCATAACTTTTTTTGGTTAAAAATGATCTGAAATCAATATTTGAGCAAGTATGTAACCAGCCAGTGTTCAAAACTATCACCTTACTTTAGCCTGATTCAATGGTTAGCTTATAATAATGTGTTCTAATTTGAGTGGTACGGGTAGGTTTTCGCGGGAAATTGGAGCATGGCACTGCGTCATTACGTCACTCTGTAAACATGAAGAAGTTGCCCCGGCTAGTAGGCTATCTCATGTGAGGATCCTGCAGATGGCGCATCGTTTATAGCTTTTTCTCACAGCAGCTACAATAATTAAACTTATCATTTTGATGGCGGATTGTAATCCAGAAAGGATTATGTGTTTATTAAACACGTGAATTAAATTACATTACAGTTTTAAAGGGGTGGTTGACCTTGGCTTTTCTTTCTTTTTTTCTAGGCTTGATTGTGTTTATGGGGTGCAGTCAAACATGTGCTCAAGCTTCGTTTTTTTTTTTCTTTTGTGGACTAAATGTAAACACCTTTTATATAATATATCGTACTCAGGACAGTACTAAATAAAAAATAACATGCATTTTGTATTATCTCTCTTATTTTGTTCAAATTACTCACATTTTCACAGATTCTGCAAGGGGTTCACAAACTTTCAAGCAGCACTGTATATATTAGCACTGTCAAACGATTAATCGCATCCAAAATAGAGTTTGTTTACATAATATATGTGTGTATACTATGTGTATTTATTAAGTATATAAAATACAAACACATGCATGCATATATTTAAGAAAAATATGTTGTTTATATTAAATATATTTATATACATAAAATATAATATAAATATATGTATGTAAATATTTATATAATATATACTGTATGTATGTGTATTTATATATACATAATAAATATACACAGTACACACACATATATTATGTAAACAAAAACTTTTATTTTGAATCCGATTAATCGTTTGACTGCTAATATGGCACTGGCGCCGTTGTGCTGTGGCTGCCGTCGCATCATCCAGGTGGATGCTGCACACTGGTGGTGGTTGAGGAGAGACCCCCTCATGATTGTAAAGTGCTTTGGGTGTTCACAAAGCACAATATAAATGACTCATTCATTCATTCATTCATTCATTCATTCATTCATTCAATATCTATCCATCCACCCATCTATCTATATTAAATAATCAGATATCTAATCAAACAGATTTGTAATATCCAAAAGAAGGTAATGTACTTCAACTCTAAACATCAGGAACACGTGGGACAGACATTTACTAAATGGGATTCAGCATTTATTACCTGAAAATTTCACGGGTTCCAAGCCTGGTGAAACCATTTCTCATTATTTGTCTTTTACACAAAAGAAACAGCAAACATCACTGATGGCAGCTCATTTTGGCGGATGTCAGCTTTAGATGAGATCTAATCAGTGCTTCTGTGTTTCCGTTTGGGTTTTGAGAATTTAGGACAGGTATTTTTAGAAGGTGGTGCAACACTCTCTCCAGCAGCAGCTACAGTCTCCTTATCAAGGGAAGTCTGCTTCACTGCAAAGCTCACATCTGATAGAAACTGATGAAGACATTCTTCTCTGTACGGCCACAGAATTTTAGATCAGAAACAACTGATTTGAGGAAATCTTGTTATCGCTGTAAAATGGTGTAGAAATAAGAGAGAAATGGAGGGAGGAGGAGAAAAATGGAGGAAGGGAGAGAGATGAATGAGTGTAAATCTGTGAAAGAGATGATGTCATCTATGATTTCGGTCAGGATGAACACGCTTGAGTCTGTCTGTCCGGCCGTCTGTCTGTCTATCTATCTGTGTGTGTGTGTGTGTGTCTGTCTGTCTGTCTGTCTGTCTGTCTGTCTGTCTATCTATCTATCTATCTATCTATCTATCTATCTATCTATCTATCTATCTATCTATCTATCTGTCTGTCTGTCTGTCTGTCTGTCTGTCTGTCTGTCTCTCTGTCTATCTGTGTGTGTGTGTGTGTGTCTGTCTGTCTGTCTGTCTGTCTCTCTGTCTGTCTATCTATCTATCTGTGTGTGTGTGTGTGTGTCTGTCTGTCTGTCTGTCTGTCTGTCTGTCTATCTATCTATCTATCTATCTATCTATCTATCTATCTATCTATCTATCTATCTATCTGTCTATCTGTCTGTCTGTCTGTCTGTCTGTCTGTCTGTCTGTCTGTCTGTCTATCTATCTATCTATCTATCTGTCTGTCTGTCTGTCTGTCTGTCTGTCTGTCTGTCTGTCTGTCTGTCTATCTATCTGTGTGTGAGTGTGTGTCTGTCTGTCTGTCTGTCTCTCTGTCTGTCTATCTATCTATCTGTGTGTGTGTGTGTGTGTGTGTGTGTGTGTGTGTGTGTGTGTGTCTGTCTGTCTATCTATCTATCTGTGTGTGTGTGTCTGTCTGTCTGTCTGTCTGTCTGTCTGTCTGTCTGTCTATCTATCTATCTATCTATCTATCTATCTATCTATCTATCTATCTATCTATCTATCTATCTATCTATCTATCTATCTATCTATCTATCTATCTATCTATCTATCTGTCTCTCTGTTTACAGATCAATCTTTCTCAGGTCTAATTGTCTTTCTAGCATAAAGGGCACAACTATATTCCTCACGTACACATTTGAAGGGCCGGCGATCTGACCCCGTGTCCCCTGCATCAGCGGCTCCTGGAGCCGAGTCTCGCGCTGGCAGGCCGTCTGTGATCTCTCTCCAGCAGCGCAGGTGATCCGTGGCAGAAAAAAAAAAACAATTTTAATGTCACTGCGCAGCATCTGACAGGCACAAATCCAGGACTGAGGCAATTAGTCTGACTTCCTCTCTTTCCTCTGTCTTCCTTCTATTCATTCTGTCTTCTGTCACAGTTTCTCTGTCCTTTGACTCTCTTGCAAAAAGTCATTCATTCTATGTCCTTCTGTTATCTGCATTTACTGCTTTCACTTTCTCTACTGTCTGTCAGTTGTCTTCTTTTCTTCCTCATGTTTCTCTTCTGTCTTTTTCCACCCCTCCTCTTCCCTACATAATCGCCTCTCACTTTCTCTTTCAATACTTTCTGTTTGACCCTCTACTTTAAAGTTATTTAAATATGTCTGCTTTGTTTTTGCCTTCTTCTTGGATGTGAATTGTGTGGGCACCGTCAGCTCAGAAAAAAATGGTATGGGTGCAGTTAAGCTGTTCTTTACTGTGAAACCAAGCCAGTATTATTTTATATTGGCTGCCCAGAGAAGACTTGAAAGGATACCAAATAATGCTTGGTTGATCCTCCAACAGCAGAGAGGCTTGTTGTTGCCCAGAGGCCCAGAACTCCAGACTAACAGCACCTTTATTTCACAGATGCAGACAGGTGAGACAATCGATTTATGTTTTAGGCATCATCACCACAAAGTGGATACAAAGCATCTGTAGTTCAGAAATTCAGTATTATAAAGGGAGACATTAATTTTGTACTCAGTTCCTGGTAATAAGACATCAGGTTAATAGATGTATTACATTCTTTATGAGTCACTATACAACAAAATGTTACATGCATAATACAATTCTCAAATTTGATTGGCTGAGAAACATTGCAATAGTGCTGATATTACAAACCGTGACACTGTTTTGATGCTGTCAGTCTGTGCATTAGTGGTGGGTAATTTAGCAGATTTTCCATGGTTGCCAGGTCTGTGTAACAAAACCAGCCCAGTTGGATTCCCGGGCAAAATGGGTATCAAAATTGCATTCTAGGGGGTCAAAACCTGCTTTTGGGGGTCCCACCAGAGGGCGCAGGTGTTTTTGCTTCAGCCTGCAGACTAATAAAACAGCCCAAGGCAGCCGTATAAAAGTATTCCAATTCAGCGGGAAAAAATGCAAGCTTGGCAACGCTGAGGTTTACTAGTGGGTGTAGGATTATATGATTATAGGAAGTATCTGATGTATGGTATGTGTGTGATTTATTAATTTATCTCCCAAATCTTCTCATTTATAAACCATGACTAGATTATATTCTGCACGGGAGGGAAAATAAAGAACCATTGTATAAATACAGCTATTCATTCACTTTGAGAGTTGCCTATTTCTCTTAACAATAAGTGGCTGTTTCATGAGTCAGAAAATCGGCTCACTCAACCAATAGTTCAGGAACAATTCATTCAGGAATTAATTGACTGTCTTTATGAGTGAGTCACTGAATCACTCACTCAACTAATGCGGTCAAAAATACAGATTCATTGAGGAATAAAACATTTGACAGGCTTTATTTGTTATTGGATCAATATTTCAACTGATTAATAAAAAAAAAAAAAAATGCTGGCCTGTTCACTGAATCATTCACTATTTATTCAAAAACACAGAATCATTCAGGAAGGAAATAGCACTACTGTGTGTTCTTATGTGTTGCAATGATTCTGCTTTGGGTTTGTTTGGAACTTTTCATTGACTGAGCAAAAACAGACAAAATAAGTTACTCAATATTAACTTGTTCTCTGAACTGTTTGCAGTTGTGGTGTTCTTCTGGTTCCAAAATGCATCCGTTGAAGTATCACCAGACTCTTGCAATTGATTTAGTCTTGGTTATGGAACAGGGACTATAATGGTTCGTTATGGTGAACTTTGAATCAGTCATACATGAGAAATGTGTGTAAAGCAAGCAAATGTCTCTGGGTGGCTATAATGACTCTGTATGTTTGACAAACAGGAGAAACGTTTCATGTTAATCAAACATACGTCACTACATTTTTTTTCTCCAGTTTATACAAGCTCCCTGCCAATATCCAATAGGTCACCGTAACCTCTAAAAAAATATTTTTTCTTTGCAGCCGCTGCAGGACACTGACTCCTGCTTTGTAGAACATTGGCAAGTGTTAAAGATTGATGCTTTGATTTAACAAGGAACTGAAAGCCTTGAGGAATTGTCATTTGCTAAATGATTCTTTTCTGCCTGAGGTCCTGTACCTTTTATGGCTTAATATCTATATGAAGGAAGATGAGAGGAGAAAATAAATACAATGAAGTCCTGTCCGGGACCATTCTTCCTCCAGTAGCAGCTGATAGTTATGAATTCTGCCAATAATGTCAACATAAATCATGTCACAGAGCTCACCTTTGAATGTTAGCATGAAGAAGCAGTTTACTCGCCATGCGGATAAAGGCATTAGATTTCAGGAACATAAAAGCTGAAAGCAATAACCATCACAATGACTCGTTGCCAGTCTTTGATGTGTGATTTTACAGACTTTTTGGCAAAAATTAAAAGATGTCTATTTATAAAATGCAAAGCTGTAGAAAGGTGAAACTCCTGTTTATGTAATTGCCCCTTGATGAGCAAATCTTCACCATCATCCAGAAGAGAGAACAATGTGCGCAAGTAGTCCCAACAGCTGATATGGTTCCTAATTCAATTTTCACCCCTACATGATCCAATTTTGTCCCATTAAGGTTGGGATCCATGTGGTGCATTATACAAGCTCATCATATGAGTCTGAGTGTCAACCAATCCATCTTCACCAAACTGTGTCAAATTGAGATGTGCATTGAGAAAGCAGTAAATGAACCTTTTTTGTGTCCAAGCTCAACAGTACAACACCCTCTCTAACATTACCCTTAACCAAAAATATTTCCATGATGTTCAAGTTTAGTTAACCACTCTGAGGTCCATTATTGAAATATTATCCTGTCTCAATCTACAATTTATTGCATTCATTATTTGTTGGCACTAATAGGTACTGTTGGATTACCCAGCCCTTGTAATTACATTAGAGTGATGTATTTGTTTCCCAGATGCAGTGAAATGGCCAGCTTGGACATACGTGCCATTGAACTAACCCGCTTTGGGCTTTTAATTATGACCCTTTACGGAGATTCTCAGCGTGAGGTAAGATGATGAGGCATGTGTGCTATTAAAAGGTGTTAAGTCAACAATAATTTGATTAATTTCTTAATTTATTTGCTGAAGGCGAAACATTATCCCATTAGTAACCTCTCATGAAAGACCTTTGAATTGGAAGGATAATGTTATAAATTCAGAAGTGGTTCCCTGCTTTACTTCAGCTGAATAGTTTATATATATATACATGCAGTATATATATAGTAGAAACTAAAGGTAGCCTACCTTACACAACAGCAATATACAAAAATTGAAAATGTGTTTCTTTTTTAAGTACAGGTGACAACATTGTCAAAACGATCCCGTTCACATGGATCTGCGACGTTAAACATTATGGGCCCTATTTTAATGATCTAAGTGCATGGTCTAAAGCCCTAAAAACCAGACGAAAGACTGGCATCGTGAAACAACCGTGGCGATTTCTGTGATCGTGGCTCCTGATCGGTGCTCTTATGTCGTACAGTGAGGGGTTCAAAGATGACCGTTGTCACGGTCTTGCGACCAAAGATAGCCTACGATACAGCGTGATCATCGCAATGTGTTTGCTGGTATGATCCACGTTTACTGAACAACAAATAAAAATGTGACATGAAATCAACGCGACGTGACGCTAAAACATAAACCTGTTTACATCAAGTTCTTATACCTTCTTTTTTTCAGCACAAACAAAAAATACAACTGCTAAAGTGTGATTTATCATGCTCTTTTTGTTTACCATTAGCGCATGCTGATGACGTTTTATTCATCTATAGAAATGTGCGTCATATCGTACGAGTAGGTGTCATCATCGAACAGTCTACACACACGTCATAGCCAAGTTTATTAGCTCCATGTCGCACAGTGTGACATGCAGTGATCTTATAGGATTGATAAAATCGATTAAAATGTACAATATATATTTCAGACCTACTGGAATAATAGTAAGTAATAATATAGTAAGTAATTGTAAAGTTGCATCTCATTATAACTTAGTGTCCCTTACGAAAAAAAAAGTTTATTCAAGTGTGCTATTAGTATACTTCTTTAAACTTAAAATAGGAAAGTATACTTTGTCTACTTTTTACGCACTTCTCAGAAATATACTTAAAATTACATTGAAGTATACTTGACAGAAAAAAATCTAAATACATTTGAGCTATACTTATGCTCCTAGAATCCATCTCTTCTTTGTTATATGTAGGGGGCGCTAATACACACGCGCAATTTATTTTATTTTTTTGTTATTTAAAGAGCGCGTTAGTAGAAAATGTGCCTCTGGGCGGGTCCACAACGCGGGTTCACTTTGCTTATTACACACAGGGACGCGCAGCAGCACACAAACATACCAAATCTTTAAAAATTAAAGGATTACAGTGTAAACTAATATTATTGTGTATGGCTACATAAATGTAAAAATGTCATGCATGTCATAATGGATAGTCATTGCGTGTATCAGAATTAGCCTACCTATTTGCTCGCGCATGAGCAGATCCTTTTGCTCTCTGGAGACGCTTAAAATTCGCCGTTTTAATTGCGAATCCGCCATGACACGATCGCAACTTGCTCTTATTGCACGTTACACCCAAAAAACACCCATTACTCTTTAAGAGAATAGGGACAACCCATTTAGACCATACGCCCGGGCGCGCCGACCGTTTTCCCATCGTTAAACTAGCAAAAGTGGATTTGCACTTAGATCGTTAAAATAGGGCCCATGCTCTTCTATATTGTTTGGTTTTGCGACGGGAAAAAGCGCCCGGCGCATGGTCAAAAAGGGTTGTCCCTATTCTCTTAATTAGTAATGGGTGTGTTTTGGGTGTGGATTCCAACCTAAACACCTCTGATTGGCCATTGCGTTGTAGAAATCAACAAACATGTCTTTGATTGGCTACTTTGCTCTCCTCTGCGAAAATGCATTGTAAAATCATTTGACGCTTTCCAAAGCAGAAGATACACTGAATTGTTTGTCAAATCTACTTCGTTATGCTATAATTACGAAGAAAACAGATCCTAGACCAGGAGTTATGGGCAGCTTTTCCATCTAAAAGCAATCAGTTAGACTATTTTACACTATGAGTTAGACCAGCGGTTTAACTGGAGTTGAAAACTGCTGAATTAAAGTGTTTTTGCTTTAGCCTAGAAACACACAGCGTCTCGGGGCTGTATCCGAAATCGCCCCCTATACCCTCATTCACTATTCCCTACATTAGTCCACTCATACAGTTCACTTGAAGGAGTGAATGAAAACGAGTGAGTGAATTCGGACACTGAGTGCACCGGAAGGACTGCCGCTTTTGCATAGTTTGCTTGCTGTTTAATAATCATTTGAAACGGGCAGCTCCAGCAGTAAGATTGAAGGATATATTTTGAACTCTGTCACGGAAATTATGTATAAACCCTAATAGTCAATTTACAACTAATAAATTGACCTTTTTTTTGTTGTATTATGCTGTATTACACCGTGGACGAGCGCTTCTAAAATGAATGAATAGATGATTCAGCTGCGTGCGCCATCATTGGGTGAGACGCGGGACTCTCTCGGCGCGTGACTCTCACAGTGCATTCTGGGGATTCTCTAGCCGTTGAGTGTACATCGGTTGTACACTCGTTTTTGCGGTGCATTGTGGGATTGAATGAGTGCACTCGAGAACATCCACTATGGTTTCGAACACCACTTAAAATGGTTGTCCCCTCAAATAGTACACTTAAAGCCACTTAAAGTCAAACACACCTAATAACTGCGTCATGCTGAAACTATCAAAACACACTTGTGTCACGCCTGGTGCCACATTGCACCAGGTGCATGATGATAGGTCCCTAACAGTAGTTGGCAATGTCACTTTGTAAAGAAAAGAAATGCCAAGCTGACATGTAATAGTACGTCGTCGTTTTCACAAATTCGCATAGTTTACACAGACATCGTTTTCAAAAACTTGCACTTTGAAACCAGTTTTCAGGTCAACAAAACAGCATTGTAGGCCTATTGTTGTATTTGAAAACGGTGTAAACATCACCACCCGAAAACAAGGGAACTTTGTCGCACATTCATGTTCGAACCACTTAACTGTTATTAATGACATTAACAGGTGGTGTAGTGGTAACTTATGCTAATTAATTGATTCGAGAGCAAATTAATAAAGTAAATTAACAATGCTTCGCTATTTTTCTTCACCTTATTTGTTGTAGGCTAATTTGTGGTTTCCCTTACATCACTCTGGGGTTCCCAGTAGGCCTAACTACCAAAGATTACAGATATAGGCTGTATATAGAAGGAAGTATTTTCATAGGAAGTTTGAAAGTGCAACACAATATTGCGGAATAAGTCCGATTTCAGATTTCCCCATCTAAGTAGATACTAGTGCACGTAAACACTCTCAAAACGGTGCTTTATTTCACCTAACAAAGATGTAGATTGAATGAAAGATTAGGCCTACTACATGTTAGCTTGCTTATTTTGCTCAAGTGCATGGTCTAGTCAAGTCCAAATGCCATTCTAAAGAACAAACCACGGGGGAGACCAGTTCAAACACAATTTAGCGATGTTGTTTGAGAATGTTAGTTGGAATTATGGATTTGGGAAACACCAACAGCGGAAGTTGCGACCATAGATGGCTAACTATGCTTTTGGGAAACGCATCCCAGGTATTTTGATTAATTGAGTTACTGATTAATTGATCCGCATCAAATTTTTTTCAGTGCTAAAATCATTATCTCTGCTCTGTGAATCAAACCACTCCAGCTGACTGTGTTACTGAGAAAAAACCCAACCTTCCATGATGCTCTGCGTGACTGTAATGCCCTGCCTTTCTGCTCACAGCACTGTGAGAAAAGGCACAGCTAAACAAGTCTGCCTGGCACTGGCATGGGCACGTTGATCAATCCTGCCAGCCCTGAAAAATGGTCATGTTGTGGAGCAGGCGTAGGGGAGCCAGACATCTCAGTGTGAATGTGTATGTCCTCTACTTTCATTGTTAAAGATTACATGTCAAAGTCAGTATAGTCTCCTCATTTGTGTGGTTAGGAAATGTTCCAATGAGTGTTGCAGAACTTGGGAAAAAAAAAAGCTACGAAAGAAAATGTGTCTCTATGCACTACACAAAGATCTGTGGAGGATAATATATTCAGTGCCAGCAACAGAATAACATGCATTTTAATGAGATTACAAATGTAGTCGTCATCCCCTTCCAGGGACGGAATGAAATCCAATCTCATTTTCAAACTCAAAAAGGAGCAATAATAGGACTTCAGTCCCATTCATGCAGTCTCACACCTCCAGGAAGAACACTAGTGCTCATTTTACCACTGGTCAAAGATTGTTTATTTCTCTATGTATCAAATAGAGATACACAGTCAGATTTATATTCATTTTCAAAAGAGCTGTACTTAATAAATAAGCGAAAAAGGAACACTCTTATTTTATTTATCGTATCAATGCATTACTTGTGAAATATACCAGTTCTAGGTTTTTTTTTAAATGTAAAAACTTTCATATTTTCTTCCATTTGTACATTTCAATAGATTTTTAAAGAATTTAACAGTTATTCTCTAAACCACGTTAAACTCGGTTTAATGTTGGTTTGGGTTGTATTTTGTGTGCAAATATATGCAGAAATGCATTCAAAATGAATTAATGAGAAAATGACTTTCTTTTGATTAGCATATTCTCGGTTTCTGAATCTGATTTTTTGTCAAAATGTGGAGTTATTAATCTACTCGAATTAAAATGTTAAAAATCTTGAAGAAATGACGGATATTTATTTTTATTTATTGAAAGGATTACATATTATTTGAAATGTTGTAGGCTACTTGATATTCATGACTTAAAACATCAGGATATGTCTTTTTTTTCTTGCAAACTTTGTACTTGGTTGCACCACTTGCTGTGTTTAGTTCTAAATATCAGTTGAAAATTATGGTTATTTTTATGTATTTAAAGTTGGGTTTTTTTATTATCTTTTGTTTATCGCGTCGACATCGTTATTTGTCATTGACTTACAACAGGAAAAGACCGTAGCCTCTTGAAAAGCAATAGACTAATGTTTCTTAAAATGTGTTCAGCATAAATACTTTTCCCTCGACTATCATTTTTCAACCTGGAGGTTGTTTTCGCTCAGACAAGCGCCTTATATGCTGCAGAAATGCGCTGAGCGCGGGGGAATCAATATGAAATGACTCTCTCTGCCACCTTATTAATAATGAAACAATACGTCTTCACTCCACAGAGTCTCGCCTTTGCGCGCGCCTGCGTGCTCGTTCACGAGCTGGAAGAGAACGCGTGTGTGTTGAACGTACCCCTTAGAAATTTGATTTCTATTTTTTGACCATCATTAATGAATGCACCTTTTATTCAGGCTGTGTATAACCGAGATGCATTAGGCTACATTAGATATTTTAGATGCATTGTAACCACCACAAAGGCTACATCAATAAAAAAACAACAACAACAACAACACAAATCTCTTTCAAACAGTAACTGTTTTTTATTTAATTCTTTTAAATACTTATTTTTAGCAGTCTATTTTATATACCTGTATAATCAATCTGTTTTAAAACTGCTTCGGTTAAAGTATCTCTCTTTTCATTTCACATACATCTCTTATTTACTTATGGTTTTGTATATTCAGGTATTTCATATGCAACATCCCCAGAAACGAACAAACGAACGAACAAACGAAATACACATCTTCTGAAGGCAGTGAAACGTGGTCTATGCCTTGGCAACATCAAATAAAGCTAGCAAAATTCACCTCATCCAACTATTAATGTCAAGGTCCAGATACTGTCGGGAGAAATACGGCCACACTTTACGTTGCAGTGTAATTACTGTGTAAGTACTGCGTAATAGTAATGAACTACTTGATGTGCAATTGTTTCCTGGAGCTGCTTGCTTGTAATTACACATTTGTTATATGCAACATGGACACTGTAATGTAAAGTGTTACATTTATACTGTTATATGTCGAGACAATTCTTCTTTGAATGGAATACAATAGCATTTTGGGGAAAAAATGGCAACAGCCAACTATCTCACAGCCTCTTCATGGCTACATTTGACACTTCTTTGTTCCTTAATAAAGTATTTATATGTATATATATTCTTTATGCCACTAAATAGATGCCTTTAATCATTCCTGAGGTTTATTTATTATACTTGTTATTATTATAATGATTATTATTTAAAGCCTATTATTAGCGTCGTTATTATTAGAGGCTTTCTTATAATTTTCTGGATTGGTGGGTCAGCAAACCTTCTAACCCCCTCACATATCATCCATATACTTGGCTTGACTAAAATAAATTTGATAAATGAAAAACGAAATATTGACAAAGAGCATATAAAAAACAAATGAATGGGAGAATATTTCCTATCTTTCTATAATGCATGATGGCCGTAGAGAATGTGAAAAGCCTACAGTAATTATTCATTCATAACAGACGGTAATGTTATAAAATACTACGCTTCTAACCAGGACCTTTCAGAAATTCAGGCCGTCATTTCAACTCAATATATGATAAATATTTCATGAAATCGACCCAGAGTCAGGCAAATGTGCTTGAGCATTCCCAGAAGACTTCTTCTTGCCATTGTCTCTTGCAAAAAACGTCTTTTTCTCCAGATGAAATAGGTATATAAATCCATTTGGGTGAGGATGAATTTTGATCGTCATTACTTATTATTTCTTTTTTATTCTTGATGGTTTGTCTGGTCTTTTCTTCTCTCTCTCTCTTTTCTTTCTCTTTTTTTTCTCTTCTTTGATTTTTTTTCTTCATCTTCTCTTCCCGTGGGTTAAAACTGCATCCACGTCACGAGCGCAGACAGGACCAGCGTTACGCCGAACGGAACCGATAATCGGCTCGCGCCGTTGCCTCCCGCACACAGTTCAAACAAGCTGCCGCGAAAGTCCAGATTTCTGGACTCTTTTTTCAGCTTCTCCCACAGATCTGTGGCTCCCTCCTGACAGTCTGCCAGAGCAGTGGTCGCACATGAATGGAAATCATCCCAGTAACTGCAAATCAAATATTTCAAACACAAAGCAAGAAATCATTACTCATCTCTGATTTGAGTCACGCTTCACTTTGCATTAACATATTCAAGTCGAGCATGTTGCATTTTTGTTGTTTTGCTATTATACATTTCATTTAGTTTTATTTTATTATCTTTATTTATTTTGTTAAGTAGGTTATTGTCTTAATTCTTTGAAATTGAAACTTGTATTTCTGAAAACAGATTTTTTTTTTCTTTTTTCTTTATTTTTTGGTTTTGAAACATTTTGAAAATATTCTATATGTGGAAAGCAGTTTTGAGATTTGTTTTGCTTTCAACTTAAAAAAAAACGCCACAGTTTCGACTTATGCGTTTATGTCATAATATAAATATTTATATATATTTGACTGCATTAAACTTCCGTTTTCATTTGCATTTTAAACACTACTAATTAACATTAAGTAAATAACATTAAGTATCGTATTTTGTACATAGTTATATCATGATATTCATCTCATTTTTAATTATTCAGTTAATTTGAAGGTTAATAACAAAATATAGCTAACATTAATGTGTTTAATAAACGTCTAACCGGAAAAAATAAATAATATATATATATATAGGCAATACAATCCACATAATTATGACATTATTCGAAACTCTAACATAGGATGCATTTTATAGCATTCATGAGTCCTGATGTAGCCAAGTGAAGGAGGAGATAGGGCACGAGGGAAACCCGAGCGGCTCCAGAGGGAAAAGTCTCAGTATCACGTGACTTCTAGAGCCCTCCCCATCTCTCTCGCTCTCTTACAACTCCCATGCTGTGCCCCACCCCCTTCCTCTATCCCACTCTCAAGCCTATAATTTATTAATTTATTTCAGGAACACACACCCACATTCTAAACCCTGCATCTACAAATGAACACGCGCATTATTCCAAATAAATGAGAATACAATACAATTGCGAAAAAATAAAATGCTTCTACTTCAGCAGAAAAATAAAATAAAATAAAATAAAAAATATGGATGAATTGTATCTAGTAGCCTCGATGGAATACAGTATATGGAAAATAAATGCAGTGTCAGCTGTCCGGACACTAGATCTCCTTTATTAATTTTATTAAAAAAACAAACAAAAACAAAACAACAACAACCGAATGCTCTAAAAAACTGAGCAGAGTGTATATGCATAAAAAAAACGACAGGCGGATTTAATATAGAAAAAAATGTGAAGGAAAGGGAAGTATAATGTCAGTCCCTGTAATAAAATACTGTGCCGGCTGTAAAAGATCCCGTTATTTTAGGGCGGATCGCTATGTGCATTACCTCCCGATCCGATCCGATTATAGATGTTGACCTTTGGCCGTGGCGTGTAGAGATGGTTCATCTAATTGTAATAAACTGGTGAAATGTGAATAGTGTGTACTGCATGCACGGCTCTATTTCTGCTCATGGAGCTGTCGAGTTAAACAAGGGGCCCCTTCTGCCATCTGGCCCCTCTCGCCGTTTCTCTCCCTCCCTACTCTCACACACGTATATTTCATCTGTTGTGTGTATGCATGTTTCCCTTACGTGCAGATGGTCTGCAGGTTTTCCTTCTCGTCCAGTTCCTGTGGATAGCTGGCCATGTTCTCTCCCAGTTGAAGCAGGCAGTTGGAGAAACCTTTGAACACTGTTTCACATTTCCCAGCCGCTCGAACCGCCTGCAGCAGATAGGCTGGAAAACGAGAAATTAGCATAAATCTTTTAGGTTTAACAACAACTTTATTATTTGAATCTTCTGGAATAGTGTTCATTTTTTCCTAAAAGGACTCGTTGCAATACAGCCTACGTATGTGTTCGGTGAATATTTACTATTAGCGTTTATATTTTCTGTTCTTCGCTCATCTTATTTAATAATTCTGATTATAAATAAAGTCGAAGCGATTTTAAGACACAATAATATGTGTGTGTTGCATAGAATAATGTGTTGAGCGTGAGGGTGGCTCGTGGACAAACGATGATGTAATGCTTTACATGAGGGTGGGGTGTGGGCTTGTGTGAGGTGAGATTTTCATTCGGAGTGATTTGTATTCCCCCTCCTTTTTTTTTTTTTTTTACACATCTAGAAAAGAGTCTCTTTTTTGATGACAGCTCTATTAGGGAAAATGGGAAGATTTGGACACACATTGTTTTCCTTCCCTCTTCGTTTGGGACTCGGTGATGGACTGGGAGGTCACAACATGATCAATTGACCAGATCCCTTTGCTAAACGAACCTTAAACTCCAGTGGCTTCTTCACAGGTTCGTTAAACAGCGAGATCTCTTGAACTGATTAAGTTGTTTCACTGTTCAAATCAGGCCTATTAACCGCTGTAGGAATATGGGCAGGATGCAAACACCCTGTTACACCCCACACACACCCTATATATTTCAGATGCTTTGCATAGCATAGAATTATATGCAATACCTTGCATCTGTATGTGCATTATATAGCCAACTCTAGCCAGTGTCCCTGTTATATTCTATGCATTTCATGCTATCTATTATATTAAATGCAGTGCATGCTAGACTGTGTTTTATGCATTATAGCCTATACCTATTACATGACTACGTTGTAGGCTATATTTGTCCCCATACATGTTATAGGATGCTACATTATTTTATACCCATTCAAATATTCTATTCTACACGCATTATACGCTAAAGAAAAACCGAAAAAGAAAATATAGATACAATCATGACTGTTAGGCTATAATGCAGCTATTGTAAATAGTAAAAAGTCGTTTTTGCTGTATACCTGAAGCAGTCGTTTCGTGCATTCTTTATCACCCACAGAATAAATAACTAAATGAACACATCCAGCAATGACACAAAACACTGAAGTGATAAAGCACTTAAAATTATTAAATTACTGTATAGATTCTTGACACTGAGTAATGTCACATAACGAATGATGTCGCTATAATTGTGATATCACGGACAGATCGTCCTTTTCTTTTACACGAATCGCCTATGATAAACATTACAAGCATATTCCTCCAACAGATCATACTAAGCAAACAATAAAGGCGTAAATGCGATGCCATGCATTACTATACTCTCTATAACCTGTTTCGTGAATTTTTATTAAAATTATTGAAATATGAAACCTCAACATGGCGGATACGAGGATGCGAAATACAAAGATGCTCATAGCTTGCCTGGGAAAGCCGTGTATTAATGGGATGCATGCTTTCATATTTAAAATACAATTCAGTCCTCCCTGTCTTTACTCTCTTTAATAAGCAGTCACAAAAGACAACGCTGCGAATAAACGGCGAATTTTTTAAATCGTTCTTCGTGGCACGATGATGATCTATATTTAGAAACAACTGAGCATCTAATATAGAGTCACCTATCCTACTGTACTAGTGGTCACGACCACTTTACTAGACCCTGTCAGCGGGACCGGTGTCAACCTGGCACCAAATAATCTGCTCAACGAAGTCAGGAGGGGGTTTATGGCAAATTAATGTAGTTCAGCTTGGTAACCACACCAGCTTTTTCACTATAACAACCATAGCTACTGATTTCATCCTAATGCACAACATGCACTTTTCATTGCAGAGCCCTAACAAGAAAGCCATATAAAAACGTACGATATTAAATTAGCCTGTAAGTAAATTATATTTTGTTGTTACTGCGTTATTTGTAAAGGGACACATGGGATCATAAAACTGATGATGCATGTATAAAACCTGCAGAATCTGTTAATTCGATCATTTTAATGCGTTTCGTATTATTTTCAATATTTGTTTGAATGAATTATTATGGAGAGGATCGGGCAGTCCCACACTTTCACCAACTTGCTCCAATACGCTTTATTTGTCGGAACGCTCTCCAACATTTAATGGAGATGCAATACACTATTATCCCGCTATTATACATTTAAAACATACTTATTAATAAGTATTTTGTCAGTCAAGACCCAGATCTCGAGCCAGTTGCAAACCTTTAAATCGCAGTCGGGACAGTAGCATTGCAATTAAAATATTCACCAACACACATCACATATAACACAATGTGAAGAAATTATACATTCACGGGCTTCAATATAGCCCTAAATATGAATTATAAGGTGTTTTTATAGGCTAAGTATCTATATAAAAGAAAAACGAGATTAAAAAGGAAAACTCAGCCCATCCCAAAACATACGACAAAATAATCGACTTACCTATTTGAACAGCAAGAAACAATGAAATATATCTTCCAGACAAAGTTAATCCCATCCTACGTCCAGTAAAACCATTGGAGTATATGCCAATTTTAGATAGTCGTGAGGGGAAAAGATAGCCGAAACTGAGCGTTGAACATCGCTGTTTAGTTCACGCAGTTATTGAGAAACTCTGTGATTTTTCCCGTGGTCGGCGCGGCGCGGCGCAGTCAAATGGTGCACCCCGTTAAGAGAAGGCGGTAATGCCTCGTGTTTTTTCTCTCCCTTCTTCACGCCCACATCTCAAGCTTGACGTAAAATTCACCGTCGGACTCCCCACTTCTCTATTTTCTCATTTGCTAGACCGGGCTGGCCCCTTCTCCCCCCT
Source organism: Barbus barbus (assembly GCF_936440315.1). NCBI lineage: Eukaryota > Metazoa > Chordata > Actinopteri > Cypriniformes > Cyprinidae > Barbus > Barbus barbus. The sequence continues at coordinate 3,076,991 of NC_136724.1, forward strand.
CTCGCACTGTACTGGCATTTCAGGGATTGCGGAGATGTGCGCATATATCTCTCTCCGGTGGTCTCACCTATCCACCCTCACGCAGTGAAGCTTACGCGTGGACCCGTGACCCATATATGGATACACGTGCAGATTTCATTGCTCCAGGGTGCCTAGACTGAAACATGCATAAACTGAGGGTGCATGATGAGGTTCAGGTTGCCTAAGGTTGGTTATAGGCCATGCTCCCTCTTAATGACATGATGATCGTGATGTATTGTAGGACAGCATCATTTATGGAAATGTGACCCTGCTCCGTGCGTATTTCGTGGGCGCTATAACACAGTTTGATTAATGAAGTGCCCACATTTTATTTTGAGTCTTATTAATGCAGAACTAATCGTTATTAATGAGTTGTTTATGACTTAAATACTCCAGCAAGGTTATCAAGGTCTGACTGAGGTGAACTGGGGTAAAAGAAGCAGACTGTGCTGTTTTGATGATTACAGGCAAAATCTTTTTTTTTTGTGAATCTTTTAACTACTGATAGCACTATATTAAAACCACTTTACACACACACAAATGTCAATGTTGGCATATTTTTAAATACCGAGTATACTAATAAATCACAAGTTGTAATCTGTTACTGAAAATGGTGAATATTAAGAATCATTTCATATGGGCTGAGATGAGTGACGTTACAACTGAGAGAAAGGCGATGTCTGTATCACTGAAAAAGTTCTTACCGTGCTGACGTCAGCGGAATTTGTAGCCAACCAATGAGTACTGAGTATGGATGCCTTTTTTTTTTTCCAGAGACTCTGACTTCAGGAGAAGAATACTAAAAAGTTACCTAGGGCATTCTATTTGAAGGAGAATCCGACCAGTGAGTAGAAACCATGTGCTCCTGCTGCTGAGTAATTAGGTCCCCTGACAGTTCAGACCCCATGGAGACGGAAGCCCTGAGGGCTCTTCACAATATGATCGAATTTTTTGGTCTTTTTGAATTTTTTAGTATTTGATATTAGTTAAATGAATGGCGGGCTATATGTAAATCTTCAAACTGAATGTATATGTCACATAAATGTATGCCAATAGATGAGCATTATAATTAGTGTAAATTAGTGCATTTAACATTTCGAGGACAATGAGCAGTTGCATAACCGAACAACAACAAAAAGCCTGCCTAGTGTTGCAATGCAGGGAGGGATGCAATATCATGGATTTCATTTATAGAGAATGCCATAGGAGTCCAAACAATAGCAGGTTTTTATTCATGTTTTGTCTCCATCTTGTGGCGGAGGTGTGCAACAAAAAGTATAATATATCTAGGTTATGTTATCTCTTTGATCAGAGAAGCAAATATTTTGGCTGATACAAATAATATTACACAGCCAGTCTTGGAGGAATGTCTAAACATCCTGAGTGAACAGATTTAAATGAACTGTCATTTCAACAGCGTGGGGAATCCCTGTTTAATGTGTTTGTCCCGTGTTACCCAATTACTCCATATAGCCTGAGAGGTTTTCCGTGGTGACTCATGCAGGTGGGCGCGGGGAGGGCTTGGGGAAAGCAGGGGAGACAGAAAGAGAGAGAAGGGGGTATTCCAGCAGCACTGGTGCAGTGGAGGCTGACTAAACCATGTTTCATTAATATGGAGGGAGTGGAGTGAATCATTGCATCAGCAGAGTTTTCCTTTCTTTCGGAAAATAGGCGAAGCAGATTCTGTCTGGAATTATTTGAATGATAAGAATGAAGTACTAGGCAAATTAATTATTAAAAAAGAAAATTGCTATGCACTATCGTGTGTTATGTTAGACTATCGGGGATTTGCCACAGCACTTTCATATTGCTCTTTTGTTTTTTATTGTCATCATTTGAGTAAAAGCAACTGAATGTCATATTGAATGTAATATAAATGTAAATGAGATGTTTTAAAAGATCTGCTCACCAATTATTAACTCCATCTGCAGAGTGTCCTGCTGGTTATTGAAGGGTCGGTCAAACCTGACGATGATGATGAATTCTTTATTCCTGCGCACAATGAGGTTGGTGTTCTTGTACCTGCTGGTGTTGTGTGCGTTCTTGTTGTCCGTTGCACGCATATCAACACTCGTGTTGCTGGAAAAAAAACAAACCAAAAAAAAATTACATGATTTTTTGAATACAAACATTGCAGCTGAGTCAGGACTAAACGTTTCAGAACAATTAAACATATATATTAAAACACTGAGTGGTGTTCAGAGGCCTCCTGGTCGTCTAATCATGCTAATGATAATGGATGAGCATCAAAAACCTTTTAAGTTTGGCAGTGGTTGTCTGTCTCTGACAATTTGTGTAAAAGACTTGACCTATGACAAACTGCTAATAGCACTATATACAGTATATATTACAGCAAATATTAGATAGCATCCATTTTTAATAAGACTGAACTATTTTGATTTGAAACATTTACAGAATTGGAAGAAATATATATTGTCTATTTATGATCGGGGTGGCCATGTATAAAAGCTAAAAAAATGACACTTTGCAGGATAACGTGAATCCAGGATAAAGACTAACAACCCCAAACCCATAAGCAGAGATAGAACTTTTTCATTAGGGGTGATATTTCAAATGATTTCCAGAGGCCTTTTTTTAGCCTTTGTGAAGGCAATTTTTGCAACCCTAACCGGTTTTGTAACCTGTAGATGGACTGTCTGACCTAAAACCAGATGGATGGCCACCCTATTTATAATAGACATTTCATTCCACTCAGTCCACCATCTTGGATCAGAAAAAGTCATATGATGCCTAGGATGCTGTCTGTATATGTATTTTAGAACAGCGCAATAATGTCTTCTTAGGGTTTACCATTTTAAGGGTGTGGTGTCAAAACTGTGGGATGATTTAAAGAAAAAAAATGACACTTTGACTTCTAAATGTGTTAATTGTCAAAGGCTTGGTTCACAAAGTTCAGTTGAATATGAATGAATATAGAACTTTACTTGGTGCTCTTGGTGTCACGCCTTCAAAAGTCACATGCTCAGGTAGGTTGAGCTGGAAAAGGTAACACGGCCGAGTTGGGATCCCCAGGATGGAGTATATGTTAGATCTGACATGTTGTACACAAGATGTTGTGACGTTTGCCTGGTGGACAGATCATGTTAATGTTAGACTTTTAAATACAGAGCCTGAGACGTACACTTGGAGATTCGTGACAGCTGCAGAGGAAAGGAGCGAAAGGTGTGTGCATGCGTGTACATGTGCACTGAATGAACGAGACTTTATCTATTTCTTTCTGTCTGGCCCCGTGGGAAGATATGATGCAATGTGGTGTTAGACTATTTTAGGGAAGCCAAACTCTTGGTGAAACTGTGAGAATCATAAAGCAGTGATGAAATATCATTCTCAGCCGAGTAATGCAGTACCAGCAGCAGCAGGAGCCTTCCTATCACAGACCCATCACTGACACAGTTACTCAGAACATTGTTCATTCGTTTGGAGTCCGTAACATTTTTGATGTTTTCGAAAGAAGTCTCTTCTGCTCACTTTTCAGCTGCATTTGTTTGATCGAAAATACAGTAAAAATAGCAATATTGTGAAAAATTTTACAATTTAAAATAACTGTTTTCTATTTAAATATATTTTAAAGTATAATTTATTCCTCTGGTGCGCAGCTGTATTTTCAGCATCATTACTCCAGTCTTCAGTGTCACATGATCTTCAGAAATCATAATAATATACTGATTTACTGCTCAAGAAATATTTCTGATTATTATCAATGTTGAAAACAGTTGTGCTGCTTTTTGTGCAAATTGTTACAGTTTTTTTTTTTAATCAGGGTAAACAGAAATATTTGAAACAGAAATCTTCTGTGACATTAAATGTCTTTACTGCCACTTTTGATTAATTTAATGCACCTTGCTGAATAAAATTAATTTCCTAGAAAACATACTGAACCCAAAATGTTTTTTTTTCTTCTATTTATGTAAGCTAAATACAATTGAATTGCTTAAAAAATCTCTATACATCAATGAGTTTATTAAAAAAAAAACTTATAATAAAAAATATCTATTTTAACATCATGTGCTATATAAAATACTAAATTTCCCACAGCATGTTTATTTGTGGCCACAATTGTCTAATTTGCTCTCTTGATTTAGTAAATAATTTTGATTGAACTAAAAATGAGAGAACAAATTAGTCAGTCAGGGCCACAAATTAAAAAGTTGTGCGAACACGGTCTTTTATTATTTTTGGCCTACATACACATAAAAAACTTAACACATACAGTACAAATAAGTATGTGTCATGCCATAGATGAATCAGTTTTGGTTCCCGAAAGAACCTTTCAATTAACCATTTTTGAAGAACCATTTTAATAATCTAAAGAACCTTTTTCCACTATAAAGAACCTTTTGTGGAATGAAAAGGTTCCATGTAAAGGTTCTTTGTGGAACCACTGATGCCAATAAAGAACCTTTATGTGTAAGAGTGTATTTGTGAGAGAAATATGCAGAAGTTAAAATTGAAAGCAAATTATTAAAAATAGAAATTAAAGCAAGAAATTTCAGAAAGTGTCGTTAAAAGTGCTGAACTCACGGTCTCTGTAGAAGAAGAGATGGTCTGCTGAGAAGCTCCAGTCAGATGTGCCCATGAGGAGCCCCATTCTGATTAATATAGGCTCAGGACTTCATCTTCTACTGGTGAAAAACACCTCCATGGAACGAGGACAAGTCAAGATGATCCCAAGATCAGTCTGATACACAAATCTGTGACCTCGCTTCTGATTCTTGATGACAGCAGCATATTTCAGATCATCAACAACATGACAAACATTCAGATAATTACTGTGCTTTCTACCAATAAAGCATAATTATCGCTACAAAACTATGAAATATGTTCTATGATAGTGATTCAAAGATCTGTCGCTTCCATATTTCAGTTTTATATGTAAAAAGAATAAAACAATGAAAATGACATCAGTTTATCAATTTCACCATTTCATTTGACTGGCTGAGGAACTATGAGTAGTACTGTATGTTATTTCCAATTGTCGCTTATTTCATAAAGTTTACTTTTGAGGCCTAAAATACAACTCTTTATTGTGCAAAAACATCATGAAGTTCCCAAATGCCATTTTAACTTAGATAATAACTTAGGTTTTATGTTTTAGTCTGTAAATTGAAGTTCAAGGTTTTCAGGAATTACTTTCAAGAGCATAAATACTCTTTTGTGATTGAAATTAATAGGGAAGATGAAAATTCACGCTGATGAAATATCATACATCAGATAAAATGTTTGAGATGATGTCTTCTCAGAGTGATAATATAAAAATAGTAAATGGTACTGATAAATAAACTAATAACAGCCTAGAATCCATGTTTCTGTAATACACCAAATCAAACCTGTTCATATTAAGTTAAAGGTCATTCCATGAATTCGGTGCCTTTTCCACTTGCAAAAACTGAAAATTGAAATACAACCCGAATTCTGGAAATGTTGGGACGTTTTTTAAATTTGAATAAAACGAAAACTTTCAAATCGCATGAGCCACAATAGAACCTAGATAACATAACAAATATTTAAACTGAGAAATTTGTACAATTTTATGCACAAAATGAGCTCATTTCAAATTTGATGCCTGCTACAATAGTTGGTCTCAAAATATTTGGGACGGGGGCATGTTTACCATGGTGTAGCATCTCCTCTTCTTTTCAAAACAGTTTGAAGACGTCTCTGCATCGAGGTTATGAATTTCTGGAGTCCCATTCTTGCCTGATATAGGTTTCCAGCTGCTGAAGAGTTTGTGGTCGTCTTTGACGTATTTTTCGATTAATGTTGTGCCAAATGTTCTCTGTAGGTGAAAGATCTGGATGCAGGCAGGCCAATTCAGTACCCGGACTCTTCTACTACAAAGCCATGCTGTTGTGATAGCTGCAGTATGTGGTTTTGCATTGTCCTGCTGAAATACACGTCATCTGGAGGGGAGCATATGCTGCTTTAAAACCTTTATATACCTTTCAGCATTTATAGTGCCTTCCAAAACATGCAAGCTGCCGTATGCACTTATGCACATCAGAGATACTGGCTTTTGAACTGAACGCTGATGACACACTGGAAGCTCTCCCTCCTCTTTAGCCCAGAGGACACGGCATCCGTGATTTCCAACAAGAATGTCAAATTTGGACTCTTCTGACCACAGAACACTTTTCCACTTTGAAACATTTTAGATGAGGCTTGGCCCACAGGACACGACAGCGCTTCTGGACCATGTTCACATATGAACATCTCATCTTTTCACTGAGATTGTTTTAAATTTTGTGTATATATATATATATATATATATAGCTTTATATTTGTCATTAGATGACTAAGAACACCCTAATTTTGGAGGGTGACCACATTTCAATTAAGAAAAATATCTATTTTTAAAAGAGAGATGTTAAAAAATGGCTTAGTCCAAAATAAAATATAATTACAATTATAATGGAAAAACCTGGAAGGTTGTATGAAATATCATTCTTATAATTTTTTATGAAATTGATAACAGAAGCATGATTGACATAGTAACAGGGATGACAGGACACACATTCTTCAGCACACTGCACATATTTGTTTACATATTACTGTACAGTTTTACAAGTTTAAATTGCATTATATTGTTTTGCACTTGGCATTATTGTATGACAATAGTAAACAGTAAATTCTTCAGTTAAAACCAGTTAATTGTTGAGTTAGCACATTACATTTCTAAGAGATCTATAATTAGGATCTATTATTTGGATAAAGTGAAAAAGTGAAAAAGTGAAAAATAGATCTATTATTAGAATAATGGTCTAAGAGGCAATTATTAGGATCCCTAATCCAGTGCTGTGCTCATATGCCACTGAATGATATATGTATCAGCTCAACAATATACTCAGGGTGACCTTTAAAATGTTTGAATTTTTACACAGACAATCTTTACAAAACAGGGTGACAACTAATCTATGTTATCCCTGTTACCCGCATGTCAAAACCTGTTACCCCTGACAAGTAACAGGGATGACAGTAACAGGGTTGGCCATTTCAAACTAATTTGCTAATAATTGTTTAAATTTACATTTTTTAAATGGTAACAGCCCCCCCCCAAGACTCAAAAATCATCGAAAATAGAGCATTATAGAAGTGGCTGACATGAAATCAGGGGACACCAATAAATTAATGATTTATATTTTATAGAAAAAAATGTATAGTTATGCCAAAAATATTGCTTAACAATGAATTTACAACAATATATGCAAATGTGACTTTTATATAATTTTGCCTTTATTTTGCAAATTGAAAGTCCTGCTGAAAAAGAAAAATCATAGCGAGAGACAGGCCAAAACCTTACCCTTATCAGAATAAATGGTCAAATTATTTCAAATAATATTTAATTGACTTTTTTTTAATGTAATATTCATGAAATAATACATAGTACTGTTATGCTTTTAAATCACAAATTATATTAATTTTATGTTTGATTATTTGTTTTAGGGACACAAAAGTCACCAATTTCGTGTAATGTAGTCAAACAGAATGTAAAATGATAAAGTGATATGAGTGTAAAATGCAGCAGCTGGGATAATTTGACTTGACTGAAAAGAAAATGGTAATGTCATAACTGGTAGCATGTCAAACCTGAAATACTTCAAATCAAGAAGTAATGAAAAAAAAGACAACTACATGTGGGAGAATTTCAGCTGAATATATCAAATCATTCTGAACTGATCACATCTGAGCCATTAAACTAGTTTTCAGAAGCCAGTGTGTGTGAGATGCTGTTCTTAGAAAAGTATAAACAATGCAACTCGTTATTTCAGAGTTAAGTTTCAATATCTTGTTCTGTTGAATATCAGGAAGTGTCTTTGAGGGCATGTCAATAAAGCCATGGTAGAAGATGTGGGGAAATGAAACCAAATGACAAGTTAAGTTGCAGTGTCTTTCAATTTCAGTATAAATCCACAAGAATCTGGTTCTAAAGCAACCTAAAACATAATTGTGAGAAATGACTTTGCTCAGAGGCCTGCAAAATGAAATAAGCTTGCAAAAGTGAAGAAAATAGCGTTGGTAAATAACTACCTTAAACAGTAATGAAAAAAAAAAAAGTTGCAGAAATGAGCCATGTGTAAATTCAAACTCGGGCAAAGTTGTAAGTTTTGTTTCTAAATCAGAGGTCTCAAAGCATCATTCATCTTTCATCATTCCTCTGCTTGAGTCACATTTATCATTTGTAAAAGTCTATTTCAATCAGTCTGTTTTACAAACATGGACATCAGATGCATAAAACACAAGCTACAATGTACAGGAGCTGCATTCAGCTGTAAACGTCTTCAATTACAACACAATTCCCTCACAATAATGGCCTCACAATTCTTATTCTGGGGTGTCGCAACTCATTAGTGAGTGTTCGTTATATTCATTGTGCCTTGCATGCATGTGGGAATCCAAGCACTGTATTGATTCATAATTTATGTGTAGTCTACATCCCATTCACAACCAACCGCTCATATAAATTAGTGTTGGTATTACCGTTTTTCATATTTTACTGTAATAGTTAAGTCATCAGAATTGAGAATCAACACAAACATTTCTGATTTCTTCTTTTAAAAAAAGCATAAGTGAAAATATTTAGTCTACATAAACAAATAAAAGCAGTTTAAACAGACAAGCCTTTAGATGATTTGTATGGCTATTTTTGGATGTTTTATGTTTAGATGTATTGTTTGCTAATTAATTAATTTATTTTTGGACATTTGCTGAACTGAATATTTGTTGTAGTTTGGTGTTGGCAAGAAGGTGATATTTATTTATTTATTTAAAAAAAGAAAAAGGAAAATTTTTGTCACCTGCTGTTGTTTAGGGAACCGTTTCAGGTCAATTTCTTCCAGCACAGTATGCCTATTGTCTTTATGTACATTTTTATGAACCACATTGTTTACATATTACAAGACTGACCTGGCTTCATACTGTACATGTACACAAAGACAACCACTGTCAGGCTTTCACATGGAGAGAGATTATTTACTTGATTACTGGTCAACAGAATGAATTCCTTTTATGCCAAATATGATTAAATATTTACAATGAACAGCAACTGCTTGTTCACAACTCAGAAACTAAATAGGCTACACCAAATTTACCCATTTAAAGACATTTCATTCATGCATTGTTATGTATCATGATTTAATTAAAACGTAAATTAAATTTTGAGTAATTTGGCCACTTTTAAAGGCCTATGTAAATATTTCATTATTCATCAATTTAATTGAGTAATTTTACCTTTAGCAATTAAGTAATTTTAAGACATAATATTTGATTAATATAAAAAATAACCATGGTTTTACTACAAAAAATATGCTAACCACAAATTTGCTAGACTAACCATAGCACAAAACCAGTCTTAAGTCTCTGGGGTATATTTGTAGCAATAGCCAAAAATACATTGTATGGCTCAAAATTATTGATTTTTCATTTATGCCAAAAATCATTACGATATTAATCAAAGATCATGTTCCATGAAGATATTTTGTAAATTTCATACTGTAAATATATTAAAACTACATTTTTGATCAGTAATATGCATTGCTAAGAACTTAATTTGGACAACTTTAAAGGTGATTTTCTCAATATTTAGATTTTGTTGCATGCTTCGCAATAGAAATACTCCTGTAGCTGATGTTTACCTTGAGCTTGCACTGACCTTTACCCTACATCATGGTGTCAGATCCTCACCTCTCACACACTTCACACACAACACAGGGTTTCAGATAGAAGCACATATACTGGGTGTGATATCTGTCTGATGTGTGCAGCTGCAGTGATGAGAGGAGCATCAGTAGAAGAGTTCAACACCACCAAAGACAAGAAGGACCCAGGCAATGAAGTCAAACTCAAGATCTATGCACTCTTTAAACAGGTGAGAAATGATCAATAACTTATTGCTCTGAACTAATAAAACACACTCGCTCTTGGGGACAAAAACATGCCACAGAAGTGAAAAATAGGAGTTCATTTACTTTAAATGAATTTGTTCAGGTATTTGGATTCGATTTCATGATTATTTTTCATTTCTAATGAAGTTGGACTACTGTTCCGTAAGAGTTTTAAAGAAATAAATACTTTTATCCAGCAGGGATGCATTTTTAACATGAGCGGTCATGACGCTGAAAATTCAGCTTTGATCACAGGAATAAATTACATTTCGCAACATATTCAAATATTTTAATTTGTAATAATATTTTACAAGATTACTGATTTTACTGTAATTTTATAATTAAATGAATGGTGAGCAGAATTTACATATTTTTGCTGAATCCATCTACAAGACCAGATTGTCCTCATTTCTGACTGTTTTGTAAATGATCAGCCCACACAGGGACCCTGCAACACCCCCAAACCCAGCACACTGGACTTTGTGAATAAAGCTAAATGGGACGCGTGGAAGAGTCTGGGCTCCGTATCACAGGTATTTTTATTTTTCACTAAAGAGTGAACATAAAAAAAAATCCAATTTGGATCAGTTTTTGTGTATTATTAAAGGTTTCTGTTCAAATTTGTAATTCATTTCAAGAACAATACAAAAATCTAATTTTATTATAAATAAAATATTATTAAAGTATTTTGTTTTAATCTTAATATAACTTACATGCACATAAATAATAAAAGGCATTAAATAGAGCATTGTTATTTTAATATTTCTATATTACTATTACATAAGTTTTATTTTATTTTTATTATTATGTGCTTTTTTGTAAATATTTTTTTATTTTTATTTCAGTTTTAGTAATTGTACAGGTTAAATAATTTTCGTACTTCAAATTAAACTTTATTTCAGTTACCTTTACCATTTTCCTTTTAGTTTAAGTGCATCTAATATTTTGCCAATCTAATATTCATATTATTCATGTTGACCTTGGACCACAAAACCAGTCATAAGTGTAAATTTTTTGAAATTGAGATTTCTACATCATCTGAAAGCTGAATAAATAATATTTCCAGTGATGTATGGTTTGTTAGGATCGGACAATATTTGGCTGAGATACAAATATTTGAAAATCTGGAATCTGAGGGTGCAAAAAAATCTAAATATTGAGAAAATCATCTTTAAAGTTGTTCAAATGAAGTTCTTAGCAGTGCATATTACTAATCAAAAATGACGTTTTGATATATTTACGGTAGGAAATTCACAAAATATCTTCATGGAACATGATCTTTACTTAATATCCTAATGATTTTTGGCATAAAAGAAAAATCTATAATTTTGACCCATGCAATGTATTTTTGGCTATTGCTACAAATATACCCCAGCGACATAAGACTGCTTTTGTGCTCCAGGGTCACATATTTGATTAAATTTCAGGTTTATTTTTAATTGCTGAAAACAGGTTTGGATTCGACACTATTGGGTCACAGGTTTTCATTTAGGTCTCATGTACCGAGCATTGTGTGTGTGTCCAGCATGCATCTAGTGTTTTATGTGGTACTGTGACTGTGTTAGGAAGAGGCCAGGCAGCAGTATGTGGATCTCATCTCGTCTCTGGTGGGAGCAGACGGTCCAGCGGTGGTAGCGCAGCCCACCGGGAGCACAAAGGGCTTCCAGACCCTGCTGGTCAGCACAGAGGACAACATCACCACCATCCGACTCAACAGACCCGAGAAAAAGAACGCCATCACTGCGGAGGTGAAGAAGCTGTTAACATTTTGAAGGCTCGAAACTAATACGGTTATGTAAGATGTTTAGTTGTTTAAGACTTTGGTCAACTATACATAAATATTTGACCACAGAATGCCAAGACAGTGTTACAGAGTGCAATGTAATAATGATATTACTAAAATATTATATTTATGACTGTCTACTGTTGTCTTCAGCTGTATGGTTAGCAGTGTTATTTATTCTAGCGATTATCATCAATTTGATTTTGCAGATACTATTTAAACTAAACTGAGCTAGACAATGAAATCTCTGAATTCAATAACGAAATGCCTTTTACTGAAAATTGAGTGTTCTGGAGCATCAGTGAGTGTTTGAATCTTCTGTAATAGTTGCATATGAGTCCCTCAGTGGTCCTCAGTGTAAAAAGATGAATCTCAAAATCATACAGTCATTCTTGGAAAGGGTTCAAATACACAAAAATGCTTGAAAACCACAGAATTTGTGGGAGCTGAAGGATTTTTCTGAAGAACAGCAGGCAGTTTAACTGATCAGGACAAACAAGGGACTCGTGAGCAACTATCACTAAACAAAAAAACACACAGCTGTGGATCGTTCAGGTAACAACACAGTATTAATTATTTGCAGATTCTGAAAGGTGTACGTCAAGTTTTGACTTCAACTGAAATATTTTACAGCTTTTAATTTTAATAAGTTTTAGCAATTTTGTCATGCATTTTTGTCATTATTATTCATTTTTGCTTTAAAAATCATCTATTTAGCTTTATTTTTATTTCAATTTTAGTACTCATTTTTTATCTCCCATTTTCATTTAAATTTCATTCATCTTTTTCATCTAATATTTATTTCAGCTTAATTTCAGTTAAAACATTTTTAAAAGACAACACTGATGGTTAGACATTTTTAGCAAATATTCTTTGGTGTTTTTGCATCCTGTAGATGTACAACGAGCTAATCGAAGCTTTGGATGTTTCACACACCCTTCAGTCAGCTGGGTCAGAGTCCAGAGGGCTGCTCTTCATATCTTTTCCCCAAAATGATGGGTGCGGCAAAGGTATGAACATCCACTGAAATTTGAGCTTCATTCGTTTACGACAAAAAATATCACAGTGATAATCACAGTACAATTTTTTTTTTATCAGCTGACAGCATACATACAGTGGGCTACATGATATGGGGAAAAAATCGAATCGCAGTTTCTCTGCTAAAATTTCAGATTGCAATTTAATAAAAAAAAGCTTCAGGTTTGCTGTGCTTATTTGTAGGGCAGTAAAATTTGGCCAGAAATGTTGTGATTTATATAATAGCGTGACTATAAAATAATAATAATAACTATTTGTTTTATTATAAGTGCTATTACTAAATACAAATGTTACAGTAAATAAATAAATAAATATACTTATTTCAATATTTCACCATCAAAAAATTTGAGTATTTAAAAAAATTAAAAACCACAAAACCAGTCTTAAGGGTCAAATTGAGATTTATGCATCATCTGAAAGCTGAATAAATAATCTTTCCATTGATGTATGGTTTGTTAGGATTTGGCTGAGATACAACTATTTGAAAATCTGGAATCTGAGGGTGCAAAAAAATCTAAATATTGAGAAAATGGCCTTTAAAGTTGTCCAAATGAAGCTCTTAGCAATGCATATTACTTATCAAAAATTAAGTTTTGATATATTTACGGTAGGAAATTTACTAAATATATTCATGGGACATGATCTTTACTTAATATCCTAATGATTTTTGGCATAAAATAAAAATCAATAATTTTGACCCATGCAGTGTATTTTTGGCTATTACTACTAATATACTCCAGCGACTTAAGACTGCTTTTGTGCTCCAGGGTCACAAATAATACAGTTTTATTTTATAATACAACTGTGAATGTACAATACTAATATTTACATCTATCTTAATTGCTTCATTTTCAAATGTTAAACCATCAAGCTTTTATTTAAGTGATTAGACTCCAAGTAAGTCATTTGTATGTGGACTTAACAAAATAGTGTAAACACTGTGAGTTGCAATCAAATCATTGCTCTGGTTGGACATAGTTCAACCAATGATGTCTGTTCAACCAACCAATTGCAGATTGGGGAAACCTGTTTGAAAACAGTCAATGGCAAACTATGGCACAGAAATGACACACTTTGCCTTCAGCTCTGTTAATATTTTTCTCAGATATGTTCTTTAGAGCCTGTTTGTCGTCTCTGTCCAGGCTAGTGAGATGCTGTTGTTTAATAAGAAGCTGACGGCTGCACGGGCCTGTGAAGTGGGTCTGGTGACCGAGGTCTTTCCAGAAACATCCTTCCAGTCCGAGGTGTGGACCAGACTGAAAGCTTATGCCAAACTGCCCAAGAACGTAAGTGCTCAGGCTGCTTGAATTGAGATGTACTAGTGTTAAAAAATGAGTCTTATTATCAGTCTCAGGTAAAAGGATCTTGTTGCATGAAAACAAATGCTAATCGTGGTCATCCTCTCGTCCCCCTTCAGTCTCTGGCTCTGTCGAAGCAGCTGATCCGCGCGGTGGAGAAAGAGAAACTTCACGCGGTGAATGACGTAGAGGTGGAGAGACTGGTGGAGCGCTGGCTCTCGGACGAATGCATGCAGGCCATCATGAGCTTCTTCCAGGCCAAGTCTAAACTTTGAGAAGAGCCCATGGAGCCATTCAACATACAGCCTCTTCCTAAAATTACCTTTCTTTTGCAGTAGTTTTTTCCAGTTAACCCTATATCCTACAAAATAACAGGAAGAATCGCCCAACTCATCTAAACAGTGGATTGTATAGGATTTGTATAGCACCGGATGACGTATACATAACATGAGACTTTTATTTAGTCATTATGTCATAACAGTTTAATTAGATGACCATGTAATATAGTGTTTTGGAACAAAATGAACCATCTGTTCCATTTACTGTACCAGATGTGCACTTAGTAGGTTGTAACACTATAAGCACCTTAATGTGAATGCATTTGTGTTCTTTTATCTGAGGGCCAAAAATCAGTATGCTCCGTTTCAGATGTATCAATGCATTAAATAATTTGTATAGTCCTTTGAAATTTTGTCCTGAATACAGTTTTAATACCTACTTAAATACAACCTGTGTCTTGTTTTAAATATTTCATCATATATAATATGTTTGTAATCAAATTCCAAAAATAATTATTAGATTATTTTACATTTTTAAATATTTGTAATCAGACTAGTTACTTTTTATTGATTACATGATTACATATTATTCACACAAAAGCAATACATTATTCATAATTTATTAATTCTCCCTAATTTAAACTCACAAACCCCCAGCAGTTGCTTCATGAATCCCAGATTAGGAAACCTTGATATAATGTAATGTTTACTGCACTTCATGCTGATAATATAATAATGAATAGAATCTTTCTCTTTGGATTTTTTATATTTATATAGTGCAAGATTATCCTATTTAAATCAATGTGATACACATGTTTGATAAAAAGTAATCTGATTATATTACCTAATGTAATAGATTGTGTTACTATCTACATTTTTTGTCCTGTAATTTGTCCTTTAATCTATCCAGCACTGTTAGTATCACTATCTGAAATCACAATTCTATTCGGTCATTATAAATGAAATCCAGCAGATGGCAGAGCACACCAGATAAAGGTTGGTGATTTTTTTTTCTTTAGGTAACAGCATGAAGCGTGAATGTTGTTTTGAAGTGCATGTTATATATATTTGAATAAACTGATGTTACTGTATTCATGTTTAACAACTATTTCAAACGCGTACGACATAATAATCACATTTCTATATTTCTGAACCCCTGTGTTCTTCCTCAGTGTAAACCGCACAGATAGGGCCCTGTGCAGAGCACATGCCCGTTTTTTCCCTTTTTTTTTTTCTTCTTCACTAAATCATTGATGGTCACCTTTTACGTTTGCCTGACTGTTTTATAAAGCTGTCAGTAAAATCTCATAACTCTATCTGGACTGAATGAACTGAAGCTCCACAGCAGCTGAAGGAAGTCTTGCGAGGGTAAAAAAAGATCTTGTTGTTTGAGAAGAAACACTATGCCTATAAAGGCTCATATTTTGTGTATTTGAGGTCTGAGACGTGTGGGACCTGAGAAAGATAGGGCTAGCATTTGCCATAGCTAACTTAAATAGCCTGTGCATACATTCTCTCCGCTCATCTTCACGTGTAGGCTATTATAAACAAAACATGGTTTTAAGTAATGTTTTTGTAACTTAAAAACAAAAAAAGAATCAGATCACTGGGAAATCTTTATATTTTATAATTTTTATCATGCAGAATGTAATATTCGGTATATAGTTTGTTTATATACTGTATATATATATATATATATATATGATTAGGAGGGGAGAGCTCTGGTACAATTCAAACCAACATCCCTGGTCCTGCACAGAATCAAGTTTTTGCCAGGTATGCGGATACATGTTGGACAGGCTAGAGTGACAGTATGGCTATAGTTTCTTATAGTCTCCTATTTTGACTGGAAATGTGTAGCACATAATTATTTAAATTATATTTCAAAATAGTTGGCCAAAAACTTCCCCTCTTCTTCTCAATGACATACATAAACATGTTAACCAAATAATTCAAATTAGTTTATAAAACCAAACAGAATTGCTAAAAAAAAAAAAATATTCAAACGATATTATTATTATGAAGTGAAGTGAGGCCAAGTATTGGTGACCCATACAAAGAATTTGTGCTCTGCATTTAACCCATCCAAGTGCACACACACAGCAGTGAACACACACCCGGAGCAGTGGGCAGCCAATGCTGCGGCGCCCGGGGAGCAGTTGGGGGTTCGGTGCCTTGCTCAAGGGTCTCACCTCAGTCGTGGTATTGAGGGTGGAGAGAGTGCTGGTCATTCACTCCCCCCACCTACAATCCCTGCCGGACCTGAGACTCAAGTCTAACTCTCTATCCATTAGGCCACAACTGCCCCATTTTTATTTTATTTGTTCATTTTTATTATGGTTATTAATAGTGAATAAATCTAAAGCTTTTGAGACTATTATTTTGTGTTATTTAATTTGTCATTAAGATGTGACCAAAAAAAAAAAAAAGGTGCCCTTTTTCAGTTTCAGCACATGCCCCTGAAAAGGTCTGTGTATGCGCCAGGTAACAGGTGATCTCCACACACTTTGCATCTCCCACCTCGTTTGCCTAAGTTAACCTGTCTGTGACTGATAGCAAAAACCCCTCTCCAGTTTTGTCAGGGAAAGTGATGTCACTTCCAAAAGGTTAGGAACTCTTTATCATCAGTGGGAAAAACTTGTGTCTGGAGCTGGTGGGTATATTGATTTGTGTATGTTGGGTTCAGTGACTCATACAGTGTGTGGTGGAGGATTATGAAGGTCAGACCGGAGCAAACATCGAGTCAGACGCTCAGTCTGCTTCACAACGTGGAACGTGATTTTTGGAAAGAGTAATTTAACAACAATAAGTGTATTTTGGTCATATTCAAATTATGATGAAAATAGATACCACATGCTGATTACGTAACGTTGCTGATGCTATGGAAAAAAAAGAAGCTATTTGCATTCTGTCACTGAACTGCACAATGAACGTTTTCAGCATGCAAAGTGCGGCGTCAAAGTGGCCAAGCCTAAATCAAAAAGTTTATTTTTAAACTTTCCTTTCTATGAGTCAGCTTCACAACACCAAATTATATTATAGAGACTGTGTTATGCTACACAAGGGGTCTCTATCTCTAATAATTGAGTTTTAAGGTAGCCTTATATTAGAATTTTAATGTTATATCCAAGACTTGGGTCTACAATATGGGCTGGATGCATTTACACATACAAAACTGTAATTTATAACCTCTTGCATTATATCAAGAGTTATGTTACCTGTAAGGCAATATTTAATTTTCATAAACGCAGCCTACATTCCCATGGTATATAAATATATACATTTTATATATATATATATATATATATAAAACATAAAATCCCAATATTAAATGTGTACATGTTAATAATATCTATACGATGCCTTTACATAGCAACCATACATCAATTATTTTTTTATATATGCAACTTTATTAAAAGATTATAGGCCTATATTTACAAACAAATGAGTATATTTATGTTTTTGTATTTTGTTTTTAAGTACATGTATATATTTTATATTTACTTCAATGTGCATTGACCAGTTTTAGGATGGATATGCATATACATGTCAAAAAAATATTTCATATGTCAAGAAATGTATTATACATACACATATTTAAGGGCTATGTTAATATATGATATTGTTCCAATTTCTAATGTTTCACATATGCTTTTACTTCATATGACAATATATTTCAAATATTAGTAAACAATATTATAGGAATAGTTCAGAAAAGAGGATTTTTATTTTATTTGTTTATTTTTATTATAATTATTATTATTATTATTATTGTCAATACAATGAATGCCAATGAGATCCAGGCTTGTTTGAACCTCACTTTGACATTCTGAATATCTGCATTTGTGTTTTACAGAAAAAGAAAATCATTCAAATCATTCAGGTTTGGAATTAAATGAGGGTGAGTCAATGATTTTTATTTTTTGGGGTGAGCTGTCCCTTTAACCAGAAATACCAATGCTCATTTCCTTTATATGAATAACATTTTGTCGATTAAAATTGCATGATGTGAGTGTTATTTAATTTGTCATTAAGATGTGACCAAAACAAAAGAGGTGCCCTTTTTCAGTTTCAGCACATGCCCCTGAAAAGGTCTGTGTATGCGCCAGGTAACAGGTGATCTCCACACACTTTGCATCTCCCACCTCGTTTGCCCCCAGTACCTAACTTTTTTTTTACTAGCGATAGCAAATAGCAAGTTGTTTTTGCTAATGCAATTAATTTAAGCAATTTTAAGAAATTTGATTCCTACCATATATTGTACGTTAAAAAAAAATTTGTGCAAACTAAAAAGTTTAAGGCAACCATCTTCAGCAGATTTTTGAGTTTTCTCAACTTATTTTTAAGTTTGCCCAACCTTTTTTTTTTTTTTACAGTGTAGAACCAATCTTTTTTTGCAACCCATCTGAAGCTCAACAAAGCTCTCATAATCTGACAGTAGGTCTGAGGTTAGCACATGTGTTGCGGAAACTGCGGTTCTCTCATGGGGATGCAGGTTCAAATCCAGCATGCATCACATTCCTGTCAGTCTATTCCATAAAAAGGTCATAAATGCCCATAAATACAATAAAAAAGCCCCTGACAGCAGGTACTGTGTTCCCAGCTGAAACCGAGGCCCTCTGCTCGTAAAACACTAGACGAAACGGAGCGAGGTCCACACCTCTTTCCTCTCACTGTTTGACAGATAGCAGTTAAACATGCTGCCGCACGGCTGATGAACGAGTGTACCTGCTTAAGTTTGCAGTCACCCACAGGAAAAGGCCTAAAGTAACCCTAGTGCGTAAGACCCCGTGGAAACTCAAGCAAAACGGGAGATGATTTCCTTCAAGCTGAGGGAAAACTCGCCAGAGTCAAAATCTAACCTCACAGCTGAGGACAAAGAAAGTGTGTTGGGTTTCAATCCGTGCCCCAGTTTTGCTAAGACAGTCCAATATGAAAACCCACGAGACGGTTCTCTCCGAGAATTTTAAAAAAGCATGGCTTCTCTCAAAGAGGGCATGTTTCGAGTCATGCGCTAAGACGCCTCCCCTGAAGACTACTTATGTCACCTGTGGCAGAATCCATAATTCACTTTCCAGCCAAATGGATACATTAGGTATCTTTTGGGTTGTCCTACAGAGACTGTAAAACTTGACCTTTCCAAGTCTTGTAAAGCTGCAGGTTGTGATTTAAAGGCCATCATCCTCCAAACCCAGACTGGGTTTCACTGGTCTGTGAGCTTTCCGTCTTTTTCACCGTTGTATTCTCACATCCATTGTCAGGATGTTCGCTCCAGATGCTACTGCAAATATCGACTCCAGGGGCAAGAATAGGATACACCTTGTACAAACTTGGGAATCCCACCAGGTGCTGGGAGACTGGAAAGGCAAAACACATCCATCACAGAGCTCCGCTATTGGCAGGATTGAGCGCTGGCTCAAGGCACAGGCCAGTGTTTGTCCAGCTGGGGTTGAGATCGCCAACACACGGGAGGAAACCATCATCATTTGGAGAAAACTATCCACATTTACTCATTATGTCGTTCCAAAGCCGCATGACTTTCCTTGTACAACAAGAAAGAATCTTTGAAACATGTTTGCCGTTCTCTTAGAGTAAAACCATACCATAAAACTATAATCATAAAAGAAGTCTTCATGTGCTAAATCAGTGAATAAATAAGAATCATGTGCTAAATCAGTGGTTCTCAACCTTTTTTACTTGAAGGCACCCCATTGTCCAACACAGTATTTGAAAGCCCCTCATACGCATAGTTTTCAATCACATGACTGGCGTGCAGACCTGGAGGGCAACACATTCAAATAACTGCAGCAGAGGCCTGTCAATTTTCCATCCGTTTCAAGCCAGGAATATTTAAATAACCTCTCAAAAGAAGAAAAACAAAGACATGTGGACAAACTTCAAGTACACTATAAACTGCGTTATAAACAGCAGGACAAACTAAGGGTGTACTCACACTAGACCTCTTGAACCATGCCCGAGAGCATTTGACCCCAAGGCCTGGTTCGTTTGACTAGTGTGGTCGCTCCGTTCGTTTAGCTGTCCCTGGCTTGGATGGAAGAGGTGGGCCAGAGTGCGGTTCAGTGAGGCTTCGGAGCACGGAACAGCTACTGTTTTGTGTGCACTACTGTCATCATTACGACTGCAAACATATTCTGTTACTACTGCTACAGTACACTTTTCAATTAAATTAAACCAAGAATATTTAGGTTTATAATGGGTCTGGTTCTCACCTTATTAATGAACAGGAATTGTAGTTCGCGAGTAGGCTGCAAATTCTTTCAGCAACGTCAGCTGCCTCCATAATAATTCTCTGATACATACAAGTGAAAATCGCTGCACGGCATAAATGATCAATTTAACAGGCAAAATATTAGCAAAAGTGGTTTTCCCTGTTATCTCGTACACGATGTAAGCGTGCTCCGGCACGGAATGTAAAGTGTGCAAGATTTGAGTGCAGGCCAGTGGGGAAGCGGGGAGGGGGCATTATCAGTCTTTTTTCTATAGTCTTTAAGCAAAGACTATAGAAACACAAAGACAGTTGACTCCTATACTTATGAATGGGAGAAACTGCAATGCACAATATGGTATATGAATATTCACAATATTCTAAATGAAAAAGCCAATCGCTTATTGGTAATGTCATTGTGTTACTGCAGCAGCCATTACAAGCTCCATTTCGCATAGAAACCTGAGGCTAGACCAGCCAATGCACATGTGCCGTCTTGAGCGCGCTATGACTGCACATGTGCATTGGCTGGTCTAGCCTGAAAAATACGCTTTTTGAACGCTATTTGAGCATAAGAAACAACATTCATGGGGCAGTTCATTTCAGATTTTGTTGCTCATTTGAAATATGTAATTTAACTGCGAATTCAGCAAACAGTTTTTGAGATTTCAGAATTCCCCCATTAATTTAGATAGGAATTGGTCGTGTCTGAGCTGCCCGGAGCTGCTACAAATATGGCCACCGAGTGAACAGACTTTCCTTGAAACGGACTTTGGTTTAAGGCAACCGTGCCTAGTGTGAGTACACCCTTAAAGGGTGAAATGGAAAATCAAAATATTCTTGATATTTACACATGAAATAAATGACTCAAAACTGACTCCCCAGGCTTTTCTAACCTTCTAAAATGCCTGGATTTGAAATTTGGAAAATCATGACGTCCCAGTTTCCCCTCAACACACCTTTCACTTGCATCACCGCTGTACGTAAAGAAGGAGGCATGTTCTGAACAACTCATGACTGTCAATCTTTCACAAGAACGATACTGCTTCAGGTGAAGGAAGATCTTGGTGGTGCCAAAACCTTTCAAACTTTATAAATTTACTTTGAGAATCATAATATAAAAATATGAAACTGCATTTCATTAGCATCATGACCTGTGATGGGTGTAATATGTAAGAGCTCATGCTTTCTTTGTCTAATAGTTATTTAATGCTCTGCACAATCTGGCTTTGCTGCAGCCTGGAATTAAACCACTGCATGCTAGTTTCGTCTGGCCAGAGGAGAACTGGCACCCCGAATGAGCCTGGTTTCTCCTAAGGTTTCTGTCACCGATGGAGTTTTGGTTCTTTTCTGCTGTTACCTCTTGCTTGCTTAGTTAGGGACACTTAATTTTCAGCTATATCGTCAGCTTGGTTGCACAGATGACCTGAAGTGAGCTGGATGATGACATCACTGAATCGATGAACTGACTTTAACTGAAATTGAGTGTTTACTGTCATCCTTTTGAATTATTACACACTATTTTTCCTATTTAATACTGTAAAGATGCTTTGACAAATACAGTGGCGACCAAAATTGTTAGAACACTTGACAGATCTGAAAATATCGACCTTTTTTGCCTCCGAAACATGATTTCATTTCTTGATGTTCATGAAACTCAGTTGGTTGCTCTGAGCACAACAAATATCAGATTGAGTCGTACTGTTTTTATCCACTTTTAATTTTAATATTTGGTATCTCCACCTTTTGCAGCAATTACAGCAGCACATCTCTCTGGCATAGTGTCAATATATTTCCTAAGAACTTCAACACTAATATTATCCCATGCCTTCTGCAACTCAAGCTAAAGGCTTTCCTTTGAATGTACAATCGATCTGTCCAGTTTATTTTCCAACTTGCCCCAAATTAGCTCGATGGGGTTGAGGTCCGAAATTTGAGGAGGGCCATCATTTTCTTCCATTCGCAGGAAGTTCCGGAAATAGTTCGTTTTATGGGTATTGCAATGGCCAATTCAACAAAAACAACTGAAACCTCTTAAATATGCCAAGTGTTCTAACAATTTTGGCCACCACTGTAAATAAAGGTGACTTGACTTAACTGTTATGCATTAGTGAATCAAGCCAGTGACTAAACAATACTGTGATATTTAATTATTGATATAAAAAATAAAGGCTTTTACTAGTAAGAAACACTTTTACTAGTGCAAACACAATTACAGATATCAAGAATTATATTTTTTACAAGTTGAAATTTAATTCCTGATATCAAGAATTAACATTGTTACTAGTGGAAATGTAATAACTGATTTCAAAAATAGCCAAATTCAGTATACACTTTATTGATGATGCATACAATATACAGGCAAGCAGATGAACTCAGAATATGAACAAAAATACACTAAAATGAAAATTTCTGTAATGTGAAACTTTGTGTGTCGCATCTGCTTGCCTGTATATTGTATGTTTTATACTAAATTTGGTCCACTATTAAAAGGAAAATTTAACAAAAGCAATGTCCACAGCACAAACAGTGTGGGAGATGCTACAGTACATGTCGAAGTATACTTGAACAAATGACAGGTATATGCTCTAGTAATAGTGAGGTTTGAGTTAGTATAATGGAAAACCGATTTTAAGGTCAAGATCAACACCAGACACTTCTTCACCATATACACAGCAATCTTTGAAGCATTCAAAACTGTAAAAATGTCTTTTTCCACCTCCTTTCACTTATTTTTCTCCTTAAAGCACAGTGTCCCATGGAAATAGAACACGTCTCCAGCAGGCACTGGCAAAGCACATTAAAAAGATTTGCGATGTGCATGACCTTGTGAATGAGTGCATGTGTTTACACATGACTGTGTTGTAGTTCAGACCGTCAGCGGATAATCTTGGGAAGAGATGAAACTTAGCAGATGAAACTGGAATATACGCTCTGACCTCCTCACGTTCCCCCTGAGAGGGATTTAGTGGACCTTGGGTCCTCAGCCATTGACGTGATGAACCATTCATTATTTCTCTCTTTCTCTTGCCGAGGCAGCGAGTGTCTTGAGGTAATCCCTGCCACCAGACAGACTAGAGACACACCAGATAAACCCGCAAATGTTTATTTCAGAACTACTGTAAACCCTGGCCCATTTACGAGAAATCTAGACATGTGCAGTGCCGTTACAACAGGGTCACTTATGGCCAAACGACATGATTATTTGGTATTATGAACAAATTGCTAAAGAACCCTGAGCTCATCTGCAAATGTTGAATGACTCCAATAAGGCTATAACCTACAAATGGCAAAAATCTAAAATAATAGGGAGCTAATTGTTGTTGTTTTTGAAAGAAGTTACTTTTATTCAGCCAGAATGCATTCAATTAATTTAATGTTACAATGTTAATTTTTTATTTCAAATAAATTCTTTTGAACTTTCTATTGGTCAAAATAACAAATATTTTTGATTTGCTGCTTCAGATGAGCCAACATTATCTCACGACCAATTCATACATCCAGTACAGATTTTACGAGTTGGCTAATTCGTACTACCTCGTACAATTTTGTCCGTTTTCTGTGAGGGGTAGGTTTTATGAATTCCTACGAATTTGCCACCTCGCAAATTCTAAATTAGTACTAAATTAGTATTACTTTATACTTAATTCCATGTAGGCTGTAAACATGCTTGTTCCTTTTCATTCAATAGTCAGCTTTCACTGCCCCTCATTAGCTGCTTATGATTCACTGCATGAATCAACCCTTTTTACAGCTTGCCATGTTTAATTAGAAACCCCACGGAGCTCCAGCTTTGTCCAAAGGAAGCCGTTCCTGATTCATCCGGCTGGTGATGTAGAGCATAACCAATGCAGGTGTCTGTATGACAGAAACACTGATAAATCCTGCCATCAAAGCAGGAAACACCTCATCTATCTGTGATGTCATTCTTAGCTGTACGTGTTTAATAAGTGAGAGAGTTTTACGTGTTGAGAGAGTCTCTCAGGTGCATCACTTCTGTATGCTCTCATCGAAGAGTTTGTGTGAATGAGGTATTGTGGTTTTAGGACAAACAACAACGTGGTGACACGTCCAGCGGTCTGTTTGAATCAGGCTCCTTGAGGATGGTGTCATAAAGAAAGCATAATGCCTGCCCTAAGATAGAGAGTGCTGTTGGCATCAGAACCAGGTTAACTTCACTCCACTACAACGTTGACACAAAAGCTTTGATGTTCTTCTGAACAGAGACATCTCTGCGTAACTGTACATTTCAGATGTGTTGTCTAGAAAGAGTTAAAAGAGCTCATTCCCTCTATGTTCACTTTCATTCTTTGATCCTTCTATAGATGAAGGACATCAGTCGAGAACATCTCTGCCATTAAAGTGTGGACAGACAACATTTGCTGAGTCCACTCTGAAATTCAGAATTAGCATTGTATTGTTCTTTACTGTAACAAAGCCATGTTTTATGAGCTGAATGGGAATCCAAACAGAATGAAAAATAGATGAATCTCGGCTAGACAACAGATCCATGCAAACCAACTGTAGATTAATTGGATAAACTTTCAGTAGATTGTGCAAGTAAATGCATTGGTCATGCTGTATAATTGAGAAGATTTGCCATGACTAATTTATTATGAATAAAGTCATATTTACTGATTTCAGTGATTTAATTTTTTTTTTGGAAGAAACCCAGTCATTTGTTAACCCAGTGCTGAGAATTCCGCTTGAGGGCGAAAGATTTCCCATACAGATTTAGTCATGTACAGAAGCTTGTTTCTGCCATGGAATACAGATATAAAAAGGTAATTGCAACTTTATCTCACAATTCTGATTTTGTTTTTCTTTCTGCCACAGAATAAAAAATAAAAATGTAATTGCAACTTTTTTTAAATTCTGACTTATTTCATGCAATTGTGAATTTATATCTCATAATCTTTATTCCTCTCAAAATTGTGAGAAAAAAAGTCAGAATTGTGAGATAAACAGTCACAATTACCTTTGTTATGCTTTTACACATGGTGGAAACCAGCTTAAATATGCAATCTAAACATGTGTAATAAACATATATATATATATAAAAAAAAATACTGCTCATTTCTTTGTCTTAGGTCTTTTAATCAGGAAGACGTTAAACAGAGTACATTATCAAGGTGACGTCAGAAAAAAAGGAAAGTAGTTTTAGGGATGGTGCATGATTTTTGTTGATTTTTTTAGTTTTTTTTTGATGAAAGATTGTGAAGACATTTTTTTCTTTGGTCTAACATAGCGTTAAAGCATAAGACTAGGAACATGTGTTAATGTAAATAGGGTAAAATTTGGGGTCATTACAATTAAAAGCGAACCATACTGGATACTGCAACAGAAAGGCTTTAGACTGGCTATAAAGTCGATTCCAGACATGAAATATTCTCTTGCATTTATTTCTGTAGTATATGTATGTTTGATGGATGTGGAAAAGTCATACGAGGACTGACCTTCTTTCAGTCAGCATGCCCTGCTGCTTTCAGAAAATAACTCGGTAAATTCAGCAAAATAAAGTCTGCAAATTTGTCATTGTTGGCTCTACTGCATCCAACTTCGCACATTCCCTGAGAAACTCCAGGATTTTCTCTGCACTTCCGCATCTTTAAAAGCTGACAACCCAACACAATTTACATTTATGCATTTTGGCAGACACTTTCATCCAAAGTGACTTTTATCCATTCATTTTAGTAGCATAAAGTTAAATGGAACAAGTATCAGTCATACTTAAAATACACCATTAAAAAGACATTCACACTGATGGCGATGAAATCGTTGGAGGTCACAATGTGTTTGTGCTTTTGGGATCTCTGTCTCTGCATCACTGCATTATGTTGAGCTCAACTTTCTTGTTCAGGTAATCAGATGACAGTAGGTCTTCCCCTGGATTTGCTCTCATCATACTGTATTTTAAAGAAGTAAACTCTGGCAGTGAGTTTGGACTTGTTGGACTGTATTACACAATATGTCATGGGTCTGGATCTCTTTGCTGGATCTTTGAATCATAGCTGCTTCCCAGGCTCATGGAGGTCCTCTTAGTGCTGACCCAGAGGGGAAAAAAGGTCTATTTCCACAGCTAAGATCGACACTGCTTTCCATCTCAGTGGACCTATGTACAGCACAGATATGGAAATGTTGGACTACCATCCAGTCCTGTCACCTCATTACGGGGGTCCCTGCCAGAGTAAACATAATAAAGGTAAAGTCTAACCATATATGAATATTTATTTTATATATATTTAATAAATAAAATATGTGATGAAATTATGTATAAAATACAATATTTAATTTAAAATTTGATTTATTGCAATGAATTAATCAGCATTTGATTAAAAAAATGTCCAGCTCCAAGAGTAACTTTCTGATGCCATATGCTTGTTCCCATTTAGTTCATGCTGACCTCGTTGGTATGTTAGGGTTGCACTTTATAGGTGTCTTTATACAGCCAAATTAAGGCTGCTCTGTGCCTGCTTAAAATTCAGTGTAAAGATGCAACACTGCATAAAAGCCATACTAAATTATATCTGCTCTGACCCAGCCCCTAGTATCTGTATACTGTATATGGAACTTCTGAGCAGCATTAAACAGTCTGTGTAAAGACATCTAAATGCCACTTCTGAAGTGCTTCTGTGCCACATTTGCAGTGTAAGTTTGGCATATTTCGATTATTCTCTTTAGATTTTCTATACTAACTATTAAGGCATATTTATACATCTGAGATAAGGCTGCTCTGTATCTGCTTATCAACTCTGTGTTAAGATGCAATGCTGCATAAAAGCCAGACTAAATTAATCCTGCTCAGACCCAGCTCAGCCCCTAAAGACGTTTTTACTCAGCCAAGTTAAGGCTGCTCTGTGCCTACTCAAAATGCAGTGTAAAGCCGTAATGCCACATCAAAGCCTGGCTAAATTATGCCAGCTCTGACCCACTTTAGCCCCTAGTATCAAAGCATGCAGTTCTATTTGCATCTGTGTAAATGCATTTAAACCGAGCAGCATAAAACAATCTGTGTAAAGACACCAAAATGCCACTTAAGAAGCGCTTCTGTGCCACCTCTGCTGTGTAAATGTGCCATTATTCTATGAACCCTAACTAAAAAGTCTAATAAGTGCATCTGTATACACAGCCTTTATTTAGAATTTTTTACACAGCCAAGTTATGGCTGCTCTGTGCCTGCTCACAATGCAGTGTAAAGACGTAATGCTGCATGAAAGCCTGACTAAATTATGACAACTCAGACCCACTTCAGCCCCTATTATCAAAGTATTCAGTGGTAATTTCTGTGTAAATGCATTTATGCCACCTCTGAGCAGCATTGCATCAGTCTGCTCAGAAGTGGCATAAATGCATTTACACAGAAATTACCACTGTATACTTTGATAATAGGGGCTGAGGAAGGTCTCAGAAGGCATAATTTGATGCAGCATTGCGTCTTTACATTGAATTTTGAGCAGGCATAGAGCAGCCCTAATTTGGCTGTGTAAAGACACCTTATACACCATATACTAGCAAAGTTATGCATAATTAATAGAATGTCTAAAGTGGACTATCGAAATGAAGTTTCTATGTGGTTCCGCACTCCATTCGTTCCAGACAGACAAAAAGCTTCATATAAGAAGGCTACTGGTGAGAGAAAGATTACCATTTTATAACGAGCAATAAAACATGACTTGTGAAGAGCCGTGAGTGTCACTTTAAGTGTTCTGGCCCTGTGTCGGGAGGGTGTGTGTCTGGATTCAAAGCAGGGGAGGATGTCGATCTCTTTAGCTTTGTGACAGATTTATCAGAAGAGCCATTTACTGCCAGACGTTGTCCAACATGGACACGCTCATAGACTATTTAAAATCAGTCATGGATGACATTATCACAGGTCAGAAAAATGTTGTCATAAAAGAGCTCAGGTCAGAGAATCCACAGATGCAGAATAAGACGAACTGTTTACGCGCATTTGGGAAAGCATCTGGATGGCCCGGAGGCTAAAAACCTGGAGGAGGCATTTAGGAACTCGCTTTTTGCAGCATAGTCAAAGTATTGGCAAGACAGTTATATTAGAATGCAAACAGACATTAACCACTCCAATAAGAACAAATCCCAGGATAGGCTTGGGTATGTCAGCAAAAACCTGAGAATCTTGAAATTACAAGCGCTGATACATTATTTCATGCAGTTTCCAGGAATCTTAAAAATCAAGCTAATAATGCAAAACAGATATAATGCATTTGCCAGCAGAAGCGGATCGCATTAAAAGAAATACAGTTTTTAAGTGGCTGTCAAGACATGCGTTCTTGGGACCGTTTAAGAAAACACACACATTACATTACATATTTTTTCCCCTTTATTTCTTTAATAAAAAGGAAAATATAAATCACACCGATCTTTAGTTATACATATGTAAACAAGAAATACATCCAAACTGCAGATGAAGGTGAAAAAAAGCAGTGTGATTGACAGACGACAACTTCAGTGACTTGATGTACAAGAACACTTTTTGTGCTAAAAATAAAAGCTAAGGTATAACAGAGGTATAAAAAAGGATCCAGGTATAACGGCTATATCAGCTATAGTTGGCCAATTCATATAGGACACAGCATACTGCAAACAAATTAGCAAAGATTTCCATATTGATAGATATACCGAGCTATTCATGAGAGTAACTTGGAAACCATTTAAGTTATTTCTGAAATTCCTCGATAGCAATCCATCCATTCTGGGGTTATCATCATAATGAGAGGAAAGAGAATGTTTACTTTAAAAATTAGAATAATTACAGTGATCCGTTATATTATCAGTGAATGACAAAGCAAAATAAGGATATGAATCTGCTACAAACTATGAGCAATTGGTTAATGTGTAGTAATCAGTTTCAGTGAGATAAATGTTTAAGTAAATAAATGAAAAATATTGTGCAATATGTAACTATTTGCTGAATATACTGTAACTAACTACTGTATACGCCAACTGATATACTTATGTTAATGTGGTTTATTTTATTTTATTATTATTTAGCAGGCTCTACGTTTGATAATACCTAGAATATCAAAATCGACTGCGGGCGGGAGATCCTTTTCCTATTTAGCACCCAAACTCTGGAACAATCTACCTAACACTGTTCGGGAAGCAGACACACTCTGTCAGTTTAAATCTAGATTAAAGACATTTCTTAAACCTGGCTTACACATAACACACTAATACACTTCTATTATTCAAATCCAGTAAAGTATGGTTAGGCTGCATTAATTAGATCAACCGGAACCAGGAACACTCCTCATAACACATGATGCACTCGTTACATCGTAAGAAGAATGGCAGCTACGCTAATATTTGTCTGTTTCTTTCTTATTCTGTTTCTCAGTCCGTGTCCGGATCAGATGGTGGATCGGTGCCGGGATGAGGTCTCTCTGATCGTCGGTGGAGGCCAGACACCTGTATGAGCCCGGGTTTATATTTTGTAAATTTTAACAATTTTTGTTTTGCATTTTTGACATTTTTATTAGTTATTAGTTATTATTATTATTATATTTCTATATTTGTTTTGTCATTTTTATCATCAGTTGTTATTCAGTTTGTTATTTTAAAATGAATTTAAATGAAAATGGAAAATGTTGTCTTGGTATCTAGCTGAAATAAAATATATATATATATAAGTATAATATAAGTGTAAAGGGACTGGTAATTATCTGAGCCGTAAATACCAACATGACACCCTTACTGAAAAAAAAAAAAAAACGAGAGTGAATTTTCATGCCGTCCATAATTGAAATTCTGGTTACTGCAGTAAAATATAAAGTGCAGGTCTGGGGCTAATAATCTTTCCTGCTCTCTCTTGAACTGTGAATTCATGCCTTTTTTTAATGGTTTTATTTCTGATATGAAAAATACAATTAGGAAGGCATATCGATACCTCAGAAATGTCTCAATATCTCAAGTTCCTGACTTTTTCAGAAATCATCTTCAGAAATGTCTTAAAATTGCAATGCCTTTAAAGTACCTCAGCATTTAATTTGAAAACCTTAGTTTTCTATGTCTTACTTAGGGATAATCTTTCCTGCTCTCTCTTGAACTGTGAATTCAGCAAGCAGAGGACAGAGGTGTCATGCCGACAGAGATCTGCATTAGATCAAAAGTACAAACTGCAGGTGTGACGTACCTTCACCGTCGCCACGTAAAGGTGGAATCACAGTCAGCCAAGAGGTCAGAAAATAAGAGAAGGAAAGTGTCTGGCAGAGAGGAGGAGATACGTGGGTGTGCAGATCAAAACAAAAGGACTGGGATTCCATCACTGCGTCATTCTTCCTCATTCATCTGACAAGCATCATATTCAAGTTCAAGTTCAAGTTTATTTGTATAACGCTTTTTACCATACAAATCGTTGCAAAGCAGCTCTACAGGAAATTAAGTTTCCACAATATATTTATATATTGCAGAACCTTAATCTATTTAATTTATGGCAAAATTTGGTAATTCTGTACGTTGTCTGAGCGTTGGCATCCACTGAGGTCCTCTGAGGGGTTGGCATTATCTTTTCTCAGGTGTTCGGTCATCTCAGATCATTTAAGGGTTGGATCCAGACTGAAGCTTCTGTAATTCCTAGTTACCATGGGATGTTAATCCTGTGGCAGAAACAGAGAAACAAATAGATTGATTCAGTCATATTCTCACAGCTGTAAAGCCACGGCTACTGCTACTGTGCCAACTCACGACATGAATCAGAACACACTCTCCGAGGATGACTTGAATGGGAAGAATAATTGCAGAAAAGTCATTTCCCTGCCCCAAACTTCCCAAATTTATGATGAAAACTGCAACCTGACAAAAACAACATATCTAACTGCAAAAAACAAAAGACAAAAAAAAAAAAAAAAATGAAAAATGCCTTTTTTGGTATGCCTTTTTTTTTATGGTTTTATTTCTGATATGAAAAATACAATTAGGAAGGCATATCGATACCTCAGAAATGTCTCAATATCTCAAGTTCCTAACTTTTTCAGAAATCATCTTCAGAAATGTCTTAAAATTGCAATGCCTTTAAAGTACCTCAGCATTTAATTTGAAAACCTTAGTTTTCTATATCTTACTAATATTTCTTAGGGGGAAAAAAAAGACAAAAAATCCTTTTGTCTGCCAAATCAGTCACCAATATGCAGAAACAACAAAATAGCATAATGCAAAATAACATAATCTGAAATAATGTAATTAAAGGATCCCTGCAGACCTGTGGTCAACAAGTACCTTTTTAAGAAATGGCTTAGGGTTTTTGAATTAATAATAAATAATGAAAAAGTATAAATAGATAAAATAAGAAATTTAAAAAAAAAAGTAGTGTAGGATTTACTTTGAAACAAATTTCACTCGGAAATCGCTAGTAAATTTCACAAATGGGAAGTAACACATTGAATTATATGTGACATTTTGAAGTAGACAGACTTTTTTTTCTTTTGTAAATGTATGTGAACAATCTGTTTATTGGAAAATTCAGAAAAACACAATTGATGCAAAGGTGATAAAGTCATCTCTTTCATAACCTCTGTTTCATAATCTCATGAGCTATAAAAGATCATACTCTGAGCAATTCAATTTTCCTTCAGGACCGGACATACATAATCAAATTAAAAAGCATGAAAGACAAAATGTATATATTTGTCCTTGTTATCTTTTGATTATGTCCATATGGAACATACTCTTTAAGGAGTGGCTGAAAGCACTTTGAAATATGAAAGATGATTCTGGTGTGCATTTTTGTTGGCCATGCACATGGACAGCTTTCAAAGGAACAAGGAAATTTCATACCATTCCATTCCATGTGTCTACGGACACGTATGTTTGTATATGCCAGTTCACTCGTCAGAGGGTGGGAATCGACTAACACAGCATATGGTTTTCTTCAGGGAATTTTAGTGGAAACACGTTAAAGCTTTTTATTGTTCAAACCTGGGCTTTTTCATGGAATGACACTGCATGTAAAGTCTGAGACTCATCTATAGTCATGTAAATAATTCGTTCTCAGTAATATGACTCTTTTCAGTAGAGTCCCAAGAAAAGTCATTCCAGCAGTTCCAAATGGCCGTGTAAACCAGTGTTTCAAAATGAGACAACTTTAAAGTCATTTCTGAAGTACTTCAGAGTCATCTGAAAAGCAGATGACCTCACTGTGTCGTCACTAAGCACAGACTCAGGATTTGATATCCGGGCTTACATACAGTATTTCCACAGAAAGATGAACTTTATGAATCACGTCTCTGTTTATATTTATTGTGCATACAACTAACCACAAAAGGGCTAATAAAGGGTTCATGTTTTGTTTCCTCACACCAGTCATCTGCAACGGAAGATCGACTCACTACTCTGCCTAAATGTGGGAATAGACCAGAATATGCAAAAGAACGTATGACTTACTGTAGACCTTACTTTCCCATAGGAACATTTTAGCGATCAGTTCAATTTCATTCGGATCAGAGGTCAGTGAACACACAGGCATTCTGTCCCCACACTGTTCCTCTCTCTGTCCTTGGTTTCCTAGTCACTTCTACTGTTTCTATCATTAAAATGTGTCAAAAAAGCCCAATAAAAATCCTGAAAAAAATATATGTATATCAATTGTAAGTCATTGTGTTTTCTCAAAATTGTGAACATTTGTTGGGATTGTAGTGTTAAAAATAAAACCTTTACTGGGACTAGACTACACAGGAAGCACATTTTACATTTCATTTTTATTTATTATCAATATGTATTGTCCCAGATTAACTAAATATAAAAAGAGAAAAATCTTTTTTTATGCATTCCACAGAAGAATGTCATACAGGTTTAGACCAACATGAGCAAATTGAGTGAACAATTTCTTTACCCACAAGTGTCCATTCACTATCAATGTAGTCCGACTTAAAAGAACAATCTATCCTTATTCGTGGAAAATTAGACAACACGCTTGGTTTTCCATTGTCAGACCAAGACAATGCTTTTCATTTTCTGTCAACAGAGGATGGAACACCACAGGAATGATCACTCACAAACAGCCAAGTAACGAGAGAATGATAAATTAGTAGTTAATAAAATGTGGTGGATAGATTTTTTGGATTTTTTCTTTCCATACTGTGAGAGAAACAAAAAAAGAAAAGCTCAAGTAAGAAAAAAAGACTCCATGTTCTCCATGCACCAACCCTGCCGGCCAAATATTGTTTCACATCACACGTATCTGCCTGCCAAAATGAGGCGAGGGGAATTTCTGCAAGCACTCAGCATATCAGTCCTGACACTCACACACTGGTCCAATTAAAAATGAAAGAACAACGCAAAAATGCCCCGAAACACATTCTTCACTTTATAACCATTAAAGCAGAGAGTGGAGGCATAGCCAGTGCTTTCAGACTCATACAGGAGCTATAGTTCTTTGTTTACCCCTGTCATGACTCAGCGACCAACAAAATCCCATCAGCCCCTGATCATTTCCAACCTGTGGGCCGTTGGGTCAGTGATTCAGCTGATCAATGAATCAGTTCAGCAGTCATGCGTCTCGCCTCAGAGTGCATCTGGACTACAGGAAGTGAGAATGAGCTGACGGTCCAGCTGTGGTTTCTCACAGAAAGTGAATCGAGTCGACTGTCATCGCCAAAACTACTGTGTGGTACTGTGTGGAAAGCTGACGTCACATTTTGGTAGAAGAATAATGACCTTATTGGGCTGAAGTTAGCTTAGGCTTTGTTCACACTGCCAAAAATGTATTTGTTTTTCAAATTCAGTCGTTTAACATTTTGCAAGAGATGAAATCAGATCCTTTTGTTCAGATAGCGTATCAAGCAAGTCGGTAGTAATGAAGAAAACAACGTCATACGACTTTCATGCATACATTGTGTGAGTGGTTTTGTCAGATAAACTCTCTTAAAACACTTTTCTGTTTGGTTACACTTTAGTAATGGTAGGTAACACTTTATTTTGATAGTCCACTTTAGACATTCTACTAACAGTAAGTAACTTTGCAACTACATGTCAACTAGCAGTCATTAGAGTATTAGTAGACTGTCTGTTTAATATCTTCTAACACTTTATTTTGATGGGTCCACAACATACAACATACTGACTATTAGAAGTATATCTCAACTTATTCTACTAACCCTAAACCTACCCTAACAGTCTACTCTGAGAGTCAGCAGACATGTAGTTGCAAATTAATGAGAAGTAGTTGACATGTAGTTACAAAGTGACTTATAGTGAGTAGAATGTCTAAAGTGGACTATCAAAATAAAGTCTAACCTAATTATACATTCTAACTAAAAGTAACTTTGCAACATGTCAGCTAACTCAAATTAATTTGCAACTATATGTCAACTATCTCTCATTAGTATAATTAGTAGACTGTTAGCTTAGGGTTAGTAGAATATGTCAACATGCACTTGAAAAATTACTAATAGTCAGTGTAATAGTAATACTAAATTACAAATGTCTGTTGGGGAACCATCAAAATAAAGTGTTAAAGGGTTAGTTCACCCAAAAATAAAAATTCTGTCATTAATTACTCACCCTCATGTCGTTCCAAACCAGCAAGACCTTTGTTCATCTTCGGAACACAAATTAAGATTTTTTTGGATGAATTCTGAGAGCGCTCTGTCCCTTCATAGACAGCAAAGCAACTGAAATGTTCCCAGGTCTAGAAACGTAGCAAGGACATCGGTAAAATAGTCCACGTGACTATCAGTGGTTCAGTCGTAATTTTAAAAAGTTGTAATTTTACCCCAGAATGTAATCGACGTAATCAGCGCTGTTTACCTTCAGCATGCACTTGCTTTATCCTGAACGTAAACAACACTGATTACGTTCTGCGGTACTCTCCAAAATGGTGGAAGACGGTAACTCTGGGACAAGAATTGTTGTATAAATTATGTTATTATTGTTTTCTTTGCACACAAACAGTATTCTCGTACCTTTGTAAAATTATGACTAGTTGCAAAGTTACTTACAGTTAGCAGAATGTCTGAAGTGGATCAAAATAAAGTGTTACCTTTTATTTAATTTAATTTACACTAACAATGTCTAACAGTGTATATACACTCACCTAAAGGATTATTAGGAACACCTGTTCAATTTCTCATTAATGCAATTATCTAATCAACCAATCACATGGCAGTTGCTTCAATGCATTTAGGGGTGTGGTCCTGGTCAAGACAATCTCCTGAACTCCAAACTGAATGTCAGAATGGGAAAGAAAGGTGATTTAAGCAATTTTGAGCGTGGCATGGTTGTTGGTGCCAGACGGGCCGGTCTGAGTATTTCACAATCTGCTCAGTTACTGGGATTTTCACGCACAACCATTTCTAGGGTTTACAAAGAATGGTGTGAAAAGGGAAAAACATCCAGTATGCGGCAGTCCTGTGGGCGAAAATGCCTTGTTGATGCTAGAGGTCAGAGGAGAATGGGCCGACTGATTCAAGCTGATAGAAGAGCAACTTTGACTGAAATAACCACTCGTTACAACCGAGGTATGCAGCAAAGCATTTGTGAAGCCACAACACGCACAACCTTGAGGCGGATGGGCTACAACAGCAGAAGACCCCACCGGGTACCACTCATCTCCACTACAAATAGGAAAAAGAGGCTACAATTTGCACGAGCTCACCAAAATTGGACGGTTGAAGACTGGAAAAAATGTTGCCTGGTCTGATGAGTCTCGATTTCTGTTGAGACATTCAGATGGTAGAGTCAGAATTTGGCGTAAACAGAATGAGAGCATGGATCCATCATGCCTTGTTACCACTGTGCAGGCTGGTGGTGGTGGTGTAATGGTGTGGGGGATGTTTTCTTGGCACACTTTAGGCCCCTTAGTGCCAATTGGGCATCGTTTAAATGCCACGGCCTACCTGAGCATTGTTTCTGACCATGTCCATCCCTTTATGACCACCATGTACCCATCCTCTGATGGCTACTTCCAGCAGGATAATGCACCATGTCACAAAGCTCGAATCATTTCAAATTGGTTTCTTGAACATGACAATGAGTTCACTGTACTAAAATGGCCCCCACAGTCACCAGATCTCAACCCAATAGAGCATATTTGGGATGTGGTGGCACGGGAGCTTCGTGCCCTGGATGTGCATCCCACAAATCTCCATCAACTGCAAGATGCTATCCTATCAATATGGGCCAACATTTCTAAAGAATGCTTTCAGCACCTTGTTGAATCAATGCCACGTAGAATTAAGGCAGTTCTGAAGGCGAAAGGGGGTCAAACACAGTATTAGTATGGTGTTCCTAATAATCCTTTAGGTGAGTGTACATACATTGCAGATTATTTTGTTGTTGTGATGGGAATTTTATAAATAAAACAACAACAACATTTCAAATGATGCATTGTATTTGTTTACATCCTTTGGTGGAAATGAATCATTTTTGGAATAAAATCACTGACTGCTTTGTCATGCTAAGGCTAATTTTAACATAAAAGCTGAAGAAACATTCACGTGTTGCTTGTTCATTCACACACATGACTGAATTAATTTAGGACACAGATATAGGCACGACATGTCCCAAATGACAAAGAACTACTTGGAATCCGAGTTGACTATTTACTAAGACACATTTCCAAACATCTGACTTTAATCGGATTTCAAACCACCTAAGAGTGTGGGTTGGGTTTGCAAAAACTGACACAGGATATACCACAATCTCTGATTTTTGCTTACTGTCTAAACAAGGTTTTAACATATTGAAATGTATAATGTGTTAAGTATTTGTTTAAAATTTCTGTATTTTGATGTTTTTCAATTCGGGCCTGAGATGGTATGAAAGAACAGTCATCTGGGTCCTAAAAAGCATTACGCAAGTTATCACAAACAGCCTTTGTAATGACGATATATGCGGCAAAATTATGAGAGCCGCACCCGGATACGTGCTGTCTAGCAGATCCGCAGCCCTTTTCCAATCACCGTCTTGTCTACACACCCTCTCCCTCCTATTACCCCTCCAATTGTTCTGAGACTATGCCTTAGAAAAACCACATTTGAAAGCGCCAGAACTGCTAGGGAAGTTTCCCATCTAGGCTAACTTCATCTTATTCCCCACATATTATTGCGTGTACACTCCTAGAGCCGGCTGAGAAGCAGCTGTTTCTGATCCCTGAATAACCAGACTGCACAATTGGAACTGATATCATCGTACTAACTGATGTCGATATCCCTAATATGTTCCTTTCCAGCTTGGTACTTCATTCAAAGTTGATGATTGCAGAGGCACAGATTTGGACCTTCTGGGCCGACAATGATAATTGATGATATCATTTGATTCATATTTTTACTTTGCATTTTTTTTTTTTAAATTGAGCGACTACCTGAAAAAAAAAAAAACATGCTTGCGTAATACAAAAAATGTGATCTGACTGGAGAACATGCCCTGTGTCATATGTGTGGAGACATATAAAGGAACAAACTATTGTGGCTCACTGGACTATGGTGCTGCTGCATTTATAAATGTTACCAAACTATATGTATATAAAATTTACAATACTGTAAATACTTTACAAAAACATATACTGTGGTTTACACATACAGAGCAAAAAGAAACATTCAGTGCAAACAAAACAGTACAAGGTGAAATTAAATGGATAGTTCACCCAAAAAAAGAAAATTTGCTGTTAATTTACTCACTCTCAGGCCATCCAAGATGTAGGAGACTTTTTTCATCAGTAGAAGAAGATTTTTAGCTGAAACCGTGGTCCTTGTTGATTCATAAAATGCAAGTCACCAGCTATGAGCTATGACAGCTTGAGAGTCAAAAAGACAAAATGAATGCCTCCTGATGATATATTGAGGTCTTATGAAGCAAAACGATAGGTCTGTGCTAGAAACAATCTTTCAAAAGAAAATTTGTTCGTGAAACATACATCACTCTGGACTGTTTGCCTGAGGCTCTGGATTACAGGTAATAATGCTGTAACTAATGTTTTTTTTTCCTTGCACAGACCAATCGTTTCGCTTCATAAGACCTCATTGTATCATCAGGAGACAGGAATTAATTTCGTCTTGCTTGTATATGCTTTTTTGACTCTCAAAGTGCCAGTAGCCACTGACTTGCATTTTATGAATCACCACCATGATTTCAACTAAAAATCTTCTTTAGTGTATTATTGAAGAAATAAAGTCATCTACATCTTGAATGGCCTGAAGGTCCATAAATTAACAGCAAATTTTCATTTTTCGGTGAACTATCCTTTTAAGTGCTTGAGGTCAGATATGAATATTTTGTATACATTTGTGGATAATACATTTAACACAAATGAAACACATAAAATCTGGAAAAAGGCATATCATTGCTTAACAACAGATTGAACTGATTAAAATGCATCAAGATCTTGAAATAAACCTCACATGCATCTTCCCATGTCACACTTACACATTGATGCATATATAATGCAACATACACATTACTGGCTGCAATTCCTATAAACAAAAACAACAATATAAAACTTTAATAGCAAATTCAAAGCATCAAATTTCAGCTCAGAATGACACGTTTTATTTGGCGAACAATTAACTGCACATGCTATAAATTACATTTTCACCTCTCATTCAGTGCTCCAACACACACAGACGTCCCATGAGACTTTTAATTCAGAGCTGAATATGCTTTATTTAATCGACAACATTTCCTGCTAATAAATATAAAAGCATAATTATTTCAACAGAAGGCTGATTTTTTTTCCTTTGGCCCTGTATGTCATTGAGCGCATCAACTAAAACATTACACAAAATCAATTACAAACCTACCAAAGAAAATTGGTCGAGCAGATATACATAGCACGTTATTAATAAATATGTTTTTTCAGCTAGGTGGGGTTGGTCCAAATTGAAAAGTTGCCAGTGAAGAAAGCCAGATTAGCATTAGACAAAGCTCTACATTTCAAAACACTCTGGGCTGTTGAGAATACAAATGTCTTTTCAGGTCAGGTGGGTTGTGGAGTGCTTGATGAATGACTGCATAGCGAACATACATTAATAAAGTCTTGTTTGCATATAAAACAACCAGAACACCCAAGAGGCTTAAATATGCTGTTGCAATAAAGCACAGTGGGAGATTCTGCCATGGCTGAATATAAGGAGCTTGACGTACGTAATACATGCACTGTGCAAGTTACATTCCCACTTAGCTGAAGTTAGCTATTATGCAATCTTTACAAAGCCATTGGATATTATATTAACAGTGATGGTTCACAGATGCTTCTAGCATACAGAATCCATCCAATGCATCTAATGTAATAAGGGGGGGGGGGGGGGTGAAGACACCTCTAAACACCTCTTCTCACAGTCAGAGTAAATATTACACACCAGAATACTTATTGTTTTTCAAGGTTCAGCTAAAGTCTATGACAGCTGTTATGCCAAGGACATTGGCCTTCATCCGGAATGAAAGAGCCATGGGTGGTTAGGGGGCAGAATGGTTTATTCTCTATGAATAAATCAAAGAAAGCTAAAGACTACGTGAAACGGCATTCACAAACTTCCTTAATGTAACTTGTTTCTCAGTGAAGCATCTGGAAGCTTGTTTCTGCCACTGAATAATTATTTATTTATTTATTTTTTAAAGGTCATTTTGACAATTTTCAAGTGTCAAGTCAAAATTATTTAGGATTTTTTTCTCACAATAGCGAATTCACAATTTGGACTTTTTTCCCGAAATGTGAAGAAGAGGAAAAATAAATCCCAGTAGTAAGTTTCAGTTAGAACTGCATGACATAAGCTATCAATTGTGTACTACAGCTTTTTATCTCACAATTCTGACTTTTTTCTCAGAATTGCATGATAAAAACTTGCAACTGTGCGTTACAAAGTCAGAACTCAATTGTGTGTTACATCTTGTTTCTGACACTGAATAAAAATCGAATATACGAATATCATAAAAATACGAATATCATAAAACTGAATAACATTTTTTCCCCAGCAACTGCGAGTTTCCATATCACAAGTCTGATTACAAACCCTCAACTGCATGTTACAAAGTCAGAATTGTGAGATATAAACTGTGAATTGTGAGATTTAAATTTGGAGAAGTAAGAAACAAAAATGATATGGCAGGTGCTTGGATGTGCTGAAATACATGAGGGATTGATGACATCAGAAAAAAACATATATATATATATTAATGCTGTCAATCGATTAAAAAAATTAACTAATTGATCAC
The DNA here is from genome assembly GCF_936440315.1 of Barbus barbus. Taxonomy (NCBI): domain Eukaryota; kingdom Metazoa; phylum Chordata; class Actinopteri; order Cypriniformes; family Cyprinidae; genus Barbus; species Barbus barbus. The sequence continues at coordinate 3,117,694 of NC_136724.1, forward strand.
ACATTTTTCTAAAATTTGTCACGATTAATCCAACCTAACATTAAAGTTTTTAAATATACTTTTATATTGCAATAATTTCACATTCAGTCTTCAAATGCACAATGTACAAACAACATAAAAACAGTATATTTTTAATATTTCGATTGAAGGCCAGCATCACTGATATCAATACTACTGATGTCTCTATAAATGAGTTTTTTCCCCTGAATATTTAACCATTGACTGTAGCCATTCAGCATTACAGTATAATTGAGAGCTATCAATTTGAACATTTATTAGACTTAACTTCTAATTTAAGTGAACTTAAAACAATCTTCACACGAGCCCATTATAATAAATGACATATTTATCCACCTGTGCCCTTCAGCAGAAATATACAGAAAATTAATAGTTACCAAACACTAAATTCTAAATGAAATATAGACGAACCCCCTTAAAGCTATAAGATTGACTGATTTCCTCTTTTTTTCTTTTGTTCTTGGATTAATAGACATCACAGCTGCTGGTTATTATCTTATTTGCCTATTGCTTTAAAAGCTGCTGCTGCTGAACGTGAGAGGATCTGACATGCATCTTATTTTCTCACAAATCTCTTTACCTTTTCTGATCCTCTTCAGGGGCTGGTTGCATAAACTGCTTAGACTAGTCTTAAAAAGCTAGTCTTCTATTTATTTTATTTTTTTTTTCTTAGAGACTGGTCATAACTTTTTAAAGTCAGCTAGGAAAAGGTAGATTTGTCTAATTCTAATCCAAAAAGTAAGATTGATTACCCCTTGGCTAACTACTAGCTGGTCAAACTAGTTTGTAAGACAGTCTTAACACTGTATCCATGTTTATGCAACTGACCTCAGGTCTTAAAGTCTCTACTAATGAGCGGACGAGTTGAATCGGGTGTGTTAGATGAGGGAGACAGTGCTGGGGTGCCTCGGGACAGTTTTTAAAACCATTTCAGAGACATGTTCTTAAATGTGACGCATATATAACATATGCATGCATGCACTCAGTTTTAAGGCAGCTTTAATCGCCTTTTTGGTAACTTGCCTTGCACTTAGTTTCTTTCGCTGTTTGATATGAAATGATACAGGCTACAGCGCGCGCCGATACCTTTGTGCGTGTATTTGAAGAGCACAGTATCTTTTGCGCGCTCGTTTGACTCGCGCCTGGCGCGGAGGCGATGTTAGAGCGCGCGTCTGAAACGTCCCCCGTTTGATGTGGTCATAAAGACGTCCTGCATCTAAATAAACGTAATCCTTTTCAATAAAAAAGTGACAGAGGCAGCAGTTGTGAATGGGGTGGCCAACCCTAGCCCCGCCCCTGCGTTAACACTGATGACAATTTCACTGGCAATAACATGAACATCTTGGTGCTTATGATGATTTGTTTAAACAATAGCATAGGGCTATATCTGGCCAACCAATGGCAGATGTTTTGAAAACATTGATTTTTTTTGTGTTTTAGTACCCCAACCAGCTTGACACAGCTCAACCAATAGTGTGTGTTTGGATCCAACCAATAGAATTTGGGAAATATTTTATAAGCCATAATTTAAAAAAATTAAAATAAAAAAATTCATAGAAATGACACATTTCACCTGTAATGATGGCATTTTATTTACTGTATATGAATTCAAAAATCTGGGCCATGTGCCTCCAAGTACAGTATAGGCTGATCTACTAAGTATAGGCCACATGGGATGCAACATAATAAGCATGACGAATGCAATGTTACGCAGATTGCACGGGAATGTTTTGGCTCTCGTTTCTCATCTTCGCACTTCTCCAACAGCAGAGACGCTAAGGCAAATTGCCGTTAGCCTATCTGACCTCATGACTTGGAGATTTTCCCTGTGGTCTCCAATGAAACTCACACAGGGAGTCGATTCCGGTTTCAGACAGCGCACGGCCCAGACAGCCTGACCTACAGCCTCTCTCCAACCCCAAATCCTGGAAGGGATAGACAGCAAGAGAAACATAGCGTGCGATAGAAATTTTGAATCCTGGAGATGCTCACATCTGGAGAAAGATTTACTCATTGAGTCCATCGCTTTCTCTAGGGTTGAAAATACATTTTCCCTGCTCCTTCCTCTCCCTGTTCTCCATTCACGTTTTAATGAGACGTTGTCTCCCTGCCGTGATGGTGAGGAATCATGTAACCCCCGTGTCACCAGACTATCATCCCTCTCTCCATTATGTATCCCCTGATGAGAAGACAGAGGTGAAGGAAGGCAATCCATCACCACTGGCGGCCCAAATCATCCAGACTGTCCCGCCACGAGACATTTAGACATGACCAGATAAAGTTAAGAAACATTTCCTTAGACAGTACTTGCTAAATGTAATTGATACAATAGGACTGCATGGAATTGTTGACTTGAAATGTTTGGAGATTTGTCATTGATATCTTTATCACTTCCTTCGTATATTCAACAAGTCGGGATGTTCTAGGTGTTTACTGTCATGTGATACAGGGTATACACCAGGTCATTGCAAGTCTGTTGCTTGCTGAAGTGCTGTACTAAAACAGTAACAGCTCTCCTGTCTCAGTTATGAGGCAGAGACTGCAATGGCTCATTTTAACAACCCTAATAAAAAGCTAGTCTCCACACAAACATTCAGTGCCTGAAGAAAGAAAAGTTGTCTTGTTCTATCTGTTCTCCGTTCCCTATGTGAATAACTAGCTCAAATTCAAACCAGAAAGCATTTCAGAAAATCCGAAACTGAAAAAAAGGAACCACCACAGTCATTACAATAACTGATAATGTTGGCCTACTCAGACCACAAAATTATACAGTAATGTCAGATTTCGCAAGCATCGTGTGAGAATTAAGTGAGGTCATGATTTAATTGTATTACACAGCAGTGACTTCCAGACTTCCTCTCCTCTGCCGTCACAACACAAGCCATGATTATTATGATATAATTGTTTAAGTCTCTTTTCCAGTTAGTCCACAGGTCTCAGTCTAAACCAAGTAAAGGGGAAGCAGTAATAACAACAACAATCATATTTAGAATCATCCCCAGTTTAGAGAGTTTTCCAGCAGTTAAGATTTTAAAAGTTCTGACATCTAAATGAAGAGTAGAATACACTATTTTTAAACTTCAAACCAAGGCAAGCAGTAAACCACTGAAAATATGTTGCATATCCCATATAGAAAAACTAACAGTATATTAATTCTTTGGATGGTATCATCATCAGTATAATGACTTCAAGGATCCTTGGGGCCAAATGTCAATTATTTATTAATTGAGAATTCGCCAAAAAAAGAGAGAGAGACTGTAATATTCAAAATAACACTCAAACATTTAATATCACGTAATGTGAATCAATACTCAGCCCTGTACTCCATGAGTGGTGGGGGGGGGGGCATTCTTGACTCTCTGCAATGAGAAAGTTTGACCACAAGAGGGACTCCTCGTGATACTGTATTTAGTGTTAAAGTGTACAAATGTGATACAGAGAAAAGAATACCTTAACCTGTTATCCAAATCAAGTTATTAAACATACAAATATGGAATACAACTTAATAACAACTATGTTAATAATATTTACTAAAATATTGGTGTGGTATCATTTCATAAATAAGATAAAGGCAAAAAAAGGCAAATAGACCCCATGATTCACTTTGCCCCAGACGTTCTTATATTACCAAACCAAAGGCTGACTCTCTCAAAGCAAACTGTAGACACTGACTTTAGTCAGCATCACTGACGAAGGGGGGTCTCCTGAATCAGAACTTTGAGTAATCCAGAATGAGTACATCGGCATGTCTTATATGGTAAAAACATCTACGTAACCCACGGCACATCGTGACTCGTACGACTGAGGGATCCCTCATGCATATTTTGGCTGATATGCAGACGAACGACCCACACATGCCCTCTACGCAGCCTTTGATGATGTCACAACCTCAGCTGCCTGTCTCACTAAGAATCCCAGACATCTGTCCTCTGCCAATTAAACAGGAAGTTAGCAGATTCACTTCCTGGTGAATCTGCATACAACATGTGTTGCATGTTGCAGCAGCAAAGGGAAGTGTGGAATACTTAACGTGCACTGCTTCAAAGTGACGTAAAGACGTTCTTTCTTCAAGGAAACTGTTTAAATGGGAAGAAAAAATTAAGTTCTCTGAAAATTTACCACTGGTAATCTCCACTTGACCAGAATTGGCAAATACATTTATGAGGAACTGCTGAGCACCACAAAACTCTTGAGTACTACGATAATAATTCAGTTTGACAAATTGCCAGACTTTAATTTTGTGTATTGAAATGTAATCATGTTTTAGAGAGTTCGTATAACACAAGTGTCTTGCATTTAAAAACAGCAAGACTGTGAAAACTTACAAATGAATGGACTTAGTCACTTAATAGCTAATCACACTTGTCATGTCTGTCAAGCAAATTCCAGTACGTGCTCCGTAAACCCTGCAGAGGGAAAGTTGCTCTGCCCTACAAATAGAACAATTAGAAAAATAAATAAAAAGGAAACGTAAAGAGAGGGAGGGAGCAAGGAAGAGGGGAGGGAGCGAGGGAAGTATAATTACTCTGTAAGAGAGAGGAGAAGAAGTAGAAACAGAGAGACAGGGGAGCTAGAGCCAGTGAGAGAGTCCAGCCCACTTCTACAAAACCATTCAACTCCTGCACAGTGAGCAGTCCCAGACCTCTTACGAGCACACTGCTTCCCTGGGGCACATCCAGAAGCCGACTGCCCATCCCATACAAACTTCCCGAGGACCTGGAGAGGGAGAAAGCCTCTGACAGAACTATTCCGACCAGCATCTCTTCTAACAACTTATAGCAAGGATTACATTTTTCCTTACTTTTTTTTTTTGCTCCTCTCAAATTTTGGTCAGATTGAGCTCATTCACAGGCAGACAGACTTTACTGCAAGCTCTCGGCGACCAGACGGTTCTTGTCTTACTTTGAAAGGAACTTTTAAAGTAAGTTGTTCATTTTGCAACCCGGTGCAAACACCCTCCAGCTCTCTTCAGCAACTGACACTTTTCATTTAAGGATGTCCGCTCTCCCTGTTCTGAGCGGGATCTTCCTGCTGCTCATCCAGACCTGCTCCCTCAGTGCCATGGTCACCAAAGGGAGCCTGGCAACGTCCGAACAGGCAGCAACGGTCTGTCCCTCCTGTGCCCTGGCACGGCTTCGAAAAGGCGAGGGTGAGGACGAAGGAGCCCAGCAAGACGTGGTCGAGGCAGTGAAGAGACACATACTTAACATGCTGCACCTGCAAGAGCGCCCCAACATCACGCACCCGGTGCCTCGGGCGGCGCTTCTCAATGCCATTCGCAAGGTACACGTGGGACGGGTGGCCAAGGACGGCAGTGTCCTGATTGAGGACGAGGCCAGCAGCCGTCCGGACACCGAACAGGCGGAACAGACAGAGATCATCACGTTTGCTGAAGCCGGTGAGTCCAAATTTCTAACAAAGGGTGATCTTAGTCCTTAAATACTTTAAAGTAAATCGTTCGGTCTTCCCTCGAGGGATGAAACCGGAGCGGTGGGTTTATAAAGCTGTTCAATTTAAGTCCGAAGAGTTCAGGGAAACCTGTTGCCAGCGCACAGAGTCAGAGCAGTTAGAAATAAGCTGAGGCAATTCGCTCCCCCTCTCTCGAGGTTCCTGCAAACCTCCTGCTGGTTTAGAGAATCAGTAATTATCTGCGAGGGCCCCCCCAGGCTTCTAGCCGTAAGCTCTGCACAGGAGCACTTCCTTGGGGACTGACAGTCTCCTATGTAGCTTCCCTATGTGACTGAAGAGGGCTGAGAGAGAGAGATAAAAAAAAATCATAACGCATAGGAATAAAAAATGACTTCTCCGTTTTATAGGAGGGAAAAGAATGCTGTTCAGTTACTGCCTTTGTGTCGGGTTTCAAAGGCAGTTGAAAGAGCATTGTCGGCAGCAGTGAGAGCTGTTCAAAGGTGCTGTCAAGCCCGTGATGTGAGGAGAGATTGGGTTCTTCTCTGAGTCATGCAGCTCAAACGGGTCATGAGTGACACAGAGCCGCGGCGTGCTGCAGGAGCTCTCAACAGATGTGTCAGACCTAAAAAGCAGCAAACAGAGCAATTGGATTGCTTGTCTGAAAGATGAATTTTTCATGATTTTAGGGAGCTGAGTCTGTAACACTGCGGCCTTGTGGAGAGAATGAATATTTAGAATGACATTATAGGTATAAAAATGAATTATGCATTTTTAAAATGGAATAATAAGTATAGAAGAGACGTTGCAGGCTTTTGTTACAAATGAAGGGCAATGGTAAGCGTGCAAAAGCATCCATCATCTCCTTCCGCAAAACCATGGCAGTGTTGTCGCACAGAAACCTTGCGACAAGAGCTCGTGCCTCGTGAGAATTCCCGCTCAAATTCCATTCTCGCGTCTGGAGCAAAATGCCGGGTTCAGCTGCATCTGAGCAGTTTCCAAAAGTATTCAAAATAGAGCTGTTCTCCAAATCCACCACAAGGGGGAATGCAATAAAACTTGATTGCAGAACCTTGCAAATAAGCATTAGTAGTTTTTTTTTTCTAAAAATGGATGCACAAGGTTGCATCTTAACATTTATAACGTCAAAGCCAATATACCAGTCAATACCCTATACTAAGGCCCCTTTACACAGGCTTTTTAATAAATAATACATTATGATTAATATCTACTCTAATGTAAATAATACAATTATAACATGTTGCGGCCCTTGAAAGTTTACTAAGACTGGTTGGGCCCACTCCAATGCTGGTGTTGAAGCATAATTTAGTCTGCAGTGTGGCATCAGGATAATTTTTATTTTATTTTATTTGGCTTTGGCATCACAAGCACAATTTATTTTCTAAATACTGTAATGCATAGTTGTGCATGGTGCTTATTGCATACTGGTTTGATTTTTAAGACATGTTGCTGCACTGCATCACTGTAATGCTGCGTTAAGTGGGTTGTTTAGACCACTGTAATTATGTGTATGATGTAAGTCTCAGAATTCTGCATACACTATCTGTCTGGAATCTCGTCCATGAATCTGTTCTCATAATTGCCAAACATACAGGTAGACATACACATATCTTAAAGCTATGAAATATAAGTATATGAAGTAACAGCATTTAGTAGGCCCCTATATATATATATATAAATATATATATATACATATTTCAATAATTAAAAAGGTTTATTAAAATTAAAGCTATTTAATGGTAGTTTATAAATCTCAATTTTCTTTGTATGTCTGTTGTCCTCTTAAAATATGTGCTGTTTAGGTTCAGAAATCACATTAATGAAGATATCAGTTGGCAGATACAAGGACCACAGAACCTGAGGCATATTGCATTTATTGTAGGACATACTTGTTTAAATCATTATCTTGAACATGCAGCATTCTGGCTGAATGAGCGCTACATGGTAAGACTGATTACTTTCATCATGATCTATGCTACAATGTGTAGCCTGAAGGCATGAGCAATTAGTGCTTGTGTATGTTAGCATGACAGCAAATAATGACTTTCAGGCAGTAGCAAAGGGTAAGAAATAACACCATTTTAACTAATAAAACACTAACAAGTGCTTTTTAAACACCCATATCTAAAGAATTTGCTCTTTCCTTGACATGTCACTATTACTGATAAACCTTGAGGGTGCACCAGAGGCCATTCATAAAATGTGGCCAAACCTTCTGAAAAAGTTTATTTTCCATCAAAAGTTGCAAAATGGATAGCCTTTGCTTCCAAACCAAAGATAATGATTTAACAAATGCAGAGACTTATAAATAGTAGCTCTGTACCATGCGCACTATTCTTTGTCATTGAATTCCACTCAAGCCATGTGCAGGATCTTCAAACAGAAAGCGTGTTGATGATATCACCGTGGATGCTGTGAATGCGTGTGGGCGTTCAGTGTTTAGCCTTTCTGATGTCATTCAGGCGTGCAGGTTGCATATGCAAAGCTTGACATGTTCTGAAACAATGACTCAATATTTACTTTGTTTCCTTGTTTTGATCTCCTCCTACTTGCAAAGCAATTAATCACAGGGAAAGCCCTATTATCACTCCCTCCAGTAATGGTTACAGCAAAGGAAAGAAGATGTCCCAGTTGTTCATGTGCAAGCAGTTATTTTTGCTAGATCAAACACTGATTTCTTTGCAGAAAAGAGAATCTGACTTACTTCAAGATCTTGCGAAATAATACGAAGAATTACTATTTAAAGGCAATAGAAATAAAATAGTAAGCATCTTATTTTGGGGCTACACTGCCAGCTTGCCAAACCTTACATATAACGAAGCCGCAAAGTATAGCCTTTAAACACAATCCAGATTCGGGGACCACATTAGAAAGCCTCCTTGTTAGCCGAGGATCCCTTAGCATTAGTGTGGTCAAATAGATTTCTCAGGTTGCAGGATACTTCGCTACTCGTGTCATTTTGTAATATGCTACTTAAAGCTTTCTTGGCTTCAAGGTACAGTACTGTAGTGAAGAAAGGATGCTGCAGCATCATGCCAACTACACTCATTTATTACTTTGACAGCTGATGCATCATCCAAACCTGTTCGTGAGAGTGGGTTATTACTTGCAGATGTGGGCTTGGTAGCAGCGAGCATCTCAAACCTACATTCAATCTTGAATCCTGAAAAATCAATCAGATAAATAAGTAAAATATGAATTGCAACTATCCATAGAGATTGTCTCTTGTGTTTTGTTAAACCGCAGTCTTGAAAGTGCCTGTCCTTCAGCTATCCAGCATGGCTTTGAGCCATGTTCTGTGGATTCTTACCAAAGGTTAGCAGGGGGGAGGCAGCAGTAACTCTCCTCGTTACCCTCCTGGTTCCCTGGGAGCTGTGCTGGCCTGCAGGGGCTATCTGAAGCTGGTGATTCTTTGCCGCTGGATGGGGTGCCTGACTTAGATGGAGGCAGTAAATCAGGCCCACTGTTGGTGCCTGAAATGCCTGTGGGTGATGAGGACCAGATAAAAAGGGAACAAGGGCGTTTGGGGAAGAACATTACAAGCATGCTTGGCCTTTACGGCGCAAGGTGCGGTATCGTGAAGTGGCTCGCCGATGTTAGTGACACTCACCGGAGAATGTATACAAGACTCTACAGTGTTATGGTTGGGAAATAAGGTTTAATTGCACTTTTTGTTTGTTTGCTTCTCATGCTGGGATGTAGAAAAGGCCATGAATGCCGTTGTAGCAACATGCTGTGCACTGAAAGGAATTCTAGTGGTTTTCTGGTCTGTTCAGTGACATTATAATGTCAGAGGATGTTTTATGTTTGCAGTATAGATCTCTGTTGTATATTTTCTCTTGGAGTACCTCGGCTGCATTTTTATTGGGTTTAGTATCTGATTTGGATCTGCTTTATAATGCATTAGAGTAGCAAGCGATCGTTATCCAGATGATAAGTGATCGTTGTTTGAAATATATGAATATCACGTGATACTACGGCTCACAGTACGCTCTAACGCAAGAGTTTAGTCTGTGAAATCTATCCTCGCTGCTGACAGGACTGTGTCTGAAATATGTTGCATAACAGGCGAGGAACTCAAATCATTCACTCCCACACACCATTAAAAGAGTCATATATTTCCACCTTCAGACTTTTATTTCTAATTTAATATCTTGTTGGGTCAAAAAAGAAAATCGGACAAGAATCTTTAATTCCTGGAGGGATCCAGAAAGTGTTCTCATGTTAGCACCTAGAGTCCTTCCCTTCTGGTGTTTCATGTGAGTACTAGCCATTGCTGAGTTGTCAGCAAGACCTAGGGAATATACATCAATGAATGAATACCTCATTCCACCTGAACCATTTTAAGCACCTGTTAGCACTATGCTCTTTGAACTAGCATATGTGTTCTGCACAGAAAACCTGTTGCCTTTAATCAGCATTGTCAACAAATTAGTCAAAGATAAATAGAGCATTCTATAAGAGTTAACTAGGAAGAGTACAAACAAACTCCATCCAAAGAGGCGTGTTTTAACAACCTTTCAGGTTGCGGATTTCTTTACTGCAAAAGCATTCTTTGAGCTTCAAGCACTGGGGCATTGCAAGCCATACAATATGACAGGAGGCCAAGAAGGAGATAAAAGAGGCTGATTCCCCCTAAGGTAAACCAGATAGAAAAGGGGATTATAGAACACATTAACTAAAGCCATGTTTAAAGAGGAGTGGACATCCCCCCGTCTCCCCCACAAACACACTTAAGTTCCCAGGTGATTCTATACTACAGCCACCCGTCCTTTTGAAGACATGGAAAGGGGGAGGGGAGGAATGTGTAAGTGTTATTCGCCATCTTTGTGTGCAGGACAGCTGTGCAAACTCTGCCCTTGCGGTTAAATTGGTGTTTATTGTTCAGGGATTACCGCATGGCTCTTTAGTCCTTCTCTTCAAATTTCAAAATTTCTCTTTGCTCTCCGGCAAATATATTCAGAAGCATGCAGAGTTGCAAAGCTCCAGTGGTGATCTTTCTTCTTTGGGCCTGGGACTCTGCTCTGGAGGGGCAGTTGAAAGGTTTACCCAGCAAAGCAAATGCTTACGATACTCGATTCATTCACTGGGTGCAGATTAAAAGGGAAACAATGCGTTAGCCACTACTGGAAAAAAAAGTCCATTATTTCTAAACGGCATTTGTGCAGCTCACTTGTGTTTGGACAGATGGGTTTGGGCCAGAGATCCTTAAATACGCTCTCGCACACATACACACTTGTAGCTTGATGCCATTGTTATTACGTTGTAACCCTGTAAATATGTTGTGGTGCATGATAGATTAGTACGTGTGCAATATTTTGCCAGAATATATTGCTTAATACTTGTTGCGAGAGGCGTCTTGCTATTAGACTTGTATGCCAAGCCTTCAACAAGATGGCCAGTTTAACAAGAACTCAGCTACAGTACAAGTAATCAACAGTAAATGTGAACAGCCACAAATACTGTCCCAACAAGGGTTTAGTGGCTTAAAAACCTGTTGAGTCAGTAAATGTAGAGGATTTGTTTAGAAGTACCCAAATGATCCGTGAACTGAGATTTTCCAGAGGCCTTGCCTCTGTCTATAACATGGTGGGAATCAAAGCCAAAGGGAACAGTCTTTTACAATCCAGTGAGACAGCAAGCCACATGCCACATCACTGCTTCCAGCTGCACGCTGTATGCTGTCATGGCCATTATGTGTTACTAGGCTAGCAGACTCTTAATTGCTCAGTTAACTACCAGGAGAGGTGATGAAGTTGGTTTTAAACCCTCAATTATTTCAATTCCAAGGTGGTGCAGGAAGAACCAAGCGGGAGGGATTGTTTGGTTGCGAGTGTGCGTGTAGGAACAGCTGATTCACTGATGTGACGTGCAGGAAAAGGATGCACGACTGCATGCATCTATGCCATTTATTAATAGTCACACGAAACAGAAGAAGATTGTTTTGCGGAAACGAAAAACTGGTCACTGCTGGCACAAAGCTAAAGTGTTCCACCGATGCCACCACTCCCAGCGTCAGCTCTGATGTGGCGGGCACACCATCTCCAAAGTCAACCAGAGCCTCAGGCTAAAGTGAAACACAAGTACGATAACAAAAGATCAGCTCATTTGACTAATCTCTGATGTTTCCTTCTCTTCCTGTCTCTCAGGTCAAGCTCCAGGGTTTGTCAACTTTCTCATCTCTAAGGAAGGTGGTGAGATGTCTCTAGTGGAGCAAGCCAACGTCTGGCTCTTTCTTCGACTGCCAAAGGGCAACCGCACCCGAGCTAATGTCACTATCCGGCTGCTCCTGCAGCAAAGTACAGGGGAGAAGGTTCTGGCAGAGAAATCCGTGGACACGCGGCGCAGCGGCTGGCATACATTTCCCGTTTCGGCCAGTGTGCAGTTGTTATTGCAGCATGGGGGAAGCACGCTGAGTTTGCGTGTCTCTTGCCCGCTGTGTGCCGATGCTCGAGCTACGCCGGTGCTCGTGACTCCGGGAGGCAGCGAGCGTGAGCAATCCCACCGGCCGTTCCTCATGGCCGTGGTGCGACAGATGGACGATCTGTCCCAAAGGAGACGTCGCAAAAGAGGCCTGGAGTGCGACGGCAAGGTACGCGTCTGCTGCAAACGGCAGTTTTACGTAAACTTCAAAGACATCGGCTGGAACGACTGGATCATCGCTCCCTCGGGGTATCACGCCAACTACTGCGAGGGCGACTGTCCAAGCCATGTGGCCAGCATCACCGGCAACTCACTGTCATTCCACTCCACGGTCATCAACCACTACCGCATGCGAGGGTACAGCCCCTTCACCAACATCAAGTCCTGTTGCGTCCCGACTCGTCTGCGGGCCATGTCCATGCTCTACTACAACGAGGAGCAGAAAATCGTCAAAAAGGACATCCAGAACATGATTGTAGAAGAATGCGGCTGCTCGTAATTCTGCTGTGGGAAGAAGAAGGGTAGGAAGGGAGAGACTAGGTTGGGTGGTAGGGGCGAAAACTGCAGCCCCAAAATGAATGAAATAGAAGAGATGTAGAGAGAGGAGAGGAGAGCTCCTCTATCTTTATCTCACTGCCTCAAGACAAACTCTCACGTAGACAGGCCTCTCTTTCTCTCGACCACTTGTGCGTGGTCATCTTAGAATCCAGTGGGTATCACGTTACAATGGGTATCTGTAACTCAGAGTAATCTCTGTGGCACTTTCAAAAGAGAAAAGAAATATAATATATTTTTGTTACAAAGCAAAGGGAGCAAGGTCAGAGAGTATTTATGCGGCCTACTTTGCAGCGCAGACATGCACTGCGGGAAGAGAGATGACGTAGATGAGGTGCCTGAAAAAGAAAATCTCAAAACTATGCAACTTGTCAAGTATTATGATATATTTTTCATTGAGGTGTTGTTTTGTTTCTTAACTATTTACTTTTACAAACTAAAAAAGAAAAAAGTTAACGTTTGTTGACTTTTTATACCTTGTACGTTTGTTTTACGTATATGTCTGATGTGTGTGTCCGTGTACAAAAGTGTGTGTATGTACAGTGTGCCTACGGGAGTATTCGTGTACGTTTGTGTGCATGTCTGTTCGTGTGTTGTTGAGAGATACTTGAAAGAAGTTTGACGGGCTGCTGGAACCAAACATTTCTCTATATTATTATTATTATTATTATTATTCTGTTAATAATGTTATTTTGATTTCTGTACATTTTTTTTTGTTATCTTAAAAGTGAGACGTTAAAACGTTTACAGTTTTGCACTATATCAACATTTTGATCAGCGTAGCCACATATACAAATATGTTTATAGAGAAAGACTAGAAGCACTTCAGAACAGACGTAATGACATAGCATGACTCTAACAAATGAGATTGTTAAAAATAAACTGGGAGGTTTGAGGGGAAGGCAGAGATGACTAGCACTATATCGGTGGACCATGTATACACATGCATTTTACAAAATAGTGTTTTGGTTTTTTACTCAACACCAAAGAATTTAGGTTAGCGTTGCTTACCATATTAGGCTGTCTCCGAACAGTTGTTCAGAAGATACCAATTTGTCTTTCAGAAGATTGCTTTGTTCTCCCTACAAAGATGTCCAGGTTAGCAAACCGAAAGACCTTTAAAACCGTTTCTCAATGTCCCACAGCGGCTCACTCCTGTGTGTGCTTTTGCACTGCTGCACAGTCCATGCGTGACTGGCCATCGAAATGGTTAAAACAGCACTTAAACCAACCTTTTAAAGTTTGTTTTTAATTATGAATTGTTACAAAAGTGAATGTGCAACATTAATATTTAATGACTTATGTAATTGGGAGATAACTATTTAGATATTTGCGATTTTCTCACCAAATTTGAAAAGGATCCGCAGTGATCCAAAAAAAAAAAAAAAAAAAAAAAAAATTGTTTTGTTCATATTTCCGTTTCCCAACTGTGCAATGTAAAAAAAGTAAGCAATTTTGGAAAAAAAAGAAAAGAAAAGAATAACTTCTGTGTTACATTTCGGACTAAGAAAAGTTTACTATGTTCAGTATGTTCCTGATGGGAATGCTTACAAAATGTCATAAAAGAAAAACACTATTAAAATGGAAAAGAAAAATACAAATTCAGAAAAAAATATATATATAAAAAGAAAGACATGTTGTATATGTTTTTGTTTGTTTGTTCGCTGTTATTAAAAAATAATTGACACTGAAATAAGTGGACTAAGAATAAAAAATATATTTTTATTCTGTATATATGGAAATCAAGATACCAATATGTGGCATTGCTTTGTTGTACAAATCAAAAATGTGCTTGTGGCTATTTTTTTTATCTAATTTATTCTACAGTATTTTGTCCTTTGCTTCACCATTAAAGTTAAAATGTTGTACACTAAAACATGAGAAAAGTGTTGGTTGTGATCTCTTGCACAGAACACACATACATAAACACATTTAATTTCAAGACACGAAAGTATCGAGAAATTATAAGATACAAAGTAAAGTAAAACAGTCCTAACAAAGCACAAGCCCTACGACAATCAGGGAACAGTTTACAGGACAGCACAGAAGGAAGAAAACAGCCCATCCCAGGTGAAAAACAAGTTCACTTCAATAATGTACTTAAAGTGCTCTATTTCCATCCACTAATTTTGTACTTAATATACTAAAAATGAACCTTTAGTACTTCTAAGATAAACTTAAGATCATCTAAGTGTACTTAACTGTGCTATTTTGAGACACCATGAATATGAACTATGCACTTTAAGTACATTATGGAACTGCACTTGTTTTTCACTTGGGATACCTTGTCTGTTTCAAAAATAATCCCAACAGCCACCTCCGAAGCATCCAAAAGCCACCTAAAAGAAGACTAGAGGAAAAAAGGAGGACCGTTTGCATGCTAAATTATGATTATCGGGACAGAGAACCAGATGGTGTCTATATAAAGCATGTTGCATGCAGAGGTTTGAGTTAAATCATGGTGGTTTTGGAGGAGGTGGACCAGCCATCATGAACCATTACTGGTGTATGACACATAACCACAGCGTCCCCCCAAGACGCATGCACACACACGTGCAAGAAAACATTAACTGTCTCGCAAACTCCAGACCCTTCAGAAGTATTTCGCACAAATCCTCTGCCCTAAAATGAAAAAGGTACTAGTTTAGATGACATGAAGTAGAGTGTCGGAGTTCCTGGTTAAAGCGGAGCTGTCTGAGGCTAATGACAGAGAGGAGCAAATGGCTGGCAGTGATAATAATTCAGTAGCGAGCGAGCGATCAAAGAGCTGCAGCGACGGCATAGAGGAGCTCAGAGTCTGCGGCCAGCAAAACAGAGGATGCTCATTCATTTCAAATGCACTCTTTAAAAATAGTGCAAGTGCTGCATGCAGTGTAAGCATTGAGGCGTTATGCATTTTTTTTCTTTGAGGGGGCATCAGTGGCAGTCCTGGCAAACTTGGTGCCCTAGGCAAGACATGACAGAAGAAAAAAGAGTTACTTTAGTACTTTTAAAGTTTGAGGTAAAGCTTCTAAATAGCATGAAACCTGAGTTCAATTCCCAACCTTTTTCTTTTTCTTTTAAATAAGCAAGTGTAACTTGACAGTCATCACTATATAGCAGCTGTGACATTTTGTTCCATGGAAAAAAAAGTCACAGTAGTTTTAAATGACGTGAGGGCATAGATGATGACAGAATTTCAAGTTTAAAGGACATGATGGTAACACTTTCCATGAAGCCTGTATTTATAATACACTATAAGGGTATTCGTGATGCATTATAATGAATGCATAATGCATTTAAAAAAAAAAAAAAACTTGTTTCATCTCATAAATAATCATAACTACAATTATAAAACATTACACAGTCATGGCCAAACATATCGACACCCTTGGTAAATATGATCAAAGAAGGCTGTGAAAATTAATCTGCATTGTTAATCCCTTTGATCTTTTATTTTAAAAAATCACAAAAATCTAACCTTTCATTGGATAATAAGAATTTAAAATGGGGGGAAATATCATTATGAAATAAATGTTTTTCTCAAAAACACGTTGAACACAATTATTGGCACCCCTAGAAATTCTTATGAGTAAAATATCTCTGACGCATATTTTCATTCATATTCACAATTTTGAGCACTCCAGGGTGATTATGAACATGAAATTATCCAGCCATTACTTCCTGTTTCACAGGAATATATATAGGAGGGAAAGCAAAACCCAAATTCCCTTAATCATCCATCACAATGAGAAAAACAAAATAATATATTTCTGATGTGCAGCAAAATATAAGCTTCACAAATTAGCGAAATGGCTTTAAGAAAAGAGCTAGAGCAGTGAAAATTCCCATTTTCATCATCAGGGCAATAATTAAGAATTTCCAATCAACATAAAATGTTATGAAACTGCCTGGACGTGCGTCTATATCGTCCTAATGCACGGTGAGGAGGAGAGCTTGAGTGGCTAAAGACTCTCCAAGAACCACAGCTGGAGAATTGCGGAAAATAGTTGAGTCTCAGGGTAAGAAAACCTTTAAAAATAAATTGTCAAACAGCACCTACATCACCACATGTTGTTTGGGAGGGTTTCTCCCAGCTCATCCAAAAACAAACTCCTGCATATTCAGTTATCAGACACGACTGGAACTTCAAATGGCACAAAATCAATAAGTGACTGATTATGTTAGAAATCTTGTAATGGGCCATGTTTGGATCTTCCAACCGTACAATAATCCAAACACAAACCTCAAAAACAACACAAAAATGGGTCACTGAGCACAAAACCAAGCTTCTGCTGGCCATTCAGTCCTCTGACCTGAACCCTGTAGAAAATGAGTGAGGTGAACTGAAGAGAAGAAACACCGTCATGGAGCTGGAAATCTAAAGGATCTGGAGAGATTCTGGATGAAGGAATGGTCTCTGATCTCTTGTCAGGTGTTCTCTAACCTCATCAGGCATTATAGGAGAACATTTAGAGCTGCTAAACTGGCAAATGGAGGTTTCAAAAAGTATTGAATAAAAGGGTGCTGTTAATTGTGTCCAACGTGTGTTTGAGAAAAACTTTTATTTCATAATGATATTTCCCCCCCATTTTAAATTCTTATTATCCAATGAAAGGTTAGATTTGTTAACTTTTTTAATAAAAGATCAAAAGGATTAACAATGCAGATTAATTCTTTGATCATATTTACCAAGGGTGCCGATATTTTTGGCCATGACTATATATATATACAGTAATTGCAATAAAAAAGCTCAAAACAAATATATAATAGTACACATTCATTTGATATGGTATCTGATCTTATGGATGTTTGAGAAAAAATATTTATCTTATTATTATTTATATATGGTCTTTGTCTGCTTTAAGTAAAGTAAGCCTTGTGGATGAATTAATGTATTAGTACATTTTCTTAGTTTTTACTGTAAAATGACAAAGTTATTGTAAAGATCTTAAACAATGGCAATATATGAGACAGATAATACATCATAACCGTGCGAAATATAATAATTTAAGTAGATGCAAGGTGTTCATTGTGGGTTATAAATCATCACACTCTAATCACAAATAAGTAATTATTTTAATGTATTAAAACTGTTGTCATGATTATTCATGAGATGATTCAACATATTATACTGTTTTTATAATGCATTATGCATTCATTATAGTGCCTCACAAATACCCTAATAATGTATTATAAATATGGGATTCATAGAAAGTGTTACCCAAATGATTTAGGTGCAACATGATTCGACAAAACAAGTTTAGACATGTGAATGTGATTTCTTTCACAGTTTTAGACAAACATTTTTGTTGTTGTTTTGACCTTCATGTTGTGTTCTGGTCATTTTGACCCAGAGAGGATTTTCTTTTTCCCGAATATGTTAGCTAATGTTACTGCTCTTCTTCTTCTTTCTTTCTTTCTTGGGCTAAAACTTACTGACTTTCCTCACACGTGTTCTACTTCACTTTTTATATAATTACCATATAATTCTATATAATTACCAAATATTGGATTCAATCTTTTTTTTTTCCAACTTGTTTTCTTTCAGTTAGGGAATGTTTTGTGTTTTCTTTTGAAACTGACTGATCATTGATTTGAGCTTATATTGGTCCAAAATGACCATGCTTTGTAAATGATGGACGAGATCGACAATAAGAGAACCATTTAGTATTCAGGAGCATGTTCGAAATGTTCATGTGCACATTTGTGCATGCATGGATACCGATACCGATACCGATACCGACACACACACACACACACACACACACACACACACACACACACACACACACACACACACACGTTAATTTACACCAAAGCACTATTACAGTCTTTATTTTACACTGAGATGAACTTTTTCCTCAGAAAAATGAGGCCTACGATTGATTAGTTTCAAAAACACATGCAAACTCTGTCATAATTGAAAGAAAGCAAGTTGACAAAGTTTTAACCCAATATTTGGGTGATAATATAGCATAAAAAAGTACAAAAAAGGTATTTTTTGTAGGCTGATCATTTTTAACCGAGAACATCACAAGGAGGACTTTGTTCCATTTTGTATAAAGTAAAAGTATATAAAAAAAACGTTGTGGTCAAACATTAGATCACACTAGTGTGATAAACAATGGAAACCTTTTTCATTTGATTTATTATTGACAAAACTCTCCACAACATATTGTTTTTCACTCAAAAACCGATTGCATGAGCTCAGATCAGTGAGGCCTATCAACTGGTTGCAACAAGAAATACAAAACCTGTCCTTAAAGAGAAAGAAAAATATAAATTCCAAGATTTAGTGATAGTATAGCATAACAAAAAATTTACAAGCAATTTTCAAAAAGCCAGTCATTTTTGACCAGGATCACAAAAGGTGTTGTAGGGTTTTCAACATGGCACAACTGAAATAAAAATAAAAATTTTAGTTTCAGTTTACAATTTACAGTAAATGCAATTCCAAAATTATTTTATTTGTATTTATTCATTCTAGTGGCAAAAAAAAATATGTATGGAAGGTTGTTTCTGCCAAGGGAAAAAATATTTTTTTCTCTGAATAACTCGCAATTTTAAGAAGAAAACTGAGAATTGTGAAATAAAAAGTTGCAATTACCTTTCTTCTTTTTTTTTCCTTAAGGAGAAAAAAATTACCACAACACATTTAATTAAGACACATAATTAAATATTTAAATTGGCAACAAACAATAGTAAACAGTCCCATGCAATGCATGTTGGGTACAGTCCTACTTGCTGCTCCACAAACAATACTTATCAAGTTATACAGTATATACTTAACTGTGCTATTATCAGTGCCATTAAGTATGCAGCAATACATGAAACTTTGTAAAATTAGCAAATATAGAGAATAAAGAAATGCAGGAACTGTGAGGACTTGCACTTGTCAGTATGCAACTGGCACTGGCATTTCTAAAGAGAGGATGATCCACACAAACGTGTTTGGTGGGTTGTGTTGCACACAAATACTGGTGCATTTTTGATTAGCTGAAGACAAAACAAAGCATCTAATAGACCTTTAAATACGCATTTGACTTTGTGTTATCTCAGAGAGATAAGTGAAGTGTATGCAGGGCTTGAGAGGGAGGGAGAAACTAGTTGCACAAGGTGTAGACAAACCTAAGACTAGATTAGGTTATCATCTGAGCTCTGAAACACTGATTCCTGCACACGTGGGACAATGGTGCTAATTGACTTTAATGAGAGAATGAGCCATTGACATACATTTGTAAACATTGCCACCCACAACACGTTGAAATACTTAAATGCACACTTAGAGTATGCATGCATAGGAAAAATTTTTAAATCTAAATTTTAGTGTCAGTTTACAGTGTACTTGGGTAAGTACTGGGTAATACAAGATAACTACATGGGTTAAGGTTTGGTTTAGAGGTAAGTTCAGGTTTAGTACCTAGTTATTACCCAGTTACTACAAGTATTATAATAAGTACATACATGTAAATTAGGAACAGGACAGTAAAATAAAATGCTACCGTTACATACATGGCAACACACACACATATACAGTGTGACATAACCTTGTTAAAGTATTCCTATCTGCAACACTCCATATATATTCTGGTGGCAAACATATGTATTTGAGCTTTTTTATCCATGGGATAAAACAAATAATAACAAGGTTGTGACTTTATCTCACAATTGTGCCCTTCATTCTCATAATTTTGAGAAAAAAGTCCTAATTGCAAGTTAACTCATCAATAAAAGTCAGCATTTTGAGTTTATAACTCACAATTCAGAATTTTTTTCCACACAAGTTTGAGTTTATATTGAAAAATTATATATATATCTCGCAGTTCTGACTTTTTTTGTTAGAAATGCGAGAAACAAAGTCTGAATTGTGAGATAAAAATTCAGTCTTTTTTTAATTCTGTGGCAGAAACAAGCTTCCATACAGTATGTATTGCAATTTTAATTACAATTTTAAAAATGACTTTTTTTTTTTTTAACTCAGAACAGCTTTATTGACTAATCAGCATACAAAAGTCTAAATATCCATTTACAATGTATAATAAATCCGATGAAATGAGAACACAGTGTAACGCTATTGATCATCACTGTCCAGAAACCTCACGGAGAAGTCAAAGGTTAAAAGAAGATATGAAGGACGTTTTGATATGGAGCAAAATATATTAAGGCAGGACTGGCCATGACCTTGATCAAACATGACTGGGAACATACTGTTCTTTTATTTCAGAGAGGAAAACAATCCAAGGCCAAAATGCTTAAGTGAAGTTAAGAGTCTGTGTTTTGTATTCGTGTAAGTGAAAGCATATCACTGATATGAGAGCTTGAGAGATCCTTTATGCTAATTCAAGACGACTCTTCAGCTCTCTGGAAAAACAACACATATGATTTCATTTTGAAGAGGAAGAGTTCATGGACGTAAATTCTGCGGGAGCCAAACGTCTAAGAACACACTGAATCCTGGGATTTTTTTCCCATTTATAATTGGTAAATAAATTAATTTAAGAATTAAAACAACAACAAATAAATAAAACAGTTCAATTAAATCCTTTTCACTAATTTTGTTTGACACAGGGTACAAAACTAAGCCAGATATTGATGTGTAATTCACATAAGCTAAAACTAACCTTTCCAGTCCACTGATTTAGTGGAAATCAGAAGAAAAGCATTCATTATCAAAACAACACGATCACTACTAGCGATCCCCTCATTTGATATCCAAGATGTTTTCTCAGCCAGAAAATAAAAAGCCGACAACACATTTGTCAAAGCACTTTATAGAACTTCAATCCAAAGTATCTCTGATATCAGTCTGAACTGGACCTCAGTCAAATTCAACAGCATCGCTGAGTTTAATCTTATGTTAAACTGCTTTGTTTGTCACTTTTTCCGCAAATCAATCGATACACCATGACAAAGCAAAAAGTAAATTTGTGACAATTATCTTTGCAAATATATTAAGAACATCCAAAAAAATGACAGTGCGTAAGCAATGATGTGAAATTTAGATCAGGTGCATTCCAATTTTGCTGAATCATCTTTGAGATGTGTCTACACTTCAATCTGAGTCAACCTGTGGCAAATTAAATTAATTGGTCATGATTTGGAAAGGCATAATTGTCTATATAAGCTGAAAAAGATTATCAGAGCAAAAACCAAGCCCTGAGGTCAAAAGAACTGCCAGTAGAGCTCAGAAACAGGATTGTGCCAAGACACAGATCTGGGAAGATTTCAGGAAAAAAGAAAAAGAAAAAAAAAATCTGCTGCATTGAAGGTTCATATAGCCTCCATAATCCTTAATAAAGGAAGACCGAGCAATCGATGGAGAAGGATCATGGTTACAGTAGTTACCAAGAAGCTTATGGTCACTCTGGCTGAGCTCCATGATCATATATGGAGATGGGAGAAGCTTACAGAACACTTATTTAAACGTATAAAACTTACAGGAGAAACACTGCCACACTCCACTGATCTGGGCTTTATGGAAGAGTTTCTTGTCTCAATCCTCTCCTCGGTGAAGACACGTGAAAACCCACTTGGAACCTAAAGTGCTCTATTGAGAAACACGATTCCCAGGTCTGATGAACCTCAGTTCCAAGCAGCATGTATGGAGGAAAGCAGGCACTGCTCATTGCTTGCCCAGCACCATCCCAACAGTAAAGTATGGTGGTAGTAGCCTCATGCTGTGGCAGAGACTGAGGGACTTGTCAGAGTTCAAGGAAAGCTCAACACAGCAAAACATAGAGATAGGCTTAATGAAAACCCAGTAAAGATCATTCAGAACCTCAGACAGGGAAGAACATTCACCTTTCAAAAGGAAATGGCCCTAAGCGTACAGCTATGACAATTCGTAGCTTTCAGTCACGTGACCGGCTCGAAGACCCGGAGGGCAAAACATCCATAGAACTGCTGCACAAGCGTGTCAATTTTTCATCTGTTTCCCAGCCACAAATATTTAGATCACCTCTCAAAAGAATAAAACAAAGGTGTTTCTGAGCAAAATGCTAGTTTTGGCCATTTGCAATCCATATTAAGCACCTGCGTCAATATTTGAATCATAAACAGTGCGACAAAATGTAAAAAAAGTGCCGTAATATATTTAAAATGGTAATATTAAAAGATCAAATTCAGTATCCACCATATTAATGATGCATAGTTTACATAGGCAAGCAGATGAGGCTGAAATATGAATGCAATGCGCTTAACGGTTGAGTGTTTTCCTTCTAATGGTTTTCTATGGGAAGTCATTTAATGTGAAGCTTTGCACATTCTGGCTTCATCTTCTTGTCTGTACAATATATATATCATCACTAAGGTGTTTACTGAATTTCACCTTTTAATATCTGTGTTTTACGACATTATTACTTGATGCAATCTGCGTAAAAATAACTGGCGGTCAGTGGAGCAAAGCTTCATCTTGCCCTCCAGGTGGGCGTTCCTATAAGGGCATGACGTCACGTGAAAACTACTGATACATGAGTGGCTTATGGACAACTCTGTGAATGTCCTTGAGTGCCCCAGCCTGAGCCTGTGCTTGAACCCAATCAAATATTTCTGGAGAAACGTGAAAATGGCTCTCCACCAATGGTTCTCCCAGTCCCCATCCAACCTGACAGAGCTTGAGAGGATCTTTTGAGAAAAATGGCAGAAAATCCCCAACTGCAGGTGTGCAAAGTTTGTTGCATCCTATCCAAAAAAAAGACTTCAGGCTGGAATCAGTAGTGAATACTTATGCAATGTAATTATTTCCATTTTTTCCTTTTAAATACATTTGTAGAGTTATCTTTTTTTGCTTTGTCATTATGTTGCATTGAGTGTAGATTGATGTGGGGGGAAAGTAAAGCAATTTAACATAAGGAAGCAACATAACAAAATGGAAAAACAAAAAATGAAGTGAAAACGTCAAACCAACTTCCCCCCCCCCCCCCCCCCCAACAAAAAAATAGGTTGTCAGCTGAGTAACACTGGCCAGATTTACTGTAATATTTCACACTGACATTACTAATACACCATATGAAATCAGCACAGTAACTTGTTCTTAATAACTGATGGATTTTGTCCAGTGAAATATATAAAAGAGCCACCACTTCTTTTGACATCATTATCAACAATGTTTCAGCCTACCCACATGAAAAAATATTACAGTCATTTATAGTAAACACTATAGTGTTTTTGAACCATACTACACTCTTAAAAATAAAGCTGCTTTAAAAGGTTCTTTAAGCGATGCCATAGAAGAACCATTTTTGGTTCCACAAAGAACCATTCAGTCAAAAGTTCTTTAAAGACCCATCTCTTTCTTACCTTTTTATAATCTGAAGAGCCTTCTTTCACCACAAAGAACCGTTTGTGAAACAGAAAGGTTCTTCAGATATTAAAGGTTCTTTATGGAACCATTTAGACCATTCTTTATTTTTAAGAGTGTATAGTAAAGTACTTGAATTAATTTGTTGTGGTAATTCTATAGTTGCTATGGTAATATTACAACTATAGTAACATAAACAAATTACTTTACCCAATACTGTACTAAGTTTTCTACAACTATAGGGTATATTATACTACAATACACTACAGTTTACTATAGTAAAATCTAATGTATATTACAATATTTATTACAGTTTATCAGTTCACTAGTTAATACTACAGTATGCTGTAGCATTCATTAACTAAGTGTTGTAAATACTATAATATATACAGTATAATACACTTTACTATAGCATGGTTCAAAAACACTATAGTATTTACTATAGCATTTTTTCATGTGGGTATGTTCAGCTCCTGACACAATATGGCCTTATCAGTTTGGAGACTGGCCTCAGCCTTCAGAAAAAGAACACTTTCTATTTGTTGCTCGGAAGGGATGCTATCACAGAAAACATTGATTTTGTGTGATACAGCCTACAACTTTAACTTTATCTCAACATTTTGCTTGGAAAGCATCAAATATCAGACCTTCACTTAGCATTTCAGCACAATGTGGCAAAAACAGGAACAAAACTGGTTCTGAGAATAGTTCCAGAAGAATGTAATCCCTCTGGGATTTCCAGCTCCACTTCAGGTTTTCCTTTTCACACTTTGTGCTCCTCTTCCACGCTGCACCACCTGCACGCTCTGGACTGGAAACCTGTGAAAGCAGTGTGATAAAACAATGAATGAACCCAAGTGCTGTGCTATTGTACTAAATATGACAATTTGGGAGCAGCAGAGTTCAATCATGCAAATAAGCAATGACTATAGTGACTTTGCTTGAGAACGGCATATGCTGTGTGTGTAATCAAATTAATTACAAAATATGATAATTAAATTAATCAAATTGTTACAGCAATCAGTTAAAGATATAGGCATTTTTGGAGAGGCTTTGAAAGCATAAGATCGCACCCTATCTATCTATCTATCTATCTATCTATCTATCTATCTATCTATCTATCTATCTATCTATCTGTCTGTCTGTCTGTCTGTCTGTCTGTCTGTCTGTCTGTCTGTCTGTCTGTCTGTCTGTCTGTCTATCTAGTTGTTAGCCTGTGCTCACAATATGACCTTTATTACCACACTTCTACATTTTTTTTTTTTTCCGGATCTATCAAGAGATGGAGAACTACACATCAAATAAAGCAAAATGTCACTGCATATTTTTAGTGTGTAGAAGAACCTTTCCCTCAGCTCCACTGTAGATATAATGAGGCACACTCTCTTTGCATATAAAGTCAGTTCAGCCAAGACACGTGGCTGCACAACTGCAGATTTTTTTTATCCCATATCCCATCTTTTGTTCATTTAGAAAATGATCCTAAACATGCGTGCAATGCAGCAAAATGTCACATGCAACAGCTGAAGATATTCTCTACAAGACACATGAATCCTTAGCAAATCTGTATATTTTAAGTACCATTACCTCATCATCTTAAGTGACGCCTTTAACCTTCAGAAGCACTGAAGTGCTTAAAGGAACTATTGCTGTTCGCTTAGACCAGGGCTGTCCAAACTCGGTCCTGGAGGGCCGGTGTCCTGCAGAGTTTAGCTCCAACCCTAATTAAACACACCTGAAGCAGCTAATCAAGCTTATAAACTATTATAAACACACACACACAGTATACATATATATGTATATACACTGTATAAAAAAGATAAATCTTTCTTTTGTGTTCCACTAACACCATGCATATTTTGCTCAACAATTTATAAAAATACAGATGTTTTTGTAGCTTGCCTTCAGCATGTGGCCTTTAATCAGCTCATAATGAAATAGTTGAATGCTAAAAGCTAGATTCCTTGAAAAACTTTATAATTTAGAATGATAAATCATTTTTAAACACTCTCTGTGATACAGCATGCTCTTTAATTTTTCCCTCCATCCATTTCTGTCTTACAAACACAGGTCAGCTGGGTCATTTTCTCACATCCACAGCCACACAGCCTCAGCGCACTGCTATCAGGTCGCTGGCAGTGGCCCTGGCCCTGGTTTGAGAAAAAGACTCAACAACAGAGGCACGTCAGCACCTGACCCTGGCCCAGTGTTACTACTCCACACACAAGCATCATGAGAAATCAGAGAGAGGTCAGTATAGCTGTGACATTATTGTCAAAACACTGGGAAAAGATCTGCTAATCCATGTCTCGTTTGAGGATGTCTAAACGTTTTTCCTAAGCAAATGATTTCAAATCGTTGGGAAAGCGGATAGTTTTTAGTGGCACGAAGCTCTGGATTCCTCCCCTAATGTGATGTGTCGTTTTCAAGGCTGAGAAAGGCATTTATATATTAGTCACATTTTATGTATGTGTGTGTTTATTTGAGAATAATTCATTAATGATTCTGTCTGAACAGTTAGAAAATTATAGAAATCCCAGTTATGTAACACTGATATCCGGACCGCAACCTCTCCAAATACATTTTATGGTTGAGAGATTACAATATTTTAAAGTCTTTAAATCTGAATTTCTGAATTTTTGCATGCAACTCTGGTATTGCAATCCAAGGACAACTAAATAGAAGCATTTTTATTATAGAACTATAATGCAGGATATTGGAACAGACAGAAGGCACAAGAGCATGACATAACTCAGAATACCGCATATTTATTACAGAAATAATATACTTTAGAATACACTTAAGGGTAATGAAAATGTATATTTAATGCATTAAGCTTTTGGAGCATTTATTTATTTCTTGTTATTTTTTTGACCCACTTTGACTTAAGTACATCTCTATATGTAATTTTATAACTACTTCTTTTGTCCTTAATGATACATGGTTAAAGTGTACTACCAAATGTACTGACAAGCATTATTGCTCAACTAAAATGTACTTTAATATTATTTCTATTCAAACATGTGAATTGTGAACATTTTCTTAATTACACATTTGTAATGATGAAGCTGCAATTTAATACATTTAAAATATAGTATCTTCAAATGCAATATCGTATCAAGAACTTTACATGTGCTTTATATGTTAATCAACAGATCAAAGTGCGCTTCTTTAAAGCAAAACAACAGGATTTTAAAACACAATGATTTAAATGATACTTAAAAATGTACTTAATTTGACATTATTCCAAAATGCAATTTGTAAAAATTAAAGTTATTGTTTAAGTACAATTAAGTGGCCTTTTATTTAATTAATGTTGTGATCTGCACAATTTTTTTTTAGTCTTTAGTTTTTTTTACAGTGTAATTCTTGTAAAAGTATATATATATATGTATATGTGTGTTTACATAATATATGTGTATTTATTATGTATCAGTGTATTATACCATCAGTGCACAGTTTTCCACACCACAATCTTTCCAGCAAACATACACTCTTTCACATCCTTCATCAGAAGTCTCTAAACTCATCCTTTCTAATCATCCTACTACCAGTCCGCTTGATCCTATTCCATCTCATCTCCTTCAGGCAGTTGTACCTGCACTCACTCACATTGTTAATACATCCCTTCAGACTGGTGTTTTTCCCTCAGCATTTAGACAGACTCGTATAACCCCACTACTTAAGAAACCCACTCTTAACCCATCTCTTTCAGAGAACTACAGACCGGTTTCTCTTCTTCCTTTCATTGCAAAAACACTTGAATTATCTGTGTTCAACCAAGTCTCTGCCTTTCTCACACAGAACAACCTCCTTGACAGCAACCAGTCTGGTTTTAGAACATTTACAAGTGCACATTCAACCGAGACTGCCTTGCTCTCAGCTGTTGAAGCCCTGAGACTAGCAAGAGTGGATTTCAAATCTTCAATATTTATCTTGCTGGATCTATCTGCTGATTTTGAGGCGGTTAACCACCGACAGACAGACAGACAGATAGACAGATAGATAGATAGATAGATAGATAGATAGATAGATAGATAGATAGATAGATAGATAGATAGATAGATAGATAGATAGATAGATAGATAGATAGATAGATAGATAGATAGATAGATAGATAGATAGATAGATGGGTTGTTTTCAACCAACAGTTGGGTTAAATGTTTAACCCAACCTTCTGGGCAATAACCCAACCAAGGGGTCTAAACAACCCAGTCTCTGGGTTCGTCCATATTTTACCCAGCGCTGAGTTGTATTGAACCCAGCACTTTTTCACAAGGGAACTCTTGGCAGTTTAAGCAGTCTGAGGTAAAGAGTTGTATAAATCCACACTTGCAAAGTGGAAAAAATGAAATATCCTACATACATCATGTATAGCTATTTACTTCAGCTGACTTTCTTTCAAAATGATCAACCCTTAACCAGTCAAAAAGCAATAAATAAGTCAAACAATTTTCCTTCCATGACTAATGTCTGATGTTTGTATTTATTGTGAGGAATGAGGCTGTGGCTTCTGCTTTGTCTTGGAATGGAACTTTTTGTTTCAGGTATTTGGTCTGGGGTATTTTTTTCTATCATGCTCAAATAGGAAAAATTAGATATGTTATTACTAAAAATGGCTTGGGAAAATACAACTTGATTTTTAGTAATCTGTGACGAGTTGTCGAGCATGTCTGCACCAATTTTTCAGGTGTTGCAACAATGTCATCCTGCAGGCCAAAACCTGTCAACAGATTTTATATTTCCATTTACAGTGAGAAACCAATCAAAACAAGATTAAGATTCTAATAAGTTACAAAATTCAGTGAAGCCTTTCATTATCGTAAAGGATGCAGTTAGTGCATCACTTCAGTGTCTGGGGTGCATATCATAATCCCTGCCATAAACTGTAGCGATGCCTGAAGCCAACAGAAAAGAAAGGAATGTCTGGGAGAATAATTCTCATTTTATTTGGCTGCAAAGTGTCTTGAAAGTATATTTTTCATCTTGATTGTAGTTCAGTGGAACGCAAAATAATTCTTTTTTTTTTCTGAAACCAAGTTGTGTTATGTCAGTACCTTCCAGTTGAAGCTAAACACTTTCGCATTAAGATCACTGGCCATCTTATCTAGACTGGTGCATCACATAGACCTGCACTAAACCGGAATAAACCTGTTTCTGCCCCAGAGTGAAGAAGAAGAAAAGATCATTGTCACTTCACCTCTCACCTCTCACTTTATAGCTCATAAAAATATTTCTCGTAAATTTAACTTTACATCTCACAAATACAACTTTATATTTTACAGCTGTTACTTTATTTTTCATCATTATAACTTCACACATTCATTTCCTCTAATTGTGACTATAAATCACAATTCATATCTCACAATTGTGACTACATCTGCTAACTGGCTTTATTTCCTTTAATTTTGACTTCATAATCTAACAACTGTGACTTTATTTCTCGTAATTGTGAATGTAAGTCACATCTCTGAGTTTTCATCTTCTCATTTGTTACTAAATCTAGAAAAATTTCATCTTTATATATCTCACTTATACAACTTTATTTCTATTCTAATAATTGTGACTATAAATCACATTAGTTGTGACGTCTTGTAGTGTGACATTATTTTTCATAATTGTGACTTCTGTGACTTTATTTCTAAAAAAACATTAACTTTAAATCTCATAAACAGCTTTATTTCTCATTACGACTTTGCATCTTAAATTTTGATAACTGTGACTATAAATCACAGCTATGATTTTATATCTTCTCAGTTGCGACTAAATCCGGTAACTTTATTATCAAAATTTGGACATTATAGTTTAATATTATAAGTGTATTTCTCAAAATATCAACTTTATATTGCATAAATACAACTTCATTTCTCATCATTTTGACTTTATATCTGACATATTACTTAATTTAAAAAAAAAAAAAAGACTATTTCTCATATATATTTCACAATCGTGACTTTATTTCACATAATTGTGTTTGTAAATTACAACTGCGACTTTGTATTATCTCAGCTGTGACTACATCTGGTTACTGTGAATTTATTTCATACAATTTTGACATTGTTTCATTTTTGAAATTTCAACTTTATATTTCACAAATACAGCTTTATAAGCCTTTATTTAAATCACAACTGTGACTTTATTTCTCATAATTTTGACATTACACTGTAAACAATGATCGTGATTTTAACGGTAAAAAAACTGTGAAAATGCTACGTTAAAAACCTGTTACATGGTTAAGTTCCTGTAAAATTTACAGGGAAAAAACGTAAACTGACGTTCCCAGAATTCCCTGCATTCCATTTCAAATTCTGTTTGAATTTGACGTTTTTTTCTTTGAAATAACTATGTTTCTTCTTAGTTTTTTCTTATCGGTTATGTTTATTAGGGTTGTATGTTACATCTAATGTTGTTAAATTAATGTTTATAGCATATTTCAGTTTAATGAGTCTCACCATGATGGTGTTTAGTGCTTGTGTGAATGACACTGTGCACCTTCTGTATATTCTATTGTTTAAAAGTTGCTTGTGATGGGCTTTGGCTCATCATGTGACTTTCTCATCATCACCTGCATTTGGTGGTTATCAGTGTATTTCAAAGGAACAAAACAGATTTCAGTACTTTAATAGGTTGGTATATTAAGATTATATCAGTTAAAGAAATTACGGTATTTAACTGTAAATTTAAGTTAAAACCGTAAAACCTAAAACATTGCTAACGTATTTTTTACGGTAGAATTCTGGTAACCACAGCTGCCAGTTTTTTACCGTAAATTTTACGGATTTTTTTTTTTTACAGTATATATCTCACAATTTCAAATTAATTTCTCAACATTTCAGCGTTATATCTCACAAATACAGATTTATTTCTTATAATTTAGACTTTATGTCCTAATTTCTCATAATTGTGACTGTATCTCACAGTTGCAACTTTAAAACTCAAAATTGTGACAACAAACTTGAAATGTGTGACTTTTTTCCTCAAAAAGTTGATTTTCAATCTCACAACTGATTTATTTTTTTTGGTCACACTTTATATTAAGTGGCCTTGACTACTATGTACTTGCATCATAAAAATAAGTACAATGTACTTATTGTGGTCATATTGTATTGCAACACACTTTTGCTGTTATTGAGGTGGGATACGGGTGAGGTTAGGGACAGGTTTGGTGGTATGGGTAGGTTTAAAGGTGGGTTAAGGTGTAAGGGATGGGTCAACAGTGTAATTATAAATGTAATTACATAAATTAATTACACAATTTGGACATTAAAAAAAATTACAGTAAAAATGGCATTTTGCAATGTACAAATTCAAAATGAATTTACAATGCACCAACATCAATTGTAGAGAGAACAGAAAGTGTAACAAATGAGAAAGATGAGGAAAGGAAATGGAACGCACATCAACAGATCAAATCTAAGAAGGGCCTAATTGTTTTGAAACCCCACCAAAAATAGCTCTCGTTAAACATCTAAAACAATTGCAGCGACAATTTTCATCTAAGAATTAACATGTGTCATGTAAATGATCTGGTGTTGCTTATTGCATAATGGCAGCCTGAGACACTGGTGGAATATGATAAACATAACCCTGAGTGGCAATGCCAAGCTTTGTTTGGGTTTGACTGAGCTGAATTCAAAACACAAAGCTGGGAAAAATAAATTAACTACTGTGTGAAAAGACTGATAGCGCAAACCATGACAGACATCGGTACAAAAGGAACAATGGAAGCATCTTGTTTTCTTGATGACATGTTTGTTGGTCTTTTAGGAAATGAGAAGACATGTAGGATTGATTTTAATCAGATCATCATCTTGTGATTGATGCAGTTGTTGTTGACGGGCTGATGTGCATGGGTTAAGGTGGCCTCTGTCTCACGTGTGACCTTGACCCTGGAGTCTCTGGGTAACTGTATAAACAGAGACGTCAAGTCCAGGCAGATTTATTGTGCTAGGGAATCCTTTATGGATCCTGAAAGACTGAGGGCCTGACACTGCCCATCGGAGAGCGGGAGCTGGAACATCTGTCTAAGAAACTGGACAGCTCAAGCTTTCACAAAAGCTAACAGACGAAAAAGAGAGCAAAATACGAATATGTTTCTTGTGTGGGTGATAACGGGTTGCCAGGTAAACCATGAAAAGTAGGGCTAGGAGCCCAAAAAGAATCCATTCTTTGATTCTGATGCTTGGGGAGAGAAAAGTCTGAAATGTCCAGATGTGACATGACTAAAGGCCATAACTATGAAGTTTTAATAATCATTCAAATTCTTTGAGAAAACAAAGTCCACAACACAGCTATAATGTTTACGACGCTGAGGAACAATGTTGTTGGAATCACTTTAAGAACTATTTGCAACAGATGGGTTCCAGAAGTAAAAACGGCATTCATTTTCTCCATAGGGAAATCGATTTTTAACGATAACTTAAAAACCTTTAAAGACAGCCCTACTGTGAGCTCAAAGGTTGTTAATCAATGGTATATGCTTTTGTTAAAGGCATTAGCACACATTATTTCAACTTATGGTAACACTTTAGTTTAGGGACCAATTCTCACTATTGACTAGTTGCTTTTTTAGACTAGTTCTTATTTATAATTAAAAAGAACATTATACCTTATTCTGCATGATTATATTTTGGATCCCTTAATCCTACATCACAGCAAAATTAGGATCTTATTGAGGCAGAACTCATAGTTAATATTTAGTTAATAGTGAGAATTGGTCCCCAAAAGTGTGACAAATTTCTGTTTTAAATAAGCATGTTGGAATTCCTGGTGGAAAAACTACATTACCCATGATACTGTGCAAGGAGTAGGAAATTTCACCGCTGCAAATCAAAACAAATGTTAAAATATAAACTTAAAATATTTTGTTTCTATATGTGCAATCAACCACTTAAAATGGATGATTTTATATTTCTCCATCTTTTTTTATTTGATTGTCTTTTGTAATGGCGGCCTATTTTTTGTACCTTTGTCATTTTCAAAAACTTTTTTTGCTTCAAATCAAAGTTTGTAATGTTATGATTCTCCTTGTATCTGGTTGGCTTGGTTCATGGCCATTGCAAATTGCACGTCTGAAATTTTCACACGTTAAAAAATAAAAACGACCTCACGTAGTGTCAATCAGGTTTACACGCTGCCTCCGAAACTTTACGAATTTTTTATGACGGACGAAAGTTTCGGAGGCAGTGTGTAAACGTGATTGACACGTATTTATTTTTTAACGTGCGAAAATTTCGGTCTCAGTGTGCAAGGACCTTTACAATACTTAATCACTTTTTTTTTTAAATCCTTATAGGAAAAATGAATGGAAATATTCTTCCAAAATAATTCTTGTACTAAATGTATTTATTATTTGAGCTGTAAAGATGTTCTGGTCATGTTTAGGGTTATAGATGTTGTAAAAGTTGTAAAATTGGATGTAACATTATTTAGAAAAGGTAAGTGTGTAACGATCGGCCTTATCGGACGAATTACATAGATTTAAAATGGGGTTGGATTAAAATGTGTGAGGTAAAATAAGCATTTTAAAAATATGAGACAACAACAAAAGTGGGAGGAATAAACAGTGTATTTCCAGAATTCACAAGGAACTTAAAACAACACAATAAAACTAAAAATCCTAGGCTTTAAGAAATCCAGCATGCTGTAAATTCCAATGTAAAATTGTCCACCGGTGTATATACAATCCAAAGAAAGTGGTAATCCAAAACAAGTGAGATGCTGGAATAGTAAACCCTTAAAACAACTCCTCAATCCAGCTGGTGCATTCCTTTGGTCAGTGCAAGTTTGGTCACTCCTTTATGCTGTCCCACTTCCTATTTCCTGTCATGTGATCAGTCACATGTGGCTATAGACAGTGGTTAAATATTAGAAAAAAAGAACAATTTCCTAGACATATCAGTAGTATTGGTATCACTGATACTTGCTTTCAGTCATAAAAAAGATGCCATTAAACAAATATAAAAAAATATAATGTCTATGTTGTTACTACATCAATTTGAAGATTTAATGTGAAATTATTGCACTATAAAAGTATATTTCAAAACTTGAAAAAACTCATGATGAATCGCGATTAATTTCAGAAAAAAATGCAATTAGGTTTTTTTATTGATTGACAGCACTAGTTCAACACAATGCCTTTGTGATGGTGCAAGGATACAAGCAACAACAAAACTAAAATACTTGCAATTGCATATAACACAGCTTCTAATAACTGTTTTTCGTTTAGATAAGAAACCATCAGCAGCATCAGAATGCATTATGTTTTTGAGTCATTCGTCCACTTTCTTAACAGTCAATATCTTAGCATACGTTTGCAGAAGACCATTATCACGAAAGGTGGTATTAAAGCATAACAGTGAGATTCGGTGGAAATAACCCTTGATGATGAGATGACACGGCTCATCCTGCACAAAGTCAACCTTTTGAAGAAGCTGTAGTCACAATGTTCGCTTCCGTCGCGTGGACCCTAACAACTATTCCAGCAGCCTAGTCATTGCAGTAGCCCTGGTGCCAGGCACTGATTGATCGGTGTCATGGGATTTCATACATGTGGAAGAAGGAGGAGGAGGGGGGGGGGGCATTCAGCACTTGATCATTAGCATTTTGATGAGCACCGTTCACTCCATTATTCACCTGTGTGGACTGAGAGCTTGAAATGAAGCTCGTGCTCCGTGGGCCAAATGGGACCCGTCTCAAGATGGGTGCGAGACAGAATTGGAAACTGCAATGATGTCA
This sequence comes from Barbus barbus, assembly GCF_936440315.1. Classification (NCBI taxonomy): domain Eukaryota; kingdom Metazoa; phylum Chordata; class Actinopteri; order Cypriniformes; family Cyprinidae; genus Barbus; species Barbus barbus. The sequence goes on from NC_136724.1 coordinate 3,152,135, forward strand.
AATGACGTCAAACTTAGGGCACCTGTCATCATTAGTGCCAATGACTGTTTTAATGGAATTTTTTTAATGGAATTTCGCAGTCCAAACCGGATGAAGCGTGACATTTAATGCCCACTGTGGCATATTTTCTCCCCGATGTCTTCATACAGCTGCCGGTTCATTGTGTGCTTTCTCTAATTATTATTGAAATGTCAAGTAAAAATGATTGGAATCAAATGAACTCCATTTAATAATTCCATCTATTTGGGGGCACAACTACGGCGATCGAAATTACAACCGACCACCCACATGTTAAGTGTCACATGCCATTTCTTTCACTGGAGTTTTAGGTCTAATGATCTGAGAGGAAACTTTGGTGGTGTTTTCGTTAAAGTAAACATTAGGAATGAGGTAAGCAGCGAGTGAAATCATCAACAGTCCTCCAGGCCTACTTTTATCAAGAAGAGCTTTTGTTCAATGAAATACTCTTCGCCTCCTTGTTTCTCCTCAGAGATTTCTCTGAAGCGGTGCCGTTTGGCAGCCTCGGAAGGAACAATTGTACATCTAGGAGCTTTGATGTGGAATAAAACGGCTTTATTTGAGTGAGCATGGTGATCAATGGCTGCCCCCCAAACTAAGACATAGTCCTTTTCCCTTTCCCATCATCTCAGCAGCCAGATGGCAAAGTGATAGGATTTGAGACAGGCTGTAAATTTCCCTTTGAATTTAAGATTTGGCCACGGTTACAGATTTGACCAGAGCCTTGACCCTCAAGCACCCTTGAGTCATATATCGCCTAGCAGGCCGAATGTGTGCTTTCTTGGCCAGATCCTCCACAGATGGTTTATTTTTGAAATTCTACAGACCGCAGGACATTAAAAATAAAACAGAACACTGGGACAAGTCCGTTGTTGGACTTGGGAATCTCTGAAACGTTTTTCAGCATCTAGCTGCTTTTCAGGCTTGTTAGTGGTTGTTGATAAAGCAAATTTCACTATTGTTATTGGTCATATGGTACTTCAGCAAACCCCTAATCTTAAGTATTACTTAAGTACATATCACATCCCATATATTTGTTACATATTTGTGGCATATTTTCTCCCCCCGATGTCTACATACAGCTGCCGGTTCATTGTGTGCTTTCTCTAATTCTTATTGAAATGTCAAGTAAAAATGATTGGAATCAAATGAACTCCATTTAATAATTCCATCTATTTGGGGGCACAACTACGGCGATCGAAATTACAACCGACCACCCACATGTTAAGTGTCACATGCCATTTCTTTCACTGGAGTTTTAGGCCTAAATAAATAAGTGTTAATGATACATAAAAAGAACGTATAATTCTAATATACATTAGTAAATGATTCCATTTGACTAACATTTATGAAAATTAAAATACAACATCCCCATGTAGTCAATCGATCAATCAATAATTGACTGATTGATATATAGTAACAGAACAATGAAAATGTAGAGCAAAAATCTGGTTAAATACTCATAACAATCAAAATGATTCAGTAAATGATTGCCACACAAATGTAACTTCACTCCATTTCAAAGTTTTCTTCTCCGACCGGTGGTGTGGGTGATCCATTTGTTGTGGAACCACCGTTATATTTAATGTAACATAACAACCTGTAGCTAAGGACTGCTCCTAGACTGGATGTGGGAGGATGAATCAAAAAAGACCTTTCAAAAAGCATCAGCCCTGTTGTGTCTCAGGATATAATCATGTTCATATAAAAACACCCATTGTTTTGCTCCAGGAACCTCGTCAATGATACAACACTCTAACGAATGGCTGATTGATAGTGCGGACTAACATTAATTTGCTTCCAGGATTGGATTCACAGTTTGACCTCCCCAGGTTCCTGTAGCTCGGCTGGTCCAAACCTCATTCACTTCCAGCTGCTTTAACTGTCTCCCCTGACAGTAAGTCAGTAAGAAATTTCCACATTGTAATTAAGTGTAAGATCCTCAACACGGTTCCACAGAATTACAGCGCGAGTTCCTGTCACAGGTGGGAGGTGAGATTAACATCCAGAAGACTATTAAGGAAAACCGTGAGCTGAACATCCCGAAGATGTGGGTGGGAGAGCAAGTCCGTGTGCGTGTGTGGTGTCAAAGGAAATCTCCTGCGGGTGGGACGAAATGAACATCTTGATCCTGTGTGTTAAAAATGGAAACGTTAGTTCCTAAAAGAAGGAAGAGGTAGAGCAATCACACAACTGTTTTCTCCATCACGTTTCATTTGTGCCTGTGGAGAAAAAAAGAAAGAAAGTAAAGTCTGTAAGCTGTTTGGAATAGCCGATATTAAAACTCTGGAAAACTGGAGAAACACCTGCTTTTGAAAGTGAAGACAAAGTGGAGGGCTCAAAGGATATTAATATTTTTGTTGCGTTTCTTCACAGATCTGGGAATGATATTAAGATGTCAATGGGAGAAGTGTGCTCATGCTATTGGTAACGTAATCATATCCAGTGCAGAAACCTAGTTTCCTCTTACACAGACACATTGGCGTTTCTGTTACAGCTTTGCGTGACCTGTGCTCACAAGTCGCTGGCCTATAAAACCCCACTCGTCGTGTCTCCCTATACACTGAACGGAGGAAATCTTCAACTATAAGCCAAATAAGCCGTCAATAAGCAATGTATAAATCATGTGAACCAGTATGCATTTGTGGAAATTGAAAACATAGAGTTTAGAAGGCTTGTATTATTTACATCAGCAGCCTAAAAGTGTATAAATTGCTGTTTGGCTATTGTTAACATTAAACAGGTGACGCCAGCCAAAATATGAAGTAGTTTCAAAGGCAGAGGATGTGATTACATTTTGATAAATACAAACATGTATTGTCTTTGGAATGACATGCACGGATGAATCATACACAATTGGAGCAGAGAGTGTTTTAAGTAAATATGGTCAATTTAACCTTCATGTTGACTTGAGTATCTCGTGCATGAGAATTGTTTGCCGTTATTATGAACTCTTTGGGGTAAAATGCTTCTGCGTGATGTGTGTGTCACTGATATCCATCCAACGTTGTTGGATTTAGAATTTAAGATTTAAGACTTTACTGCCATACTTATTTTTAGGTATATTTTACATACATTTCTATCAGTGTGCTTTATGAACGTAGCAGGTAAGAAATGTTAACCGTACACTAAGGACGAGACACCTGAATCATCCTCAGACTCAGAAAGGATACGCTTCTTTTGGCAACCCAGTAACATCAGGATGAATAAATGTACAGGTTTATTTGGAATTGAAAAATTATCACTAGAAACCCTGCAAAGAAAGCACATGGGCAACATCAGTAATAATGTATCAAATAGTTAACTATTCAAGCCTTATTATGGTTCTATGCCCTTATTTTCAACAGCATGAAAATAATATTTTATACCAAATATTTAATATATTTTTATATATAGTTTTTACATTTCAAATTATAATGAAGTACTTTACTTGCACCTTGTAAATAAACATCAAAAGAAGTGTATTCTTTAAAGCACTACAAATAATTCTTAAAACAGAATTATTTAAAAAGTAAAAAAAGTTTATTTTTAGTTGATTAAAAGATAATTTGTCTTTATTACAAAGTGCACTTGTTCAGCGTTTTAAGAAACAGTTATGGAAGTGTACTCTTATTAAGCACACAGTGGATTTTTATTTCAGTAATATTATGCTTATTTTCTTTTCTTGAAATCTTTTCTTGCTTTTCAATATATTGATTTGAATGGCATGACATTTCTATAATCATGAAGCTTCCAACTTACACCTATGATGAAAACAGAGTTTTTTTGCTAGTTGGAAACTAGTTTTATGGTCATTTCAACATTACGTGAACCACCATTGTTCATACAGGCCATGTACTTTACATACTCAGTAAAGGATGCCAATCTGTACTGGCAGTGCTAAAAATTCACAGACAAGGTACGGTTTGACTCAATCACAAATTTTTATCCTTTCTGAAACCCTCTACCTTAGTTTCTCTTAACAGTCCTGTGATATAGAGGTTAAACTACTGGAGATAAAGATGTTAAGTTGTTGCCATCCTTATTTCTTCTTCACAACCAGAACATTGCTACGGTTATGTCAACTATATCAACCATCACAAATTTCTCACATAGTGTCATGTATGAATGAGGAGGAACTGACTCGTCAAATGTGGTAACTAGAGTTAGATTGATTTATAAGGCCTGGAAATTATGGATCGTAAAAGAGTAGGAAAAAAAGGAGGAGAAAGCCAAAGTATGAATGAGAGACCATAGCTGGAAGTACAAGAGAGAAGAGAGCCAGAGAAGGTGATGAAAAGCGTGGACTAGCAAGCATGAGAGGTGGAGGAGGCAGTGTCTCTGAGCGGTTGATGAAGGAGATGAGCGTGTGTCCCTTTGTGGGAACAACAGTCAAGGCCTGCTCCAATTGTCTTGGTCCTCTCAGATTTCCCTCCACGTCCTCTGTCTCTATCCTCATCACCACCCTTCAAGATAATTCCAAAACCCGGCACACCAAGTCCTCTCATGACTGCAAGTTCACACTGTGTGAAACTGAGCCAGAGCGGTCTCTGCATGTATGAAATTTGCAAGGACATGTAAAAAAAAATAAAAAAATGTAGATAAGTCATGGGGGAGAAGATGATTGATGGTGTTTCATGTTGGTGGTGGCTTTGGATCAGAGACAGTGAGGGAGTCGAGCAAAAGGTTTGGAGACAAAGATTTAAAGCACTGAATGCACAAATGAATAGAAAGCAGGAATATGAATGATATACGTGTGTACTCTATAATTAAAGCTACTTCTAGCAATTTAGCTAAGCAAATTAAGCACAAGTGATTCATAAGTAACTAGTTTTTTTTGTTTTTTGTTTTTTTACATTTCAATAATGGTTTTTAATGTTAATTAACAAGTAGTGGTGATTTGTTCCTCAATTAATCAATGCCTTTAAATGGATCAGTGACTCGGAAATAAAGACTCATGTTTCATTCCTAAATGGATCAGTATTTTTGAATGAATCGGCTGAGCGAATGATTCAGTGACTCACAAACAAAGATTTTTTGGTTTCATTCCTAAATGTATCAGTGTTTTAGAAAGAATCTTTCGAGACAACGATTAAGTGACTCAAATTAAATACTTTTGTTTCATTACTAAATGCATCAGTGCTTTTTAATGAATTGTTGAACTTTATTCTAGGTCACAATCCAGAATATGGAGTGAGTCAGTGAATCATTCACTCAATTAATTAATTCAAAAACACCGATCCATTTAGAAATGAAACAAAACCGGGCCTAACCTGGGTGTCTTATTGTCTTATGTAGTCTGGGAGTTGAATGAGTGATGGGGTGGGGTAGTTTTTCCTCTGCTGTGGGGTCTGGTGGGCCGCCCCGGGCTGCCATGGGCCCTGGTCTGGATGGGCCTGGGCCCCCCGCCCTGGGCAGATTTGGGGTAACGGGGGTGCCTATGGGGGTCAGCGGGGGAGCTGGCTCCGAAGGGGGGGGTATTTTGCCCCCTCTGATGCTTTCCTCCCCATCCCTAAGGCTTCACTTCTCCCGCTCCATCACACCAACACATAGGTAGGGTTTTGAGGTGCGGGTGTGTCGCTGGGATGCGGGGGAGGTGGTACTCCTCTGTCTCCTCGTGGCCACCTGCATCTCAATCACACATTACAGCTTAGACATTCTCATTACTTACTGTCACATGACACATACATATAGGGCCTTGGGGGTGGGCACACTGAATGGCATCCGGAGGGCGGTCTGTTCATTCAGCCTTCCCTCTGGTGCCAGTGCCCACTTCTCAATTTTAAGTTGCACATAGACATTGAGGGCTCTAGGGAGGGGACGAGCTGACACAAGCTTGTGGAGGGTGCCCCTCCCCTGTTTTAAAGCACCCCTGTTTTAAAGCACCTTAGAACAACACACACCAACACTACATTTGAGCGGGTGAGGTGAAGCATGGGGTCTCTTTTTTTTTTTTTTTTTTTTTTTTTTTTATCTCACACCCCTGTTCTCTGTTCTCTGTCCGGGGCCGGGGGCTGCGAGGATGAGCTGGCCGCCCGGTCGGGGTCTGGGCTGGTGGTCTTCTCTGCTGCTGCGGGGACCGGGGTGGTCTTCCTGTCCCCACGCCAGAGCGAAGGGGGTTCAGCTCCGGGATCGGGCGCTGATTACCCCTCTGGGGGTGGTGGTGCCTGGATCTAGGAGTATAGAGTGCATATAGGGAGTGTGAGTGTGGGTACCATGTCCATTTTTGTGTGTCTATATGTGGGGTGAGGGTGAGAATATTCGTTGCGTGCATGAGGGTGGGAACGTATGCTTGTGTATATGTGTGCTTGTTCGTCTACGTCTTTGTGTCAGGTCGGGCCTTAGACTCCACCTCACTCATCATCTCAGTCGACCCCCACCCCACCACCATGCCCTGCCGGTGGAGGATGCCGCCGGTGCATTGGTGGTTTCTCGCGCCGGGGCAGGATGCTCGGGTGAGCGCTGGCCCACTCTCGGCGGTCGCTTGGCGGGGCCTGGCCCTACTGGCCTTGCTGGGCCCCGGTTGGGGGGTGGGGGGCCCTTGGATCTCCGGGCCCAGGGCTCGGTCTGCCCTGGTGTGGTCGGCTGCCGGCGGAGCCTGCGGGCTTGCCGCCACGGCACCCTGGGGTGTCTACACTGTGGCTGTCGGATGTCCCACCTTCGGGCTCTCCTCTGCCCTTTTCTGGGTGGGGGCCGCAGTTGTCCCTGCGGTGGTTCCCCTGGGGGTCCCGTGCCCTGGGGGGCCTCCGGATGTTTGGGGCCTGGGTCTCTTCCATGCCTGCTTCATGCCTTGCGGGATGGGGCTGTTGTTCCCCACACACACACTATTAAACATTTACATGGAGGAACCTTATGAACACAAGCGCGCTCACACACACAGGTGTACACTCAAGCATTCACATTGGTGTAAAAACGGGTGCTCACAGACACACATTGTTCTGATCTGCTGTTGCTTCAAAACTTATTTTGTAATATTAGTTATGCGTGTTGCTCAATAACATTTAACATTTAGAATTTATTGTGATTCATACAGATGTTGGTTGTTGCTGCAGTTTCTCTGATGTTGTGTCTTCTGTTGTGTCTTCTGTTGTTTTCTCTTTTTGTCAGCAGGTATCGAAGCAAATTGTCTTTTTTTTTTTGTTTTGTTTTTTCCTCTCTCTCTCTATCCCCCATTCTCTTTTTTTTCCTCTCTCTCTCTCCCCCTTCTCTGTTGACTTTATCCACAATTTTTTTTTTTTTTTTTTTCTAATTCCTTTTTTTTTTTTTTTTTTTTTATTATTATTATTTTTATTATTATCATTATAATTATAATTATTATTTTTTTATTATTATTATTATTATTATTATTTTTTTTTCTCTCTCTTGTTTTCTCTGTCCCCTGGTCTTGTCGGTCATAGTATGGTTAAATAAAAGGGTATATAAAATTTAATTAATTAATTAATAAAAAAAAAAAAAAGGCTGTGAATGATGATAGCATAACTACACATACGTACTGTCATGTGTTATCTGTGTTACTGACAGGCCATAAAAAGAAAAAAAAAAAAAAGAAAAAAAAAAAAAAAAAAAAAAAAAAAAAAAAAGAAATGAAACAAAAGTCTATTTTGTGTGAGTCACTGAATAAAGGAATAGTTTTACTCTTTAAATCCTATAAAAATCCCAAAACAAGCAGGCACCACACCTCCTGAAATGAATACACATGGCATGTGGTCAGCGTGTGTCTCCACAAAAATATGATCACTTACTTTCTCAACTGCCCTTCAACCTAACATTGTGTTTCTAATCTCAGCAAAAATGACTTTAACATAACTAAACAAACGGTTGCAGTGAAGGAAGTAATATAATCTCTATAGACGGAAGTCAGCCTTCGTCACCATGGTGTTATTTACCTGTCATCTTGGAAACCCAGGGGTTTGGCCCCTGCGAATATCCTTCCAGGAAACCCTGTTGAAAACATTATAGGGTGCAGGTAACCAAACCACAGTATGGAAGTTCAAGTGTGGCTTTAAGGAGCAGTTATGGTTATGTCTGTGAAAGTATATTGATATTTGAATCACTTGCTTTGTTTGTTTTAAGAGGACCACAAAGAAACAGCACAGCTCAACAGAGCGCTTTCCTTGGAAAAGCATTATTTAATGGAGGTAAAACATGTGACTTTGCAATGTTTGATTCACAGTGGGATTTTAGTCTGAAAAACAAATGAGAACAGAGACCAAGGATGGGGAAAGTGCTGTGAGTAATGCCTAATAACCTTAAGTGCACTGTACTTTTCTGGATCATTTCAGGAGTCTGAGGGAGTTATCACTTCAGTCCATTTAAAAAGAACCAAGCTCAGACCCAAGAGTGAAAGGAAGTCAGTTATCTTTGCTATTACTTTACCAATGACCTTGAAGTTGGACTCAGAATTTTAGGTCCATTTTAGGATGTTTTCACACTTGGCTCATATCAGGGGTCTGAGGGAAGTTCACATGAATCGAATCTCCTTAAATTGAACAAAACTGAGAGCTGAAATTAATATTCTCACGTTTAAGGACTTAAAATACAGGACTGTCAACTGTATTTTGCTGCTGTGCGTCGTTCACAATGTGCCGGGCTTTGAAAATGATCTCATTTTAGTCTACTTCTAGTGTTTGTGTAGCTCAAGCAGTAGTGTATGATACTCAAAATACCAAGAACATGGATTTGAGTCACAGCAAATGGAGGAACTGATAATAAGTAGGCTTAGACCCTGAATGCAGTGTTTTGGTGGAGGAAAAAAATCTCATTTATTTACACTGGTTGTGGAACCCTCATCTAAACATTACTATAATATAATATCTAATGATTATCAGACTGCATATTTCAGAATAGCTAATGGCGTTAAAGTGTGGTAAAGATCAGCTAATGCACCCTATTAAATTCAACAGTTTGCTCAAATAAAACACTCCTATGCAGTTCGGATCATTTGCTGGTGTTTGCAATTACCGTATAAAGACACTGGGATCCAGATATTGTTTTAAAAAAGTTTTTAACGTGTGAAAACTTTCATTGGCAGTTTGAGTTAAAAAGGAATGAGCTGAATTTGTTTTTCTCATGGAACATCTGCCCCACAGCAAGCTGAAGAGACTAGGATAGTGATTATATTTGTGATAAAACTTCACGTTAGTATTAGTCGGCAGAGAGGAACTCACAGGGTCTTGGACACAGAGGGGTAGACAAAATGAATAAATAAATAAAATTATAAATTCAGATGACACTTTGCAACCTAAAGAGGTTATTCAAAAAAAGGAAAATGTCATGCAGGCTCTATACTCTCTTACAAACCAAATAAAACTCAAATCACAGCGACTCTAAAGGAAGGCATTTTACAAGCTTTTATTTGTTTATAGGACTCAGTTTTGTATTTTTTTTTGCTTTCAATATTTTTCTTATAAATTATTATTATACATATATTAATATTAAATACAAATTAATATTAAATTAATTTAATTAATATTAAATTAAATGTAAAAACCATTTCAATTACTGATTACTATTATTATTTTATGTAATATTATAATGTATTTATATTATTTAACATTAAAATTTATTTAAATTTTAATTAATTTAATTAAAATTAATTGTAATTAATTTATTTAAATTAATTGTACACATTTCTGTACTATAACCCCACTCCCTGAAAAAGAAGGAAAATATAATTAATTTTTTTTTTCTTTTTTTACCCCTGATTGTGTATATTCCTGGATGTCCCCAGATTGAATATTTCAAATTTAGCCAACTTCTAAACTGCCCCCAAAATGTATCTACATAAACCTAAACACACATACACAAATCTCTATGTAAATGCCCCCAAGAGCAAACACACTTGCATTAACCACTGAGCAATCATGAAAATCTTGATATTTTAAACAAATATACAACGTATGCACCTACACCAATTGTTTGGATATTTTCCCACACATGCTTGGACATGCTTATGGGAGTGCTTGCTCCAAAGTATAAATGTTCAAATCCATGGAATGTTAAAAATGCTCTCGTTTATAAGCCTCTGGCAAATGGTAAGGCTTGTGTTATGTAGCCATTTCCCAATGCCACAGGACAAAGCATTTACAAATTGCCTCTGAGTAAGTGGAATGCAATAAAAAAGTTCTGTGCTTGATTCATGCAAAGCATCTGGAGTGCTGAGGAGAGTTCTGATTCAGCTGCATAATGCACAGCGCTCAACATTAGTGCCTCAAGACCCTTCAGACTGTTTAGCAGATGATGGCTTTTCTATAGTGCTCAAACGTTTGCAGAGAAACATGCATACCGATGCACACTAGTTCTGATGCAGCAATGTTTGTTTAAAAACAGACTTTCAGGCACACTTAGGACTGACCCAAAACTCAAAAATTATGCAATCGCTTTCTGGGAAATAACGGCTGTGTCCAAAGGTGTTTACATACTGTAAAATACATGAATGCTTGTGCTGGAAAAAAGAAAATAGAAGAAGAAAAAATGGTGACAGTAAAATGTGACGCAGAATGCTGTTCCTGATACATCCATGAATGCAACCTCACGTCAAGGAAAAAAATTCCACGGTTGAAATGTCACATTTTAGTCATTTGAGTCTTTCATAGTTTTAGTCTAGTTTTAGTCATTACTTTTGGTCATTACTTTTAGTCAAACTACAGTTACCAACATCTATTTTGGTAGCTCTTTCATATGTAGTTTTCAAACAAAAATAATTCTTCATTAATCATTAATTCTTCTCTCTTTAGATCAAATCAATTAAGCTTATGAGAAATTTGAATCAAGGATTGAATTTGGAAAAACTGGAATACATTTTCATTTTTTGGTAGAGATACAAATTAAACAAATTTTTCAGATACAGTAGGTAACAAGTATACATTTATTCAACATCGTTTGTTGGTTAACATGGATGTCACAGATAGGTGTTTAATTAGGAATGCTGTCCATCGCTGTGTGTGTATTTGAGCACTGAGAACTGATCGTGTGCTGTATAAGAACTGAAGAAGTGGAGCGTGCTATCAGCGCTATCACTAACTTTAAGTTAATCGACAATGAATTGTGACTCCCGGGAAAAACAGGACGTCTGGTCACCCACTCCCTATCCCTTCAGGTGCTGAGGCCATTGTTTCAGATCACTAGTTTGCGTTTTAGTAGCCTATCCGTCCACTGTGGCTGCCATACTGAGGCTAGATATGCAAACGCCCCTCATCTGATTGCAATCCAATGACAGGGATGCACATTTTGAAAGAGAAGATAGTTAACTTAGCCAATAAGATGTATTTTGAATGTCCGGTAGTCCTCATATAACATTCTAGTCCCGTCTCGTCTTGTTAACGAAGATGCGGAATAAATTTAGTCACTATTACTATTATTTGTATAGCGCTTTTAACAATGCAAATTGTGTCAAAGCAGCTGTACATCAGCGTGATATAAAGCTGGGTGGCTTTACATCAGCTTTATTTAGATGGGAAATAGTGTGTGGAAATAGCGTCATTCTCCTCTGGCCAGACAAAACCAGCAGTTTAAATCTAGGCTGCAGCAGAGTCAGATTGTGCAAAGGACTCATCTGGTTCCTGTGGTCTTGTCCCGATGGCCATCTAGGAGACAGGGTCTTCACTGGGGATCAGTCTCTGGGGCTCATCTAGTGGTCCTGGTCTCCGCTGACGTTCAGGGCTGTAGAGGTCATCTCTAGGTGCTGATCCACCATCTGATCTGGATACGGACTGGTTTTTGTCTTCGTCAAAGTTTTTATCATCAGATATTAGTTTTAGCTCATCAACATCTCATCTTAGTTACAGAAAAAAAGGTGTATTAATAAATATTTTTCGCCATCATCTTCGTTGCCTTGACCATGGTACTTCTCTTGCTGTCTATGCGGGATCAGAGAGCTCTCGGATTTCATCAAAAATATCTTAATTTGTGTTCTGAAGATGAACAAAGGTCTTACGGGTTTGGAACCACATGAGGGTAGTTGATGCTAGAATTTAAATTTTTGGGTGAACAATCCCTTTAAATACAGCCATTACTGTTTTCTATTTGTCTTATAGAACCACACACACATACTTGCATATTTTAATGGAAATAAATCCTCATCTTCATTGCATTTTGACAAGGTGATTAATTCACTACAAAACATGAGTAGATGAATTCACCTGTTCGATGTGACAACATTTAATGTTAACAACCTCTATAGTCCCATGTAGCCACTTAGCAACGCCTTTATCAAGACGAGTAAAAGCTTTGAAAAAAATCACAAGGAGTTTTACAGATGTATTTTATGTGAATAAAACGTGAACGTATCTTGAGCTTGTGGTAAACAGACCTTGTTCCATGCATTTAACCAACAACTCCTTAACTATGGGACATTGTGAAACAGGTTTTGGCCTACAAAAACACCTCATCCCTGCAGCGCTCCATAGGGGTTAGTCATATAAACTGGTTAGTTTTAGTCATGTGATCTTACCTTGGTGGCTTCAATGAAGGCCTTTAGCGTAGAAAACAACATGTGCATTAAAAATACTTCCTTCATCATAAAATTAAACATTACTATTGATTTTGTAGCGTATACAAAGACTGGTTTGTAAAGAAATGACAGTACCGTGGCAACCGTATCCATCTGACAAGCAGAATCAAACATTCAAATCAAGCTTTGCTATATTCTAAATAAAAAAAGGGATAAAAGACATGTAATTCATCACATAATCCAGATTTGACTCGCGTACAGGCATCTGTGTCAGGAGATGATGGAATCAATGCTGCGTTCTAACAATCACTGATACTAAATCTGTTCAATTGGCAACACATGAAACATACTCACCTGTTAAGCTTACAAACCGTTTCTTCGATGCCATTTATTAAGGCTTCACTTGGCAGATGTTCTTGCAGGTTCCAGCCTGTTGTTATTACTGAAGCGATGGCAACTACATGAATATTTACCTTCTCTGGTGTCCCAGCTCAGTTTACAGTTGTACCGTGATTAATGTGGACAGAGCCGTTCTAGATTAATCAAAACTAATTTATCAGTTGAGCATGAGAATGAAAAGGTAGTGGACGCTGAACTGGAAATGTTTCAAGATTGAGTGTGAAACAATGATTAAAAAGCCATACGTGCCGCTTATACATCCTGTCTGCCGTATAAACACGGGCCCTGGGGCTGCGAATATACGAGGAGAGGATGCGATAATCATCCACATGTCTGAGTTGAATTCATAAGTCAGACATAAAGTGAGGTTGACATTGATCACGGCTATATTTAGCAACACAGACAGGTATTTGTAGGTTTGTGGGGTGGGGTGCAGATGATCTGTTTTGGGAGTGTTCTTCTGTCAGACCCGGTGTGCGTAATTGCTGTGACTCAGTAAAATCCACCCTACGACTGTCTGAATGCGAGTTATGCCCACTTAAGGAGAACTAAATATCCATCTTCATTCCTCCGTGACGCGGTGTCTTTTGTTTTGCAATCAACCTTTTGACACTGATGTTAGGAATAGTCCATCCGAATATTAAAATGTCACAATATGGAAAGAGTACAGTGACAGAGCTCATAAAAATGTCCACCACAGACAAAACAGATGGAGTCATGCACACAAATGTAAACATTTAGTCTGAAATCATCCGAGACACTACAATACCCTGGTTTGTTGCACTGCGTGAAAGGTCTTGCTTCAGCCCTTTTTTCATGATTCATCTACTCGCTGTATAAATATTGCTATAAAGGTATATCAGATGTTATGAATGCCCCAATAAGCTCATAATAACCTTTAAGGATTTAAACATACGCACTTGCACATACTCGAAAAGCCACAAATGACATCGCTTGAATATCTCAGTTGTTTCCCCTGTAAGCAGTGAGATGCAATAGAGTTTACTTTAGGAATCTCAAATGCCTTCTTTAGAATTTCTAAAGAGATCGGAAATATCTAAATAAACACAAATGGTGACACTTAAGATTAAAGAACACACGCATATTACTAGCAACTGTTTATTTCTACTTACAAAGCACATATTAACACATGACCATATTCTAGTTCCCTTAACACTAACTACCCAACTAACTTACTATCAATAAGCAGCAAATTAGGAGTTCATGGAGGAAAACAAAAACAAAAACTAGTGAATATATACTTAAGTGTTACCATGCAAATATTTTGCATCAGATCCTTCTGAGACTAAATGAATGAATGATGTCAGCCACATTAAGTTTATGGGGTTATATTCATTCTATACGTCAACAATTGTCTCATTTGTATCTCATTTTATTTCCCCTGAAAACAAATTTACCATTGTGAAAAAGAACCATGTGGAAAAAGTACTGAATGTGCACTTGCACTGTACTTCAAATCTAAAAAGGATATACAAAAAAAATTACTTGAAGATAATATAATTTTAATGAAATAAAATCTACTTAAAAAGCATTCGCTTTTATGACTATGTTTCTTAATGCACAAAAGTGTGAAATTAAAAAGTTTATTTTGAAATTATGTTTTAATAATCTTACACTTATTTTGATGTTAACTAGACACATGTAAAGTGCTTTATATAATTTTACATGTAAAGATTATAATTCCAACTGTAGTGTGTTATTCAATATTAAATGTAAAATTAAATGTATTTTCACATACCAAATTGCAACTTCATTATTGCAAATCTGTAATTACTAATGTATTTATCTACATGACACACACGTTTAGATGGAAATGACATTTAAGTATATTTTAGTTACAAGAATAAATGATTGTGTCAGTATCAACAGTACACTTTAACCATATTTCAAAGACAATAGAAGTGAAATTACATATAAAGATGTACTTAACCAGGTCAAACAAACACTCGAAAGTTCAGCTAATTGCATTTAATGTACATTTAAACTATATTACAATTTTATTTAATTGCAATTATTAGGAAACATAACATATATAAAGTATATATTTTTTAAAGTATAGTCTTTTAAAGATATGCTATAGGGTCCATCAAGACTTCTGAGCTGGGAAAATATTTATATTCTGGGCTCTCAGCAAAGCATAAAGACTCTGAGACAGCGCCACCTTGTGTTTAAACAGAACCCTATTCCAAACACATGGGTCAATATCTAAACACTCATAAAAAAGAAGAGAGCATCATGGTTATTAGAGAGATACGCAATAACATGACTTACATGAATAACATGGCTGTTGGAAATAATGCTCATGAGTCATCATGACAGGGAAACCCCAAACTGTCATGAAGCAATGTGACTGGATACATCTGGATTCAGACTATTAATCATTAATGTCGTCATGGCAAGAAAACAAAACAATCATGCCTGACCATAAAACCATGGATTGCTCATGAGCGGCGTGTTTTTACCTGCTCAAACCAGGTGCTAACACGGAGATTTGTAATATCGTTTTATATTCATACATAGGCCATGGAGATACATGCTGTCTGATTCTATGACTAAATATAATATCACTCTGGATCTAAAAATCATGAATGAACCAACTCTGTTGGAGAATCATCAATGGCCAGGTATAAAATCCCAAAATTCCGAGACTTGATTGGGAATCTGCATTAGCTCTAACAATAACATATCATAACTGATCAAATGTGTTATTCAAGGGCCTTAAAACATGTTTTATATTTGCGACATAGTGTCTTTGGCAACTCCTCTGACTGAAGAGTCATTTGACATAAACGCTCACATCAGATGCCGGCTTGGAAGCCCATCTCTAGAAGATTGGTGTTTACAATACTGCACCATTCCCAGGAAGAACAATGTGCCTCTTGTGAACAGAGATCCTTTAATAAAGGCCACATTGAGAAAGCAAATCCTGGCCAAAGAAACTCAAGGTTATCCAATCTATAACTGACGATACTTTGGAGACCCTATAGAACAAACATTTGTTTTCATAGGTTTATCTTATAGATTCTTGAAAGCTGCTTTCCCTTGTGAAAAAGAAGTAGACTTTAGTATAGTTTAAGAAAGTAGTTAAATAAAATCAGCTAATAAAATTAAATATGTATTGTTTAATATTTACAATAATAAATCTATTGTTGGAAATTAAAATGCAAAAATGTATATATATATATATTTGAAATTAGTTCAGGGTGTTTAACGCACTTTAGTAGTGCAATTTTGTAATTTCATAATTACTTCCATGGCCTTTGAAATATGCTTTAATGTTTTCTGACACTTAATTGCATGTTAACTGCAATTAAATGAAAATGTTTAAATGTTTAAACATTAAATCAATTAACTGAACTAAAGCTTTTTAAACCACTTAAATAGGACTTGGGTACATCTGTATATGCATTTTCATAATTACTTGTATTATCTTTGAAAAAAGATGCATTATGAAGGGTTAATTTTTTTTCATAAAGTGTGTTGTAATACATGTCTTGTGGTAAATAATAATAATAATAATAATTAAATATAATATACATATGTCTATACTAACTATATTTGTCAAAGTAACTTGTACTATGAAATAAATTCAAAATCATAATCTTAAAATAATAATCAATACTTTACATGTGCTTCAGTATGAGTCAACATCAAAATAAGTCTACTTCTTTACTTTTCACTTAAGTGTCATTTTATTTCAGCATTGTTATATTTTCTGCAAGTACATTTTGCAGAAATATACTAGTAAGATTTGAAGTACACTACAAGAGTACAATTAACACACTTATTTACAAGGGTTAAAATATGTTCAAGTATCCAATTAAGACAAATCACTCCCATTCTTCTACAAAATTCATTAATTGCAAACAACAAATTGGGATTGCTAAAAAGGTACTTAAAAAAAAACTTGATTTTCGAAGCCTCAATGACTGTAATGTTGGACGATAAATGGATGAGGTCAATTTTAGCATATAATACAGATGTTTACCACTGTATTCATTGAGGTAGCTCACTTCACCATTAACATGTAAACCAACAGGACGAGGCGGATGGCGTTACGGCGCTCAGCCTCCTCAAGATCGTTTTAAGCATCCAGTGAAGCATGAAAGCTATATGATATGGCCAAGATGGTTTGCTTTTTATATGTAACCCCTTTATTTGTTGTGCTCTAAATCCCAGGTCTTTAAATGTCTAGACTTCACAGAGAGAAGTGAGAGCTCTGATGAGGGTCGACTTCTGAGAAACTCCTCAAACTTCAGACCTCAGGCTCTGGTCACACTGAATGACTTCCTAAATCTCGCTACTCCCAAACTAACAGAGCAAAGTAAACAAACGGAGCCCATTTCTGATGTTGAAAAGAGGCTCACCGTGTCGTGAAATGCGAGGCAGACTCTGAAAGCGGGATTTTCGCTATTATTATTGTTAAAAAACGAACAGTTTCCTAAATCCTAGAGGCAACGTTTAAATGCAATTTGCTGTTTCGAAGGACTAACTATTAGTGGTAACGTCGTCAACAACACATACCCCGCTGCGGACCACTATCCCAGTAAACATCTATCATTAACCAGATGTCAAATGGGTATTATTCATTTGCAATCTTTTGGTATTGTGTTGTGATGTTTCAAAGCCGGTCTTTCCATGGTGTAAGCTGTTGAGTGATCCACAATTTAAACAAGACTTAAAAAGGGAAGTGGCCAAACCGCACCGAGGATTGGATTCAGTTTATTTTCATTGTGTTAGTCCTTTCAATGAGCATATCCTTCTGAGACAAGAGTTGTGTGCATTTCATTACCTCATGAAAAACAGATCGATCTCTCTGAAGCTGCACGGGGATATAAAAAGTTGGGAGTATGTGACTGGATACACCTATAATTCACAAAGGTTATGCTGTCAGGCAACACACCCTCAGTGTCCGATAAACTTGTGAGTGTTGAGGACCGGTTCATCGAGGAATCGCTCATCTGAGTCAATTCCTTTAAATGAACTGTTGGATTTGAATCGGAACAAATTATTCATATGCATAATGGATTGATTCAGTTTCGTTAACTCGCTGATTCAGTATTTTGGTGACATCCAACTCAAAATGAGCCAAGAACTGGTGAATTTGTATACTGCAGATGATATCAATTTTTATTTATTTTTCAGTTTAAGTTACAGTGCTTGTATTTGAATAAATATGTTCATAAATTGAACTTTTTAACTATTTTTCATTCATTAGGTTTGCATTTACATGCATCTAGTGATACCATTTTATTTCACTTAAATTTTTAACACTTTTTACAATTCACCATTTTGAATTCACCACATCATCAAACGTTACCAATGAACCGGTCATCCCCACATCCCTCATTCTCGCTCCCGTACAATGGGACATCATGACAGAGATTTCCGAGGCACAAGCCGATGATCCCACGCCATCTGAATGCCCACCTAACTTATGTTCCAGTAGATCTTCGACAACGCATCCTACGGATGATTCATGAATCTCCCAGTTCCGGTCATCCCGGCATCACAGCCACTGTTCACCTTATTAACAACCGTTTCTGGTGGCTATCGGTACAGAAGGGCGTTGCCATGTTTATCCAGCACTGCGCTACCTGCAACATTATCAAGTCATCTCATCAATGCCCAGCTGGCTTACTTCAACCTCTACCCATACCTCCATGACCCTGGTCCCATATCGCCATCGACTGTCCCTGACCTCCCTCTTTCCAGAAATCATACAACCATACTTACAGTCATTGACCGCTTCTCCAAAGCATGCTGCCTCTTTCCTCTCCTCAAGCTCCCCACAGCCTTCGAAACTGCAGAGGCTTTGCTGGAAAAGGTATTCCGATTCTACGGACTACCCGAGGACATTGTCTCTGACCGTGGACCACAATTCACCTCCAGAGTCTGGTCTGCCTTCTGTCGGCAGCTCAACATAAACATCAGCCTAACCTCTGGCTATCACCCCGAGTCCAACGGCCAAGTGGAATGGCTCAGTCAAGAACTAGTTCGGTTTCTAAGATCTTACTGCCACGACAATCAGAACGACTGGAGTCGATATCATCTTTTGGCGGAATATGCTCAGAATTCGCTACGCAAGCCTTCGACTGGTCTAACACCGTTCCAGTGTGTTCTGGGGTTTCAGCCTCCCCTATTTCCCCGGTCAGGGGAACCCTCTGATCTGCCCGCTGTCAATGACTGGCTACACCGCAGTGAGGAGACCTGGAATTCTGCTCATGTTCATCTCCAACGTGCTGTAAGCCAGGTCAGAGAACAGGCCAATCGTCGTCAGAGACCTGGTCCTCCCTATGCTCCGGGTCAGTGGGTGTAGTTGTCCACCAGAAATCTTCGCCTTCATGTCCCGTGCAAAAAGCTCAGTCCCAGGTACGTGGGTCCTTTCAAAACAATTCGTCAAATCACACCAGTTTCATATCGTTTAGCACTTCCTGCCAGTTATCGTATCTCACCCACTTTCCATATTTCTTTGCTCAAGCCCGCCGGTGGTCCGAGAGGGGAACCAGGAGGATGGATAAGGGGTAACAGTGATTTCCCATCACTGTTACCCCATATAAGCTGCAATCTCCAGCAACACCTCGCAAAGTCTTGTATTGCCCCGGCTTACATCTCTGAGCGTTTATTGATCTCCCGTTTTTGACCTTGGACTGTTACCTGACTCTGTGATTCTCTGCTACCTGCCTTTGTGACCCGATCGCTGAACTGTTGTTTACTTCCCCTGTCTGCCGCCTGCCTCGACTCTAGCCTGGTTTTCGTTTATGGATTTTGATCTATCTCTGACACCCCTGACGCTGTTGAATGATCCCTGCCTGTTTGACCCTGTCTTATTAATAAAGCTGCAAATGGATCCCTGTGCCTCAGACCCGTTACACCAAACTTTACTCCAATATTATGCAATTTATTATGTGATAAATGTTGCAATAATAAATACAATAATTTATCAGCATAAACAGAATTAGAATGCAAAAAAATATATAAATCAAAATAGCATTTGATTTACAAAATGAATAATAATGATGGTCAAACTTCAGTTTGGGGACTAATTCACACTAACTATGACTTTTGCCTGAATAAACTCCTAATTTGATGTAGGATTAGGGGTTTTAAAATATGGTCATGCAGAATAATATGCATTATTATGTGCTTTATAACTATTAATAAACAGTCAATATGTTAGTAATAAGTAGCAACTAGTTAAGAGTGAGAACTCCGCTCTCTGGAATTCTTTATTCTGATTAGCCAATCATGGCATTCTGCATTTAAATATCTTTGTACAATGACTTGCAAACTCTATAATGTCTCATGCAGCTGATTTCCTGCATAGCTGTGCTCGTTTAATGTCTCTTGAATCACCCTGAATAAATCTGCATTCTTTTTTCACACTTAATGATATAATTCCAGTTCCAATCACTATTTCATGTCCATTTAGTTTATTTATTTGTTAGGTAGTCGGGGTGATGTACAGTCAGCCGGTCATTATCGCAAAATTAAAAACCCTTCAGGGTGTATTTTTCAACACGTAACCCTGATAGTCTCAAACATCAATCTGTTAAATTTAGGATAACATTACATCAGTCCCAGTGAATAATTGAGCACAACAGTGACCGCTCACTTTATCAATGGTCTCGGTTCAAGTATTTTCCCCATTCATTTTCTCCTTAGGCATTTTACAAATTCTTCAATGAAGAGTCATGAAGCAAAGCAACCAGCTGTGAGATGAATCACAACATTACAGAACATTTCAATCAAAACATTACTACATTTGTAGCAAAAAAACATTACATAATGGGAACTGTCTCAGAAATATGTATACATAATCATTTAAAAAATCTATTTCTTTCTAAAGAAAATTAATGCATTTAACTTTCAGTCCTCTGCTCTGAATAGTAGGACACTGTACGTTGTGCTTTCAGAGGCTTGTGCTTTCCAAAGGCATCTAAAATAGCAATTTAGCTTCCCTCGACCCTACCACAAAATACAACCCCCCAGCGCCATCTTATAATTACTAATGATTTGCGGGGAAAATGCACTGTTTGTTCTTTCCAGGCCTCCATGAAACAAATAATTCTCCATGGTTTACAGATCTTGCTACCTGCTGTGTCCCACAATGTGAAATGATAAACCGTACGCTCCATCCAGACGCACTGTAGACTCATACACAATCATGTTCAAGCATTGAAAGCTAAGTTGGCAGCCTAATTTCTTGCATTTACTTTAACATGGCACTTGAAATTACAAAATGACCCATCGTCCCTCAACTGAACCCATTTATATGTTATTTGGTGAATTAAAGGGGCAATTCTTCCTTGATGTTTCTTATAGATGTCTAAGCAGGCTTCTTCGAGAGCCTCTCTGAGTTTGCAAATCACCGTGAGGCCTGCAAGAGACAAGCGAAATTTCAGAAACTGTTGTGTTATAAGGTCCAAATGACATGGCAAAGAGTTGTAGGCCGTGAGGTTAAAGTGGAGAGAGAATGTTTGAATGCTAAAACAGTTGATAATACCTAAACATAATTGAAAATGTTTATGTTTTCTCAGTCTCGTACACTTTCTACTTTTCAGTTTACACTTAAGAGGCGTTTAACAGTCCAACTTGTTTCTTCAAATGGGTTCTTTTAAGGAGTTTCGATGGACAACAAAAACAACAAAAATAACAATAATGGTAACACTTTAGTTTAAATACCAATTATAACTATTAAGTAGTTGCTTATTAGCATGCATACTAGCATACTGACTGTTTATTTGTATATATTATAATAAAGCATATATTAATGCCTTATTCTTCCTTACCATATTTTAGATCCCCCCATATCCTATAATCCTTTAATCCCCCCATATGCTTAAATTTAACTACCTTACTAGCTATTAATAAGCCGCAAATGAGGAGTTTATTGAGGCAAAAGTCATATAGTTAATAGCGAACTAAAGTGAGACAATAATGAACAATCAAACAACAAATAAATGAATACTAATAATAATAATAAAACAAATGCTAAATTAAATAAATGTAACAAAACATTGAATCATGCAAAGTTAAAATGGCATAAAATAAACATGCTTATCAATAAAGATATTTTGCTTAAAGCTGTGTCTAATGAATTCAGTCTTATTTAGGTTCCAAATAGAAAGAATGTCTGCCATGTCCTAATATTGATAATAATTATAATAATATAACTTCATGTCATGATAAATAAACAGCCAGGTTAACTATGGCTTTATGGACTGGGAGTGAGATACTGCACAGGAAACAAAAATAGAAAACTTACTATAAGCATTATGCAGAAATATGAAATATATTTAAAGTAAAAATCAAACTAATGCCCACTGCATGAAGGACAAGAGAAAGGATGGATGATTTTGGAAACTTCTTTATATCTTATTCTCCCCCACACACAGCGCAGGATGTATAAAAGTGGATATGGAATTACTAGCCAGAGCAAAACCGGATCTGACAGGTGGGAAAACAAGAGGTAGGATTGCAAACTCACGGACACCTACACAGACATACAGACCATACAAACACATACACAACAGAGATGGGGGAGTGAGAGAGCTACAAGCTCTTCCAATTGAAAACTTTATAAGATGAGTGTCTTATCAAAGATGAAAGCCTACGGGTTGTGACGCACATGAGCAAAACAAAGCCAAAAGCAATTGGATGGAATTGAACAATGAAATCTAGTTACATGTCAATTACATCTGTTCCCGGGTGAAGATATCTACAAATAACAGCAAAGAAGCACTTTCATCTTGTGACGCATTTCCCTGGTAATAAAAAAAAAAACTTTTTTTTTTTTTTGCTTTCAATGACACTTATGAACCATTTGATGGTCACTTCACGTACACCTAAATTCTGCTCTTTGATGACTCATTTTAAGCATTTTATATACAATTTTTTTTTTTGGAACACAACCGCAGAGGTGTAGCATGTCAACAAGCACCATATTTTTCACTATCTAGTATTTCCTGTATTGTCCTACTGAAGACTGCAGTCTTCTTGTTGATGAATGGTGAACATGGCAGGCACAATCTCCCTCAGGTCCTGTTTGGCCATGGAGTAAACGCAGGTGCTGATATTTTGACTGTCTCCATGTCTCTGTTTCGAAGAACTCTGACGTGCAGATACAGAACGTCTGGAAGCTTAATGTCGACAGTTGGGCAACACCGCTGCCATAAAACACGTTTCGCAAATCTTGAGCGACATGGGTTGAGGTCAGAAAAGGGGATTGCAGACTCTGTACTCTTGTTTATAGGTATTTGGGTGTGTGGTCTCCACTTGTGTGCAATAGCGTATGAATAGCCTCAAAGCCTATATCATCTTTATTTATATGCAATAACACTTTCTGCATATTCGCTTCTTTGCAAACCCATTGAGGAATCCAGTTGCAGACCTGTAATGAAATTCAGTATTAAAAAATAATGATTTTTCTTACAAATCCAGGCAAGGAAGAGGTGATGAAAAGCAGTTCTCTACATTCATTAAAAATGACAAGACAGTGACGAAGTGTGTGCGTCAAAATAAATGCCAAGGTCTAAAATATCAGGCTTCTTGGAAGCTCTTCATATCTGTATTGCCGCTATCTTCGGTTTGAGAGGTCAAAAGGGTGCCAATCCTTCAGCTTTATGATTCACAGTCCCCCTTATCCCACTTTCATCATTAGGGGAAAATGAACAACAATACATGAAGAGCTTGCTTTTCCGGTCTTTCCTCATTTCTTTGTGCCGTGCTACCGTCAGCGAGATCAAGGAGTTATTTTTATCTACCTTTCTCATTCGCTCGTCCAATTCACATTTCGTATAACCTCGCAGTATCACCTCCTTCTCTTTGCTCTGTCAGTTTGTTTATGCTTTGTGTACATGTGAGGATGCATCCATCTAGAAAGATCTTCTACGAGCATGCATGCGTGTACGTGCCGCTGTGTGCATCCGTGCCAGTATCAATGCATACCGGCCAATGAACCCGTTCACCCTGCTCTTTCTTGCTCACACTATATTGGTTACGCTGACAGGAAGCATAATTCATCCTATTCTCTTCTATTGTATAGCCATCGGTGTGGAAGCTCTTATGACAGCCGTTCTCCAGCTAATTAGCTAATTAGACAAGTCGGCCATACTGATTTGAATCATTTCCATAGGGCTGCAACAAAGGCCACGCATAGAACGTGCTCTGGCTATAAATTATCTAGCAGAGCTGAGCAGTAATGCTTGTGTGTGTGGTTACCCTTTGTTAGACACTGTGGACAGAGTGACAGAAAAGTGTACAGTTGGCGCATAATGAGGCAGGCTAAGAGAGCATGGCAGTGTCATAGCTAAATGGGTTCATAACACCCATATATGGATGTGGCCATGCCTAATTAATCCCTATGCCAAACAGTGACTTGGTGCCACTCAACCTTGACCAGAAAGGGCCATGAACCATTTATCATGGGGCCACTGATTGAATTCAGTGGAAGTGAATAAGGCTCATAGTGTTTCATTTTAGACAGGTTCAATGTTGGGCAAAGAGAAAGCCTTTGAATCTCATTTACTGACAGTCCGGCTGTCCCTTCTGCAATAGGGATTCGCTCCTCAGCTATAAACAGAGTGCATGATATCAGTACAAATGACTTTGGATTTCTTCCACACATATGAAAACTCATTGTGATAAAAACACAGTTTCCCTGGCCACTTTGCTCCTCAATCCGGACTTTGGAAACCTGGTGTCTTGCATACTTGGTGAGCCTCTGGCAAAAAGAAAAAGTCATAAAGAACAATCAGTGAAATCTCTCTCACCTGAAAATATTAGTCTACCCTTTGTGCAGTGCATAGTAATTTTGTAGAAGTGTTTATCCAGTGCAACTTCCAGTGGACTTACAGGGGTAATCCCTTTGGAGCAACCTGGGGTTAAGTGCTTTGCTCAAGGTTTCAGCAGTGATAGCTCATGGCTTGCTTCTTGTGGGAAACTAGCAACCTCCCAATTACCGACCTTGAGTCAAGCTACCAGAACAACGTACTGCCCCCATTTAGAGTTGCATTCTCAGAAAATGCAACAATTCCAAAAGTAATTAAGCAAAAGTAAATCCCTTTCCAGTGCACAGCCAAATATATCAGGAGATGCATCTCCCTGTTTGACACTACGCTCGACTTGGACAGGTCTGGAAACCTTTGCCAAGTGCTAAATTGACAAGTGGCCCCTCTGAGGTGCACATTATTGGCCCTTGCTGTGCCGAGGAGCCACGCAAGAAGGAAGTGGGCTTTACCACACAAAGGAAACCATGTCAATAAGGTGTCACTGATTTTATAGATGGAGGTATGAATGGTGTTTGAGATTCTACTCTGACTAGAACAACAGGGCGAGTTGTTGTTCAGATCTTTACTCAAGATATCAAAATCCAATCTGAAAAAGCGACCTTGAGAGATTTGTCTTGATTGAAAAAACATTCTGGTGTATGTCAGTATTCTGAAAAATAAGTGCAACAACCCTTCTCCATAAATATATCATGCTTTGACATTTGATGTTTTCGTAGAAAAGTATATTTTATTGCAGTAGCTGCTTGTGAGATATCCCACAAGTATTTGGTGAAAACAAAAAGGAGCCAAATGTGAACCTCGAGGAAAAACAACTGCAAGGACAGTTTGTATCAAAGGCATCAGGAGTGCAAAGGTAAAACGCAGAGATCCAGGAGATAGGTTCCATTCGTTGTACCAGAAGTAATAAAATTGCTCATAGGAAGTCTCAGTGTCTGACAGAATCACTTAGGCCCCTGCTGCCTTTTCCTCTGTTACTGTGCTCAAGGGGTGTCTGGTATACTTCCCATCTGGTCTTCCCTCTCTGATTGGAAAAACACACGCTCCCTTTGTGTTTTGCAGTTGTGTCAAAGGAAGCCCTACTCATTAGCTCCAGTGAACGTTCAGGTATCAACTTTCAACCTTTCTTCTCTGACTTCATATGACTAGGCTGAAGAGTTAATTCAGACTTATCCTTCAGTTCCTGCTCTGGGTGTGACCTCGAGAGTTCGGCAATCACCTCACCAGCCGCAAATTGGCTTTATGACCTCTGGAACAAACTAGACAAGGACTCCATGACTGTATCTTGGTGGCCTACAATCATTTGTGAACCCAGTAGACAACTATTTGAATGGCTGCTGTTCTTACACGCACTGAAGTGAGTGAGAAGTGTCAGCATATGCGGCGATGGGACCTGGGACCTCTGACTATGATGTAACGAGGGGAGCGCTGCATTCTCTGGCCCAAGCAACAAGCCAAAGCAGCTGGACTGGGTGTTTAGACTGCAGCCTCTCCCCCTCCTCCAAGAACAATTTCCCACTCCGGTTCCACCCCTCATTTCCCACAGCTCCCAGTAAACAGAACACACCCATGGCAGGACTTCAGACACAGTGAACAGACAGACGACCTTCCAGTCCTGGCTCACAAACACGTATATACATACACACACACACACACACGTGTGTGTGTGTGTGTGGAAGTGAGAGAATGGACAGTCATAGCTGCAGTGTGAGGTCTGGTCAGACACAGATCGTGGCAGTAAAACAGTCTATCTTTCCGCAGCAAATGTAGAGGCGAAGCCGAAAGGAGTAAGTTCTAGGCCGCTAAGAAATTTATCATTCTCTAAAGCTACAGCACTTTTAAACTAATGTAAGCATGGGATATCTTCTCCATTAGTAGAGACAGTAGGGAATTTACAACGTTTACAGAACACGCTTGAGGAATTTTTATGGAGCCACCTTCAGAGACAACCTTCGGGAGACAGTGAGAGAGGAGAAAGGTGCAGGATTTGTCCAAAAGCACTTTTCCCAACACCACATGAAAGACTTCAACACTTTCCGTTGTCCAATCCAAATTATCCCTAAACCCGAACCATTGTGCAACATTTCCACTGAAGCATGCTGTAACCCACCACGTGATTAAGTCCTACCTTGAAGTCGACAGGTAAATGAACTACTGGTGAACTAAGCCACACACTCCCTCTAAGAGGAACATCACACATGGACTAAGTCTCGTCAGTCATGGAGACCACCCGGCTGAAGCTGCCGTTGTCTAAATGAACGATGACAAGCACAGGTAATTGGACATGTGTGGACTAAGTTAAGTGTCTCATCCAGGGGCCCACGTCGTGACGGATAGGGTCTACGGAAGAGTGCACAACATGACAGACAATGTTCGGGGCTGTGGATTTGAACTCCCTAAAACAATCTGTCTTTCCCGCCCAGCCCCAGAGCCCAGAGCTGAACTCCCAGATTGCTGGAGGTGCAGCCCAACATGTAAAAACATTTTTAGATAAATAGAAGTGATGAATTACTCTGGACACTTTCCATGCCGTCTGTCCCTTCAAAATTTATATAAAATAAATACTGTTTTATTGTTTAGATGGTATTTAGGAGATACATACCGCATACAAACAAACACTTTGACAAAATGGTTTAATTTCTTTTCAAACAAGTCAGCATTTTAGTCACACTAAAAATGACAAAATTGAAAGAACATGACATGCTGAAAAATTGACAAAATCAAAGGATATTTTTTGACCAAAAAAAGAAGAAAAAGACATTAAATAGGTTTGTGTATTCTCTGGGAATCAAACCAATGACTTTGACACTCTCATGGATTGAGCTAGGGTGACCATACGTGCCATTTTTTCCGGATGCGTCCTGGCCAGGATTTCTATATTGCTTTGATTCAAAGTACCTCGAGAGTGTTTAGAAAACATAAGGAACCGTATACACTGATCGGTCTGTACACGCAAACAAAGCCAAAACCTAGATATTTTAGGCAATATAGAAACTCTAGTTGAGCTCCATGAACATCCTGACTTATTTGCATATAATGAAAGGTGGATTGTATTTACTGCAAGTAACATTATATTGAAATGGGTCTGTTCACATATAAAAGAGGAAGGAAACGTTTCCTGGCTTGAACTCTCCAAATGCTTTGAATTTGCTTCCTATGTCTTCAGTTACATATCGGAAAAGGTCTTAGAGGTGTTGGCAAGGAAGGGTTAAGCAGTACTAAAGTTTGTCTGCAAGATGAATTCCTCTTTTGAGGACACGTGGCCATTTAGCAATCAGACAAGGGCCCAAGGGAGCACCTGTGTACAATTCCATTCTGAAATATCATTGATTCAGTCATATCCACTTTCTCCATGTGTCACAACACTGTGGCATTGGATGATCAAGTACAGCTGGAAAAATGTACAAGGAGTCTGTTTTTCTTCCACGGTTTTATGTATATGCAAGACTTGTGACCAGATGTTCATGCCAGGGTCTTACTGAGGATCTGTGTGCGGTGGAGTTTTGGGCGTATGTTTGGTGTGCCATGCGTTATGGTGTTGACATTGGGGAAAAGCAAAAGAGTACAATTTTCTGAGTAATAAACATGAGAAAGGCAGTGGACTTAAGTGTGAATTACATTCTATACCATGAATGTGATTTTACAGTGATCTTTCGTATTTCAGTGTAAGTCAGCTTGATTTGACTAAACATGGGGAGTTAAATGTCCTTTTGAGCCTGAACTACCCTGTGTAAAAAAGCCACATGAGACTTACAATATGACATGTTTTCATATACTGAGACCAGCGCTGATGTACACACACACACATACACACATACATACACACACACACACACACACACACACATATACATACATATATATATATATATATATATGTATGTGTAAAAATTATATAAAATATATAAAAATATATATAAAAATTAGAAAAATAAAATGTTAAACTCTTTGTTGTTAACGTCACCAAATGCATTAAACATTACTGCAGGGTTCCCCAAAAGGGTTTGAGTCGATGAAAAGCTAATAATTAATTAAAATCACATAAAAGTCAAAATATAATTTGAAATGTTTTATTTAATTACCTGTCAACATGTGAATGTGTTGTTAAATTCTTAAAATATTAACTTTAAATCCCCGAAAAAAGTAACCGTAATCTCATTATGAGCATTTTAAAATGTAATATAATCCAATACAAGTACTTAATTTTTGGAATATGTAATCCAGATTAAATGTAATCAGTTACTAAACTACTAATAAAAGTAGCTATACAGTGCTGCAGTGATGACATATTTTTGTAGGCTAAATCAGTTCACATCACCCTGGTTCCTTTGACAAAAACCCAACAGAATTTTTCCTGGCTTTTGGATTATTGCAAACAAATTCTGTAGCAAGTGAAAGTTTTTTTTTTTCATCATGATAATCATCATGGACACAACTGTCATGAAATTTGAAGCCTACATACACCACAAGCAGCAGAAGTTAAAAATAGCTAAACAGGTCATAAATGAACTACATCAAATAAATAAATAATGGGTAAAAAATCCAAAAAAAGTAGTAAACAACAGTATCATCTACATCAAGTAAAATGATGCAAAAGGAAGTTTGTGAACACTACTGAGATATGAGTCAAATTAATTAGTGAATCTTTTTTTTTTTAACCTTAATAGAATCATCTAAATGTACCGATTCTCTAGAACTTACCATCTGAGTCAAGAAATTCCCTAAAAAAAATAATCAGACTTCCACAAGCTATTTGAGGACATTACTTTCAGTGCTTGGCCCTTATTGCAAAAGTATTTTTTAGAATGATAATAGGCATGGTTTAGCCACTGCTCTGCCCTAAACCATTTTCTGGGCTATCCTTAGTTCATTAAAACTATCACCCAGACATGCAGTCCACTAGGGTGTACAGAAAGGTCAGAAGTCAAGCTGTTTTGCTTGCCAAACCAAGTGATGACCCCATAACCAGACTAGCAGGAAAAAGCCTCGCCGTGGAGGCTCGGGGGACGGGGGACCTTTTATTGGAGGGGAAGTTTGTGGTATTTGTTTGAGTTCAGAATGACCAGTGCAAGGGAGGACGCGAATATGCGTTCTGGGACAGCATGCAAAAGCCGGCACAAAACAACATGCCTGTTTCATTAGACAATGAAGAGAGAAGCCACAATAAGGACGCAACGGATTTGAAGGGGAATGAAAAATACATGATTTAACTGGCAAGCCATGAAGGAAAAATTCTTCTCTGCAATGCATCTCTGACAGGCAAGAGTTTTAAAGTGCACTAAACTAAATGCAAGACGATCGTTGGAGTGCTTGGAAGCGGCAGGTATCGTGGAAATGGTCACAGTGGACAAAGCATGCCGATTTGCTTTGAAAAACAAAATTGGGTTTGTTTTGCTTTATTCAGATTCTTTTAATCAGCAAGGGAGGTCGTCCTGAAGAAGAGAAACCATTTAACTGCACTTGAACCTGTCAGAGGTTACCGTGTTTATGAGAGCGAACAACGGTTCTCTGATTGGCTCAAGTGGAAACTTTATGAAGACTGACATAATCTGACTAGCTCAAGTGGAAACCCTAATGAAGAGTGACATAATCTTGTAGTGAGTTAATTCACTCAACTTGACTCATAATGGTCGGATGTCACAACCACACACAAAGAGTTTCAATGATTTTAAGCACCTGGAATCTCTAAAGTTACATGATGACATGAGAGAAGATCTTCGCATCCATATAAACACTTGATATCTGAATTGACTCTAACGGACTGCATCTAACGAGTGAACCATTCCAGCTGCTTCTCATGAACTTTCTGGGAAGGAGTACACAAGGTTCAAAAGAAACACCTGTCAAACAGAAAATGCAAGTGAAAATTGGCTTTGCCGAGTAAACAGTCAAAAGATTAGGAACCACAACATGGTTTAAACGAACCATACTGTCAGATAAATAGCCAGACTATTTAATGATAAAAGAAACTCAGAAACTCAATTCAGAGATGCACACAGGCAACACAATTTACAAGTGATTTTATATTACAGAGAAAGCATGCAAGTAAAGTGTCTACTTTAGTGTTTCAAATAAATGAAACAACATAAAATATATAAAAGAAGTAATTATTAAAAATGTAATTATATTTTAAATGATCAAAAACGTCTTGCTGACAACGTTTGAAGCATAGTGGCAAAGATTTAAAATCACATTTTATTAGTATTCAGGGCATGCACTGTGATGCTTAATTGATGCAGAGGCTTTTAATGCCATTAATGATTCTTGTTCTAAATATGCCTGCTGAGGTTTTATGGTATATGAACTAGTCACAATGAATGCCATTTTGTCTGTAAATCATGGTAAAAATGGTCATGTTTTTATTCTTTTCTCCAGCATGATATCAGGACAGTATTATATCACCATAACATTTTTCTCTTCATGATTAAAACAAACAAACAAATAACAGGATGCATTCTAATTTTATGGAAAAAATAAATAAATAAAGCTGTATTACATTCTTAATGTTTTGATCCTAAAAAAAAAAACTTTTCGTTTCTGAACCATATTATTACATCTGTATTCATTAAAATGTGTATGAATATATGCAAATATATACATTACAATTAATGAAAATAAATTAATATGTAATATTTCATTATTAAATTAATTTTGTCAAATATTTTCGTATCTATCCATCTCTCACTCTCTCTATATATACAAAAATATTTCTATAATTTTTTAAAAATAATTTAACCATGTATACATACATGCATACATACACACACCACACACACACTTTATGCATATATATTTATAGATAGATTTATAGATAAAATTAAAAAAAGAAATAAAATAAATATTTCATATTCATTTAAATGCACGCACACACACACAAAACATATATATATATAAAAAATTTAATTATTAAAAACCTTTGGCCTACAGGACGGACTTTTCTGAATATCTTGCACCGTGTGTGTGAGATTGTCATCAGCGCTTCAGTGCAGACCGGACCACAGCTATTTCCTCTCAGCACTCCCACACTGTTCATTTGAAATCACACACAGAAACACACACATACACACTCAAGGTTACTCACACTCTCACGTTCACTTTCTCTCATGAGACTAAAGGCTGTGGGATTCATAAATCATTATTGGAGTGATTTGGTCTTCCTCAATTTTGCTTTAATATTGAGACCACTCTATTTAGTCTCGATGGGAGTTGAGAGAGGCAAGCTCACGCAGGGGATTGTGGGTGGACAGCAGATTGGAGGTTAGAGCATCCTAAAATCTCTGTGAGATGAAAGCATAAGTGAATATAGACTTTATGAACAGGTGATGAACCGGTTGAATCAATCGCATTGTCTTCAGTCATATCTGGGCACCAAAACATCATGGCAAGTCATGGTAATACCAACTCCACAAAGGGACACTGTCAACTTCAGACTGAGACGCCAACCGGGTACTGCTGAACCCAAGCCCCAAGAAGTTCACACCTGCTCCGGGCTGCCATGCAGATGGTTTTCCAATCCTTATCTTCAGTTTCTTTGTTCTCTTTACTTTTCCCATCTCTAAAACCACAGCTTCACTCTAGGTCTGCTTAGTTCATTTCAGTGTTCGCCGGTTGCTCTAGAAACCATCCACCGGCATAGCAACGACCTACACATGCAAAACTGGAAGTGACGGCGGCATGGGTCACCTCCCATTGGCTGAGGACTGAGAGGTGCAGCGTGGGATGCAGGGAGGGGGCTAATGTCATGTGCAGCTGGTCGGGCTGGATAATCCGTTTCCTTCTCCGAACTTGTCAGCGGAACACAAACTGAAAACAGGAAAGCACTTCCCAGCACTCTCTCCGGACTTCATATCCGGGCATCCTGAGATTCGGCGCGCAGAAAAAGCATGGAGCGACGTCAAACATAAACAAACAATGGTTTCGCGGCGATAGGAGAGGAGATTGAGTTCGGTTATCATAACCTTCACACCTCCACCCGCTTTTATTGGGAGTAATTGGCCGCTTTGCATTGCAAGACTTCTGAAAGTCAGACTCGTTCGGTTTTTGCAGCGCTCTCCGGGTCCAATGACCTTTGCCAAGTTCTAACCTTTACAGTTACCGACGCTCTCCGTGGCTGTCACTAAGACGGCCAACTTAAGATGAAAAGTCTTTCCCAGCGAAGCCTTGGAGAGCTGACATCTGTTTCTTCATAGACATTCTGGGATTTGATCACACCATTATTATGTCAGCAAAAGGTTATTGGTTTGCGTCTTAATTGTCCGTTCTAACTAAATGGAAGGGCCTTAGGGCTGAGTATGTGACCTTGTGCAGATTATGATTTGAGCGTTATTTCGTCCAAGGGACTTATTTAAAAAAGTCTCTGGTGAAATGAACTGGAACAGTATAAACATATGACTCATTCAGGAAAACTCTCTTTAACTCTGCACTGAGCTGGGCAGATTTCATCCAGGCTCTGGACCTTCGATGCTTTCCAACCTGAGCAAAATGTATCCATCAAAACACATTCCCTGCACCTGAAAATGCATACCTGTCTTTTGCATTCAGTAGGTAAACAGTGCCAGGTAACGTACTTCATCCGTGGAGATTTGGAAGTGTGCAACTGTCCCAAAATCTTGTGGGAGCCGTTAGATTCTAAAAGCTCGAAGAAGAAGGGCAAACTGGCACTTGATATCCAGAGCCGAAATGTGCATGCTTGATGCACTAGAACCGATGGCCCTGTCCCAAATGGCACTCTTCATGAGTACGTGTGGTCTAGCCGACTTGCAGAAACTGGCCGTTGCATGTGCATGTCTCTTAAGTCCATGAGACTGTAGAGTGTCCCATTCCTCATTTTAACTTTCAGAAGGGCTCTCATGAGCGCCCCCTTTTGCGACTGCTATACGCCATCGATGTGCACCTCTGCCGAACCAGTGTGGCGGGTGCAATTTGGGACAGGGCCAGTGAGGTCTGTTCAAGTGCCTGACACACACATTCCAGCTTCCATGTTTAACGTACATGATGCATACTTTAGTAATGAATCCCTCATTTATTTACCGTTTACTTTTATCTGCCGTCAGACTATCTGAGACGTCGTTGTCATATGGATTGCTTTGTTCTTGACTGACATTCGTGAACTTCATGCTTTCTAACCTTATCTCCACTTTCCCTTTTATGTTGTAATTATTCTGCTTATTGTGCATCTAAATACAACACGTTAATATCAGTACTCCTATATTTATAACTGTGACCACACAGCCTCTCTCGTTCTCTCTATATTTTCAGTATCTATCTATCTATGTATCTATCCGTCTATGTATACACATATGAATGTTGGGCAGTTTTGATTTATATAATGTTTATTGATCACATTATTTTACATATGGATCTGCTTACATACATGATCAATTGTTTCTGCCTCTTCTTCACCTGTGTTTTGCTCCAGAGATGCAGTACTCTTTTAGAAGATGTGTAATAGTGCCCCCTACCGTATAACCATGAAAGCATGGAAAGCCAGACAAATATTGTCAATGGCAGGAATGTGTGAAGTTAGTAGCACTAATAGTTTTAGTCAGCGACTTCTAAGTACTTAAAAAGACTCCAAATGCAGCAATTATACATTAAAGCCAAGATGAAATAGAAGTAGTGACATTATTTCTTGTGACATAAAGGTCTTGGACAAAATAATGTGAACAGCCATTATTATAGAGGTTAATTTCATTCGTTTAAGCTACCGTGAAAAAACTATTTTCTTTTTGTAACGTATATTCTCTAGGCTGTATATCAGTCTACTATGAGTAGAACACTGTTTCGTACAAGCCGTATGTGAAATGGCTGATTTGTGAGACTTCCATAATGGACATATCTTCATTTTGCATATGCAGCCTTAACAACAGTCTTTATGATTATGACTGCATATACAAAGCATTGCAAGACTTCATCAGCGAAGATGAAAAGTGGTTAAAAATGTAAAGTGATTAAGAGAGAACGTCACACAATAAGAAGTGTCCAAACAACACAGAACAACTGAAGAAAAGAGACAGCAAACAGTATTCACCCTGAACACCCTGTTTCCATAAAAAAATGACCAAAGAGAACTTCACAAAAACAAAAAACCGTGAAACAGCTGCAATTGCTAAAACTTCAGTCACAGACACTAATGCCAAAATGCAGTTAATATGGTGTCATGATCGTAAAACCTGGACAGCTGGAGCACCACGATGAACTTCAGACAAATCGCCTGACAATCACCTGATTCCCAAATTCAACATCTTTGAAAAAAATTGGCAGATGTTCTGGAAACTATAGAAGTATGAATCTATTCTAAAGAGGTATGAAGCTGCATTAAAGGCAAATGGTGGTAAAACACCTAATATTGCCTCTACAGGTATTTACATTATTTTGTCCAACCCCTGTATGAGTTAAAAACAAAACAAAATTGTATGGCAGGGCTAGGTTCTTGTAATGGTTTTGGGTTGAATGGAAGCTTGTGTGCAAGCTTGGGATCAAGTAGACAAAACGATTGGAGAATTCAGCATTATAAAATGAAACGTATGCATAGTTGAACTTTTTAAAGAAAGATCAATAACATGCATTTAGAAAATAATATTTTCATTTCATGCTGACTATAATGCTTAACAATGAAAAGCTCTCGTGCCTTGCTCTCTGCATTCTCTCACATTGCTCTGTTATGAGTCAGTGTCCCCAGCCGCAGGAAATCAGACATGAAAGATTTGGCAGTTACACATCAGAAACGGTGGTTATTCTGCTGCACGGCTAAACAGTCCCACCATGCATTAGTGTAGAGCCAAAAGCCTCGAGAAGACAGTGAAGTGACCTTGAACCTTCATCTCGCACCTGCGTCGGCTCACAGCCCACAATGACGGGAATAAGATACTCAGCAGAAGATAATAGCACTTCTGGACCATTTCAGATCTAACGATCCACAGATAAGACACACTGTGATTTCATTGAACATGGAAAATATACTCTCTGTATATGACGAATTATAGAGACTAACCTTTCGGCCCAAGATAAGATGTTGTAGAGCAACAAGAGTTTGATTGCTTGCTGTGCTGTTTGTCTCTGATTTTAAAATGTTAGCAAGTACACAAATATGATATTTTCAAATATAAATAAACATTGTCAGTCATATTGTTTATGAAATGTACAATTTGGGCCATTCTATAAAATGGATGTAATGTGTCTCACATACACATACACTGCCCTCCAAAAGTTTGGAAACACCCTAGAAAAGTGGGGTTTTGGACAATATTGGCATGAATCCTTTTTAATTTGTGATCATTTTGCACTGATAAGGGACAACACAAACTACGAAAACGTATTTTATTACATAAACAGTTTATACATAGAAAAACTATTACAGCTCTGCATAATCTGGGCATCTGAGCTGTCAGTTTATTCAAACATTGACTCGGCAATCAGTTGTTGAAGCTACAGTATTAAGGTGTCCCAGAAATCTTTTAGAAACCTGGGCCAAGTTTAAACCAGTAACCAGGCATCACCGCTGGCAAAGGGGCATGTCTGACTTTGACATGTATATATTGCCATTATTATGGTCTTCAATGATAATGTCAAGTTACTTTAATGTATTTGCACCAAAAAATAATAAGGATTTATGCTGATAATGTCCAAAACCACACTTTGCCAGGGGTGTTTCCAAACTTTTGGAGGGCAGTGTATCTGTAGCAATAACTTACAGGCATGAAACATTATTTATGACAATAAAGAGGTGATACCAACTTTGTATTGTATAAGAACTTACTTTGTATTTATGAGATTATTTACCTTACATTTTGTAATGAACAGTATTTATCTTATAGAATGTTAAAATTACTTTATCAGATTGGATGGTACCATTTCATAAAATCATCTCAAACTTTTTGTTTTAATTAGAGCTTATTTTTATATTGCTTGTGCCAAGTACTTGAAAAGGCTGCCTATTAATTATTACAGTGGTTATCAATCAATCGTTTATTTATTATTATAGCGGTATGGGTGAATCTCACAATTAAAGCCCCCCCCCCCCCCCCCCCAAAAAAAAAGAAACATAAATAATAAAACTTATTAAATAAAACAAAATTGAGAAATTTTTGCTCATGATAAAAAATGTGCATAACTACATTTTATACACAACTGAGACTTTTGCATTATTTTACAAACACTTATCATGATATATGCTTACAACTGTTTAGTAGTACAGGAGCCCCTACAGGGATATAGTGGTGGAAAGAATTCAGGAAAAATTTATTTTTCAAATTTTTTGCGTTTGTAACCGGTTCTACTCCACCCGCTCCGAGCAGGATTCGAACCGCGGTCTCCGGCGCGGGAGGCGGGCGCTCTAACGAGGAGGCTAAGGGTCACGGCCTCTAGCGTCAGTCGCCAGAGCGCCTCATTTTTGAGATCAGGGGAGTGAGGGGAGTGAGGTTTACACGCACCAGCACTTACTTGCCTACGTCTGTTACACTCACCCCCCTAAACCTCACTCCCGTCCGGATCACGGCACCAATGTAACCGGTTCTACTCCACCCACTCCGAGCAGGATTCGAACCACGGTCTCCGGCGCGGGAGGTAGGCGCTCTAACAAGGAGGCTAAAGGCCACGGCCTCTAGTGTCAGTCGCCAGAGCGCCTCATTTTTGAGATCGGGGAGTGAGGTTTACACGCACCAGCACTTAACTTGCCTATGTCTGTTACACGTTCTCTTGCAAAACTTTTGCATCGCCACGAGAAACGTTTCCTCGCAAAACTTTTGCATTCTCTCGCAAAACCAGTTAAATTGGGACACACACTTCCTCTTTACTTTACAGCTTGCAGTGGTTCATACAGATCTGTACGTTCACAGTGTAGTGTGTTCAAATCTAAGGCAAATATCAAGGCAAGTTTCTTGAGGCAAAGGAAAATTTTGCGAGAGACTGCAAAAAAATTGAAAAATATTTTTTTTCCACCACCATGTCCCTTTAGGGGCTCCGTAAGAATTGGATGGTGGTGATGAAATCAAAATGGTATCACAATGCAAAAAGAAAATGGTTCTAAAAATAGGCTTCATTTTAAACAAACATATTTATACAATAATATTGCACAATTTGTTTTACTTTTGATTTTGGAGTGAATTATGGAACAGGCAGTACGGATCTAAATCTGGATGTGAATAAAGTCTCTGCACATTATTGATCATTTGAAGCCTGAACTCATTCAGCAGTGCACATTCTTACGTGTGAATGTGTAATTATGTCATTATTTTTACATTCATAGTTTCCTGTTTAATCACAACATTATCACCACT
Source organism: Barbus barbus (assembly GCF_936440315.1). NCBI lineage: Eukaryota > Metazoa > Chordata > Actinopteri > Cypriniformes > Cyprinidae > Barbus > Barbus barbus. Next base: position 3,190,069 of record NC_136724.1, read on the forward strand.
GTGCCAAGAAGGAAGGCAGTATTTTTCCTTTCCTGTCCAGTCACTGCAGGACTGTTTGCACTGCAGTGTCTCTCACTGCACCTTGTTCTGAGTGACGGTTCGAGAAGCTAGCAGTTGGTTTATGGCATCATCGCTGTAGCCCAGCGTGTCTCTGAGAACCTGGACCGTGTGCTGGCCAATCACAGGTGGCGGCATCGGATTGCTGGACTCAAAACTACTGAAGCGCACAGCAGGACCTGCGTGGAAACAATAAATGAAGTCAAATAATTGTTATTTTGTAGTAAGCGTGCTTTAAATGTTACTGTTATCTGATAGAGTGCAGGCAAACAGTGAAGAGTTGAACTGGAATTCAGAATCAAAGACCCAAAGCTGAAATAATAGGTGACTCCCAGAACCACCCAAACAACAAACACACGATAACCAATGGTAAAACCTTATGTTAGTATATAGTGCAAAAACATAAAGAAACATATCATGTCACCTATGCCAAGGGTTCTCAAACTTTCTGATGGCAAAAAACCCTATAATGGTCCCCAAGAATGGAAGAGAACGATGAATCATACCTAAATTAAGTGTGTTAAGTCACTAAACAGAGCTTGAACGTGGCAGAACATACCTAATTTAGGCCCAATTTAAACAGTATGTTAGTCAAAATACAAAACATTTACAATGCATTTTAAACAAAGTGTAGGAGGGGCATTAGAAGAAATGGCTACGTCCAGTTACATTTACTCATAAACGTCAAACCTGCAGGAAAGTCCATAAAGTAACAGACTTACAATCTTGGAATATAAACACAGCCTACGTTATCCAAATGTGACATTTACAGAAAGATGATGTCAAAATGGATGAGTAGGTCATCTGGGTGAGTCACTTCCTCAAAACTCAGATATTGCTGTCATTAGGCAGTATTAGCATGTGCTTCCCTTTTCGTACATCTCCTTTCTTCCAAAAATGTTAATTTTCCTGAAACTAATTGTTTGTCTTCCCCCCACCATTCTACGATTTAACCAACTCTTGTTCCACGAAAAAGGAAAGAGACAACTGGCATTCATGAATAAGTGACACACACCTACATACTCCACACATTTCTTCCTTATTGCTTTGAATGAGTGCCGTCTCCTACGCAGCTACAGGTCACATTCTCATGAGTGCCGGAGCCAAACGCATCCCATAAATGTGTCTTGATTGCTTAACCTCCAACATCCAGCGCTTTTTCAAATGTTTTCAGGGGCCTCGCACAAAAGACGTGCGGTTTTCAAAACAGAGATGGTGCGTGTGGACCAGAGACGAGGCCTGTCGTTTGTAATTAATAGCACTTTGTGTCATTCTCCAAACGGACTAAAACAAGACATGCAGCAGATCACAGACTGGAAGGGGAACGTGGGCTACCGAAGCCCAAGTGACAGCACAAAAACATTGACTTTCTATTTAGATTCAGGCTATACAGTACATAATCATTTCCATATGTTCTCTTTAATTCAGATTGCTTCTGATGTGACAAAGATGAGCCTGTCGTAAAAGAGTCATTTCTGCAGTGTCAGTCCTAGATATCATGAGCCTAATACTATGTATTTGGACACTAAAGACACTTAATACTTCATGCATGACATTATAAATCAACTGCAAACGTGATGAATGAACAAACTTTGCTTTTCAAAGTCAGTTTTAGTTTTGGTCAACTGGTGTTGATTTTTAGTGGATGTATTAAGTCAGTTCTCCTCACGTTTACTCAGATGTCCTAGCTGAGTAACTACCAAGTGTCCAAATATTGTTGTCTTCATTTTCAACAGTATATCTATTGCTTTACAACTGAAAACTCAATTAACGTCTTTCTGTGTAACTTTTGCTTGAAAATTGCGCTTCTGCTTTTATGGAAGCTCATTTTTTAATCCCCATGTATTATTTTAATACTCCAAAATGTTCAAAAACATTTTGGAACAGATTTGGAGAAATTTAGCATAACACACTTGCTCACCAGTGAATGGGTGCCGTCAGAATGAGTGTCCAAAACAGCTGATAAAAACATCACTGCTTCTGGTTAAAATTCAAGTCCTCTATCAATAATATTGCTTTCACCAGTGAAAAAGTTCTGAATCAGGAGAGAAATATGCAAGCACCGTTTACAAGCCAAAACAGCTCTAAACAGATATGTGGGCAGATTTTGATGTGAGAGGACAACAGGAGATGCACTTTTTCACTGGAGAAACCATTGCTATGGACTATGGACTCAGAAGCATTGGTTTGATGGACTTTCATTCTGACGGCACCCATTCACTGGTGAGCAAGTGTGTTATGCTAAATTTCTCCAAATCTGCTCCCATGAAGAAACAAACTCATCTACATATTGGATAACCTGAGGGTGAGGGTATTTTTGGTTAAACTATTTAGGATCATAATGCAATCTAAACCAAGTAACAGTTTCTCAGGAGAAATATCTAAGCTTAAAAAGGAAGCTTAAAAAAAAAAAAAGTCTCAATTTTTTCTCATCTCATTCCTATCTAAATAACTGAAATGATACAGATCGAGATCTAATGTGTTCCTTTGCCATGCACTGCCTTCCTCTGTTGGTTCAGTGAGATGATGATCCACAAAATGGACCCAAATGATCACAAAACGAACTATGCAGACAGGTACTGGCGACTTTTTACATTAATTAAGATAAGAGATTCCAGACAGATGCAGAGAGAACTCCACACAGGAAATGCGCCAACACGAAGATGAGAGTCAAAGGGCCATTTAAATAAAAGAAACATCCAAAAAAGGAGGGAACAACAGATCTCAAACATGATTGTGTGCGTGTGTGTGGTTTCGCAGCCTCAGCAGTTAGAACCAATGCCTTAACCACATCCTCTATCTCCCCCTCCCTCGCTTCTGATCGACTAGCCGCAGGCTCATAATTGCCTCTTGCTCCCACATCTGCTTCTCCTCCGCAGGCACGGTCCAAGGTTTTCCTCTCGCTCTACCGCAACAAAGTCTGCTGTGTTCTCTTCTCCCATTCTGAACTTCATCCATTCTCGCTCTGCACCGTCAGAAGTATGACCGGATGACTAGACGCAAGACTCTGGACCTAAACTTACAGAAACATAGGGTCAAAAAATAATCACCCACACCTCAATTACAGAGACGTCACAGGAAACGGTGAATCTGGGCTCTTCAGACAAGCTCTTTAATCTGTTCAGCATTAAATTAGACTAGATTAGTGTAATCAAGTTGTTAATTTAAATTAAATGTTGTTATAAAGTGGCACCAATGAAGAAATGTACTGTGTGCAAGATCGTTACATATCCGAGGGTTCCCTTTTAAATCATGAGCGTGAATTCAAATTGAATTGGTCACACGATACAAGAAGTTGAAGAAAGTTAGAAAAGAGGAAGAAATTCAATTCGGGTAATGCACTGTGGGAAATAAAGTGTTCTGTTTATGATAGTAAAGTCATTTATAATGTTTTGTAAAAGATTTGTATTTCAAATAAACGCTGATCTTTTGAACTTCAAAGAATCGTTCCACAAAGATATGAAGCAGCACAACTGTTTTCAACACTGATAACAATCAGAAATGTTTCTTGAGTAAATCAGCATATTAGAATGATTCCTGAAGGATCATGTGACACTGAAGACTGGAGCAATGATGCTGAAAATACAGCTTTGATCACAGAAATAAATTATATTTTAAAATTCAAAATTCAAATAGAAAACTTATTTTGAATTTGAATATTTCATGATATTTTTTTTTTTTTTTTTACAGAATTTTGATCAAATAAATGTAGCCCTGGTAAGCAAAAGTAATGGTCATCTTTGACCAATAAAGTCAATCCAGCTTTAAAAAGACAGAAGTTACAGTTTTCCATTGAACAATTCAATTCAAATTGCAATTCTGTTTGCTCACTCAATTCAAAATAAGGAACTGATTTGGAATCCAAAAGCCTTTTGTCAATTCAATTCTCACTGGTGCTTAACCATAAAGTTTCCATGCAACTGCATTCAGCATTTTTAGGATGCATTTTGAAAGAAACAACTATATCAGCAAGCACATTTTTTTTACTACTGAATCCCTTTTCCTTAATCTGTGAAGCACATAAACATCATGGCATACATTTGTGCTGGAAAAGCTTAAAATAAGTTAGTTGTGAACATCAGTGCAGCGCTGAAGTGAGATGTTTGTCAGCTCCGATTCTCTCGCAGTCTCTCATGGGAGACGGGATTGAAAGATTACGGTGAACCATACTGACATGCTAAATATACAATTGTGCTGCTGATCTAAATTGCTCCTGACATTTTCCGAGCGATATGCATGCATGCATCATGTGGGCCTCTGATTGCATGTAAATATCATCATCCAACCATAAAGCGCACTTTCCTTCCTGACTGAAAAAAGATTGAACTTCGTTTTCCGGTATTTCCATGAAGATTCCCCCACGCTAGAGTAAATATCAGCGGCAATATGTTGTCGTGGTCACCTCTCCATTCCCTCGCAGATAATAGTTTCCTTGCTTCAAGAAAGACCTGTTAAAACTAGATAGTTCTGCCTGGTTCAGATTAGTTACACTAATCTATATCTGATCTACACCACTTTATCTGACATATATACGGAAATGCATGACACAGATAGTTCCGGCTGTGAAATCTGTGCCACATTTCAAATCACAAGCCGACATGCACACGCCTGTGACCAAACAGATCAAATTAATTCTAAATTAATGTGGCAAGTTGCTTAGCAACTGTAAACAGACCACAGATAGGCTAATGAACTTAGTGGGCAAAATGTTTATTAGTTTAACTTTAGTGTCCTCCTTGTGAAAACCTATCTTTGGCATCTCAACGAATGCTTTATAAAAAGCCAAATAAATATAAAAATAAGCTTTTAAAATGTAATGTTAAAGGTAAATATAGGCCTATTATAGTTATAGTTTTGGGTCAGTGAGTTTTTTTCATAAATTTAAATTTTATTCAGCAAGGATGCATTGAATTGTTCAAAAGTGACAGCAAGTTATTATATGCTATAGTAAATTACATTGTATAATTAATTCAGTTATTTTAAATTGTAATAATATTCATTATACCATGCTAACAAACTAAAACTACCTTAGCAAGTGCATAATTATAATGCATGATTATTTTTGTACATAAATGTTATATATTAAAAAAATGGCTTCTACTCAAATTAGAGTCATTTCATTAAAGAGAAAAGCACAAGATGCCATGTTTTACAATGATTAAAGAAATAGGTCACCTAAAACGCTGCTTAAAATGTATTCTCCCTTAGGCCATCCAAAATGATTTGGAGAAATTTAGCATTACATCATTTGCTCAAGCAGTCTTCAGTGAATGGGTGCCATCAGAATGAGAATCCAAACAGCTGATTAAAAACATCACAATAATCCACACCATTCTGACGGCACCCATTCACTGAAGAGGATACATTGGTTGAGCAAGTAATGTAATGCTAAATTTCACCAAATCCTTTCTGATGAAGAAACAAACTCATCTGCATCTTGGATGACCTAAGGGTGGGCGATAATTTTCATTTTTAGTGAACCTAACTCGTCTTCTACCACGCTACAATCCAACCCGCTCCCTAAGGTCGCAAAACTCTGGACTTTTGGTAGTACCTAGAATAGCAAAGTCCACTAAAGGAGGTAGAGCTTTTTCACATTTGGCTCCCAAACTCTGGAATAGCCTTCCTGATAACGTTCAGGGTTCAGACACACTCTCTCTGTTTAAATCTAGATTAAAGACACATCTCTTTAGCCAAGCATTCACATAATGCATCTTATAATCTTGTACTGCAGTTATATCTGATCAAATGTACATTATTATTATTCTTTAGCTTGGATTGAACAAATCATTTTTGCTTAGATAGAACAGCAGCTACACTAATTATGTCTCTATTTGTTTCTCTGTTGATTAACATCCCATGGTAACTAGGAATTACAGAAGCTTCAGTCTGGATCCAACCCTTAAATGATCTGAGATGACCGAACACCTGAGAAAAGATAATGCCAACCCCTCAGAAGACCTCAGAGGATGCCAACGCTCAGACAACATACAGAATTACCACATTTTGCCATAAGTTAAATATATTAAGTTTCTGCAATATATAAATATATTGTGAAACTTAATTTCCTGCTTTGCAACGATTTGTATTGTAAAAAGCGCTATACAAATAAACTTGAACTTGCATACTCTCTGTATGCAGTGTGTATGTGAAGAGCATCTCCGGTTCTGCCTGGCTGACAAAACCAGAGGAAGAGAAGGAAAGAGAATAAAGCAAATTTCCCGGTGGAGATCTACAGCGCTGAGTGAAGTGAAGAGAAACAGGTCTCAACCGCAGTGGGGACTTGAGAAAGAGTACAGATCATTTATCCTGAGTATTGTAAAAGAGTGATGGGATTTCAACAGGCAGAACTAGGACTATTACACATGAACAGTTATCTAAGTGTACCTGCTTGAATGTAAGCATTTAAATTAGACACTAAGACAAAAGATTCAGTTGCATTGTGAAAATAGAAACCAAGGCCATTGTTAGTCACGCAGCACTTATGTCATGACTACATTTATGCTCTTGTTGACCTTATTTATATGTTAAACCATAGTTAAAAGCATAGTTCACCCAAAATTGAAAACCTGCAGAATATTTATTCAAACTCATCTACATTTTGGATAGCCTGAAGGTGTTGCTCACCAGTGGATCCTCTGCAGTGAATGTGTGCAGTCAGAACATCACAATAATCCACACCACTCCAGTCCATCAGTTAACATCTTGTGAAGCTAAAAGCTGCGTGTTTGCAAAAAACAAATCCATCATTAAGATGTTTTTATCTTCAAACCATTGCTTCTAGGTAAAATACAAGTCCTCTCTCATTAATAATGCTTTCTCCAGTGAAAAAGTCATCTGGTCTGAATCAGGAGAGAAATCAAGCACCGTTTAAAAGTTAAAACAGTGCAAAACAGTTCTAAGCAAATATGTTGGCTGATTTTGATGTAAGTTGACAACAGTGGAGAGAATTCTTCACTGGAGGAAGCGCTCTTATGGATTAGACTCATATTTTAGCTGAAAACAATGGCTTAAAAACGTGCAGCTTTTGGTTTCTCAAGACTAATTGATGGACTGGAGTAGTGTGGATTACTTGTGGATTATTGTTTTTATCAGCTGTTTGGACTCTCATTCTGACGGCACCCATTCACTACCGAAGATTCATTGGTGAGCAAGTGATGTAATATTACATTTTTAATAAAGTAACAAACTCATCTACATTTTGGATGGCTGAGTGCGAGTAAATTTTGAGCAACTGTTCCTTTAATGTAATCCACATGCATTACGTCTGTAATAATGTCACTGTCATGTGATTTAGCATCAGTTACATTGCCACTGCCATTCACAAATCCCTCCTTTGGCCTCATGGGATAGCAAAGTGTCCTTCAGATGCGATTTCAGAATCACGCCGGAAGTAGTAAAGGTATTTTTCTTTTTATACTATAAAATTGGACATACTCGGACATATAGTAGGGAAGTATTCGGATGCACCTTTGGCAGCACTACTTATAAAACCTAAGCTAAAAAGCATTGTTAAACACTTCTTTCATCTCTGAATCCGTATCCAAGATGTTAAATATCGATTATATAATTACAACGCAAACAAGCACGCAAGTGACCCGTAAACAATCCAATACATCCAAATGTTTATGAAAACCATGTAATACCAACTTAAACAGCTTTCTCTAACATGGAAACATCCACATTTATCTCTCTTCCCCTGCTCTGTTTCTAGTTTGAGATGGAGAGAGAGAGAGAGATACAGAAAAAGAGTGGGTGAGATTCAGCGTGAATTCTCTTGCGTCCCGGAATGGCAGGCTCGAGCTGTCAAGCGGAGATGAACATCTTCATCTCAGGTGCTTTGAGCCCACGCAACAAGTAGCAGTCCTTTTATTAAACCTCTCAGCTTCTTTTTAACTACTCACTGCATCTTTAATGGGCGAGGGAGAGAGATGACGACTGAAGAAGAAAAAATTGAAGCGGTGTTGGATAAAAGGAGAATGTGAAACATACATAAGAATGGGAAACCTCATTAGATTATGGCATGAGCAAAAAGAGCAAGGAATTCAGACTAGCTGGCAAGTGCTCCTACTCATATATAAATAAAATAATGTACGAGGTGCTGCCTTTGTAGACTGAGACAGCAAAGAGACGGAGATGGTGAAGATCTCTGGAAACAGTGAGTTACAGCTGATTCTTTTTTTTTTTTAAAGGCAGAAATAAACTTTTATTCATTCTGGCTTGGTTAGTATGTGAAGACTTTTGTGTGTATTAAAAAGAGAATATGGCCAATCAAACAGTGGTAAATAACATTATGAGCCCCCTCACTGTCCACATCCAGGGAAACACAAAACCATAGGCCAAAACTCATTTCCGACATAAAACTACAAAACTGGCACAGGAAGACAGGCTAAGCCCTGCTGTGTTATAAAGAAATGTTTCAGGTTCAGTACACGTGAAGCTCTATTTGTGGCTTAATGTCCAAAACCCAAAATATAAATTCATCTCCAAGTGCTTGGAGCAGCGCATTTACAATGGAAGTCTATTAGGGCATCAGAAATGAGAAGCTCATATTTACTGAGCAAAAAAACTGTTTCTCTTTTAAGTAACATCTTGTGGCTACCTTAGAAACTTTGTGTATTGGTCAATGACATGATGCTCCTTTTATCTATTATTTTAAAGATACATAAATGTGATAAGAATACATCGCTGATAAGCATGTTTTTAATTTTTACATTAAAATTAATTCCGATAATATTTTGAGATTATAAAGTCCAATTATAATAGATAACTGTCCTGATGTCATAATTAAAACAACAATAATAATGATTACAAAATGTATTAAAAGAAAAACTATCCTTGAAAAACATATAAAAATTGAATTACCCCCCCCCCCCCCCCCCCCCATTTTTTCACAAAATTAATGTGGTGCAAATAACTTTCATTTCACTAAAAAAAAATATATATATATTATAAGTTCAGGCTGTGTGTGGGTGGTGTGACTCCCCCAAAAGTGAACATTTTTGAATGATTAATTTAAAATATTTCACTTAACCATTAAAACATGTACAGTCACACACATTTAAGGCATAAAGAAAATTTTAAAGAAAATGTCAACATCCTTCAAAACTATATAGGTTTTTCAAATATAAGAATGCAAGGAGTAAATGTATAAGAACTTAAGGGCCACACATTTCTTATTATTATTACTGGACTATTATGTCATTAATCTGTATTTTATTGTTACTTTTGTGTTCACTGACATTGCCACACATGCTCTCAAAGAGCCATAATGTGCACATTTCTTTTAATATAGGAAAATATTCCATATGTGTGTGACGACATCATCTTGTCCCATAAAACAGCCCAGAGAAAGCGAAAATCATCAAAACATCAAACCTTTGAGACCTTGCCACATGACAAACAAATTCCCTTTGAGAAGCTGAAGGTGACCTAAATGCTCCAACAAAACGAAAACAGCCCGAAGGAAAAGAAATACGAAGGCTTCTGATTTGAGAGCGGTCTCTGCTGCATCACAGTACATGTTTGCAGTGCATACTTAGCTAAATCTACAGGGGGCATTACGGCAATATCAGTGCTAACAACCCCAGATAGCTGGCTCAGGGTGACGTCAAAGCAGCTCTGTGTTGTGAGGGGATCTGACAGACTGTGAACATAAACGCTCTCATTCACACAAACTCTGGCCCCAGAGACAACTAAAACACATCTTTGATGTGAAAAGGATCATTTTCAGGAGCTGCAGCTTTACTGATCTACCAGTCATCTTGTCTTGAAGACTTTGTGTCCGAAAACGGTGTTTACTTCTTGATTTTCTCTCAGAAGAGTCCGTCCATGTGTTCTAAATGTGCGGAAGAGCAATGAACGTATGTAAAGCTGCACTAAATGCAAAAATTGATTGCTTTCATGTTTAAAAAAATGAATCATTTTTTATGGATACACATGCATTTACTGTATGCGAGTACAGGTGTAGAGATTTGAATATCAATACTAGGGCAGAGGTACATTTTCCATCAACTTTTTTTTATTTTTATAATGTGACTTACGAAACATGATTTACATATTGATAAATCATTTGGAATTTTATGCAGCAGTAACACAAACAACTTGGGTAAACTTTGATTTGTATGGAAGCATGTTTTGTTTATATCTCGTAATTCTGACTTTTTTTCTCGCAATTGCGCGTTTAAATCTAGAAATTCTGTCCTTTTTTCTCGTAATTCTGACTTTTTTTCTCGCAATTGCGCGTTTAAATCTAGAAATTCTGTCCTTTTTTCTCGTAATTCTGACTTTTTTTTCTCGCAATTGCGCATTTAAATCTAGAAATTGTCCTTTTTTCTCGTAATTCTGACTTTTTTCTCACAATTCAGATTTTTCCTTGCAGTTGTGAGTTTATATCTCGAGATTTTGACCTTTTTTTTCCTCATAATTGACTTTTTTCTTGCAATGTTGACAAGTGCAAGTTTATCTCTCGCACTTCTGACTGTTTTCTTACAATTCTATTTTTTTTCTTGCAATTCTTACTTTTCCTTGCAATTGCGAGTTTAATTCTCACAATTCTGACTTTTTTCTTATAAATTTTACTTTTCTTGCAATTGCGAATTTATCTCTCGCAATTCTGACTTTTCTTACAATTCTGATTTTTTTCTTGCAATTCTGATTTTCCTTGCAATTGCGAGTTCAAATCTCACAATACTGACTTCTTTTCTCAGAATTGTGAATTATAAATCCAATTCTGCAGGGAAAAACCACCAACTTTTACTTTGCCGCAATTGTTGCAATTAAAAATTGAATTGCTTTTTTTTGCTGCTGATTGTTTTGTGGCAGAAACTGGCTTCCATAAATTAGGCTTCAACTGAAAAAACTCGTCCCATAAATTGCAGCATCACAAAAAGTTGAATAGCTGACAAGAACATGAAGCACAATGACAAGCAGAGCCTTTCTGGATAAAAACTTCACCTGTCAATTCATATGAAGTTTCAGCACAGACCAGAGGAGAACGGTGAGGGCGTTTGGGAATGTTACGTCAGAGGAGATGCACTTCCCCTACAGCCTTTCCCACCATCTCATGTCCGTACCTTCTCATTCGTAAGATTTCCCTCAGGACTGCATTCGTTCATCCGGGCCTGGCTCTGAGATGGAGGACGGGGGTGTTCAGCTCTCTGAAGTGTGTTGTATATGTTTCAATAAGGTTACAGATGACAGGCACCAGGGCTTGACAAATCATCTAAAGTTCACATCTTATCAGTTCAAAACAAACCAACCGACCTCAATGCACAGAACAGCACAGCTATGTGGAAATGACTGTAGGGCACATACATGATTATAGCCTTGCTTTCAGGTGTTGATTTATATATATATGAAGAGTTCAGATGCAAAAGCCTCTAAGTGCCATCTTAAAATTTCTTCTAAAATTAGCATTTTTCTTAAGCTCCTATGTTTTTGTTCAGTTATTTGATTGCATTACTTAATTTACATTAATTGCATTACTTAAGTTACTTTTTATGGAAAGTAATGCATAATATTTCAATTTTTATCACCTGAGCTGTGCTTGCTTATTCATTTTAAAAAATATATATATATTTGGCAACTCTAAAGGCCCTTTTACACCAAGTGTGAAATGAATATTCATCAGGCTGAAGTGTCTCTGCCTCTGCACTTCACTCCTGATTTCTTGCACTACTAACGGCACTGGCACTACTTATTTAAAAAGCATAATTTTCTTGTAAATTTAAAAGTAATGCGTTACTTTAGTTACTTGAAAAAAGTATTCTGATAATGTAACGTAGTAATCTGATTGTTATTTGTAATTCATTGCCCCCAACATCCCAATTTAAAATGCTAAATATCAAACGTGTGATAACACTGGGGTGGATCTGCAAGCAGACTGCGAGGTTTAAGATTTGAGCTGTAAACACCCCACATTACCAGATAATGCAGTCTGAACGTGATAACCGACCAAAGCCCTGGACAAGACTTTTTCTGTTTCTCCTTTAGCTTAAGCCAGACTTTAGAGTGATGCATTGCACATTTCTGACCAGCGATCATCACTATATACAGAAACATCAAAAAACAGAACTGTGTGATTCAGAGGAGTCTCACTACATCAGAGCACACGCCGTGTCTTCACACTTCAGAAAGTTGAGATGTAGAGCTTGGAGCTGGCGTATCGTTCTCTGGGTTTGACAGCTGAAGAGCACATAATGTGCACCAGCATTTACGTGTTCTTGCAGAATACATGGACAATTACATAAGATGGTAAAAATCTGTGTGTTATTATGGAACACATCAAACCTGCTAATGTCAGGAAAAGAACAACTCCCAGCAGCAGCAGCAGCGAGAAAACCCTACAGCATGGGCCGTTTCACCGAACAGCGCTATAAAACTACACGTCAACAACTATAAGAGCAATTACCCTGATAATAGAATTACAGATGGTTAACTTTAATTGGTCATGAATCCTAATCATTATTTGTAAAACTTGCTTACTGCTATTATAGCTAAAACTGCTGAAGATTTCTGAAATCAAATTAGTTGTTCTTTTTGGACATCCTTTACTCACTATGTCAATCCAAACCCATATGCTATTAATTTTGTGTTGAACTTTGTTACACAGCTCTAGGTCATACAACAAGGGCCCATTCGCACAAAGAACGACAACAACAACAATAACTACAATCACAAAGTTTGAAAAAACTCTGCAAAAATAAATGTTTACTACTGTATGACTCAAGATGACCAGCAATATAGTACAACAGAGATAGAGACCACTTTTATTATAATTCTATGGTGGTTTTTGTGTGTGTTTTTTTTTTGAGGTTCCCTGTAAAAAAAATATATATATACATATATATATATTTGAAATTGTTATTTATATAATGTTACTTAAATTTATTTCATTCAAACTGTTCCTTTAAATTAAATTAGTAAATGTATATACTCAGATTCCCTAAGGATGTGTGTAAACGTGGGTTGGACATAAGAGGATTTGTTTCATTATCTAAACTTCCTTAATATATTCATTAATTGTCTCATATATTAAAATAAATGAGAATATATCACCATCTAAGTGTGTCTTATACAATGCTTCTGAATTAAACTCATCTTTAAGGATGTTTACATATTCCTGCTGATTCCTTTTTTTGTGGGAAGGAAGTCTGCTGCAATACTACACTGATTTACTGGTTCATGCTCTAATTATTCTACATATGCACAAATACATGCTTCTCTCTTACCTTTCCCACATCATCAAATGTTCACCTTAACCGGTCAGATTTGCAGCATCACAGAGAGCCGCAAACTCCGCTAACAAGAAGCTTCTGCCAAGGGCCTTTGGTTTAAATAAAGGGGTTTATTTTGGGAAGTGCCTCACAATACACTGTCCTGCACAATCGCTAATGAGGCAGCTTCTCGCAATCAGCGGGACAAAAACATCCTCTGAGCCCATTTTGTGCTCGCTCTCTGGTGACTTAAAAAAAAAGCCGGACAATGTTTCTTAACATGCATTCCTGTAGTTTCACCCACAAAGGAATGCCTGCGACTCTATTATCGTTATTCTGTGGTCGTTAGTAATTTGTCGATTATGTAATCCGATAACACTTGTTGCTCTCTGATTGTTTCATCAAGCCATTTTGGGCTTATTCAACTGCGATGCATCTCTGACATCCATTACATAATCCTTGCTTACAGTCGACGGCAGCTAATGGCCAATTTCGCGCCTATGTTATTCAAGACTCCATTTTTGGTTCTGCACATTAGACGAGAAGAACAATGTTGTGCTTTAGAGGGAATAAATAGCAAGGTACCAACCGCTGAGCTCAGAAACATTTACTGCAACACGTTAGATAACATGACAGAGTCACCAAAGGCTGGAAATGCTCCACATGTGCAGCTGCCAATGAGAAAACAGACAGAAAACATGGACAGACAGGGATCTCATGATAACAGAAGTGGAAGATTAGAGGCCTCGAGTGTGCGTTGTGGTGTTGTAGTAAATTTACGGGTCAGGGGCGAGGAATGCGGAATGGAAAAAGGTGTTTGTTGTGGTTTCTGCCCTTTTTTTGGGAGAAATTCTTCACAATCATCCTTGATTTGGCTCGGATGGAGACAACAAACGTGCAAACAATGAACTGGTAAACAACCGTTCGTAGCCATCAAAGGACCCGCCTGATTATCCCGCGTATCATTCCAGGGACAGTTGACGCAGAATGCATTTGTTTTGTGGTTGTGGAAACATGCAGAATTCGTTGGAGCGCAACTTGAACTGCATTTTTGATGCATCCAGAAAAGATCAAATCGCGGAAGGTGAGGATGGCTCTTCGCTGTGGTGTTCCTAAAAGGAAGTAAACAGACTCTTTGTAAGGTTTAACCAACTAGCCATGACAAAACCATTAGCGGTCCATTCTGCCAGTGTTTGCCATTTAGTCACTGAAGGGACGAAGCATAGATCATCAGCAGGGGTCGTACGCATAAGTGGCGTGTATTTGTGTGTTTACAGAGCTGCAAACCGCAACTAAATTCACTGTTAGCAAAACCACCTGTCTGGAGCGAGTCCATCAGGGTCTGACATTTGAAGCAGCACCAAAACAGAGTCGCTGAGAGAAAAATTACTGTACGTTGTCTTAACAAGAGCCAACATCTGCATTTAACCTTTCTAAAATGTTGCCTTTCAGCTCTACATTCTTTTCTAGGGGCAAAACGCTCAGCAGCCCAGTCTGTTTTGGGGATCAATGATCGCTTGTTTCGCATATGCGGACGATCAAACGAAAGGACGAGTTCAGAAAGCGTCTCTCAGGGACTCTAACGCCGGAGAATGAAAGAGCATGGGGTGACTCATGTCAATGGAGAAACTTTTATTTCATTGAACGGACAAAGACAAGTCAAAACAAAGCATCAAAACAAATGATTCTCCATTGTTCGATACAAGAGAGTCACAAAGGGATGTAGAACTCTTCAAAGTCCAAGGGTCTAGACGATGAGATTAAGTGCATGGGTGATTTTTGGAAAGATAGCATAGAAAAGCAAAAGAAAGTTCAAGTGTACAAAGGTTAAAGGAAGAGTTCACCCAAAAATGAAAATCACACTTTTACACTGTTAGACATTTCAAAGGGTTTTTAAGTTACTGTAATTAAGATTTACAGTAGCAAACTGTACTGTTTACAGTAAATTACTGTATCCAATTCATCAGTATACTACTGTAATTCATTCATTTTCATACAGATTTCATTAGAATTTATTTTTTTTACATAGAAAAATGTTTCTTCTAAAATGTTTCCTTCTGTGTTCCAATGAAAAATACACATTTTGAGTAATGATGACAGAATCTAAATTTTTAGGTGAAAGGTTACAGAAACTGGACGTGTTTCTGAAAGAGTCAGAAATTAACTTTTCCGTTAAGGGGCGATATACTGTATTTGCCCCTAGGAAATATTTTCCAGGGAATTAAAAAAAAATTATATATATTTGTCAGGGCAATTTTTATAGTTACCTTATTAACTGTATTGGTAAATTTAACCATCTACTTCAATAAATCAGAATAATTTAAACTGTTACAACAACAAACTGAAACTGTATAATTTATAAATAATAATAAAAAAAACTCCTGATATAATCACCGAAGCTGCGAAATGAATCTCTCATGAAGTTAATTTCTTGTGCGCACTCAACAAAACTCTGGTGTTTTCAGTGCTGACTAATTTAATCACTTCTAAATGGCCATTGCATTCAGAAATGTGTGATTGGTTATAAGGCTCAACGCTGTAAAAAAACAATCTGATGCAGCGTGCACAGATCAAAATGCTGTGAAATGACACTTTTCACATTTCATTTTCGCTGTGAAAGCCATAATAGATTTAGTTTTATTATGCAGGGTCAATTTCTGCCCCTTTATCTTGAATTTGTGAGGTATTTATGTTCATCTTGGTGGCATTTTTTACCCTAAGATTTTTGACCCTGGTTTCTAATATGCAGGTGTCAGTTTTACCTTGGAATACATGCTTAAAAGTGACCAAAATTGGGACTTCAGAGAATATTTTGCACTTCACCAACAGCAAATGCTATACAAACCTGGCACTGCTATCCTTCCTGATGTTGGGTGGTCCATTTCCAAAATAAGGCCATTGTGAGCAACCTGGGAATGGAGACAAAAGAACATGAGCCAGAGACAATTACTCATGCCAGGTTTTTACACTCCTTTTCTTGAAGCTATTAACTCACTGTCTTCTCAAAGACCACACAAATTTGCCATATTAACTTTGACTTTTTCAACAGAGACATTTTATTTTACCAAAGAAAAGCAAGGTTCACAGCTCAATATTTATGAAGGGTAATGGGATTGTTACGGATGGACTGATGTATTGTTGATCATCATTTTGATTGCTCATACAAACATGTTTCTCAACCTGGTGATACACCATAACTACATTAAACAATATGCCATAAATACATTTCTACTACAGTAATTTTAGTTTTGTTACGTTAGAAAAGGTGCAGCACTCACTCTTGAAGAGATCAAAACTTTATTGGTTAAAATGACGTTTTGACCATTATCAAGGCCTACATCAGACCTAATGGTTTTAGTTTTAAAGTTCGCCTAAATATGAAAATTACACCACTGTTCAAACAATAAATGCTTTTATTTGGTAAGGATGCATTAAATTGATCAAAAGTGACAGAAAAGCCTTACGTTACAAAAGACTTTTCAAATAATTGCTGTTGTTTTGAACTTTCTATTCATCACAGAATCCTGAAAAAAGCATTAAATATGAAGCGGCACATCTGTTTTCAACATTGATAATAATCAGAAATGTTTCTTGAGCAGCAAATCAGTATATTAGAATGATTTCTGAAGATCATGTGACATGATGCTGAAAATTCAGCTTTGCATTTCAAGAATAAATGACATTTTAAAATATAAAACAGCTATTTAAATATTAATCATATTTCACAATATTACTGCAATTTTAATTAAATAAATGCAGCCTTATGAACATCATAGACACAAACATTGGAAATTGTTCTGACTATAAACTTTATAAATAGTGACTGGGGCTATCAAGCTTCAAAAACGACTAAAAATGGCACATAAAACTCAAACAATGTGCTCAAAGTATTTTTTTAAGTTATCACCAAAAATGGCGTTATTTCCAGAAAATCAAAAGTCACTGTCCTGTGAACGAACGCCATCATCTGAAACAAGCGCATGACTTCAGAACACTTTGAATAAAGTACACAAGTCATATGGATAATGTTGTGTTGCTTTTTTATGTCAGTTTCCAGTTTGACAATATCCATCCAGTTTCATTTTCATTATGAAAAACAGTTGCCAGGGTATGCTCAAATTTCAGTCTTGTGCTCGATGGAAAAAAAACAAAGTCATACAGGTTTGGAACGATGCAAGATTGAGCACATGATGACAGAAGTTTCTGACTATTCCTTTAATGCACTAAATTGTGTGTGGGTAAAGATGAAAGGAAATGTATATGAAAACAGATGAAGTGCTGGAGTTGGCATCTCTTTTTGTTGTTCTGTTTGGCTCATGAGACTCCAAACGCCACTCAAAGTCCGGCGTCGGTCCCACCAGAGTCCAGGGCTCTATGTAGTCTGTCAGAGTGCATTAGTGTCATTAGCGCTATAGGTTCTCATGTCACTGAGCTGAAGCCAGACAGTTATGTAAGATGATGTCCAGACCACCAGACGTGGATGACACCCTTGTGCTCTCTCTCGCTCACTCTTTTCTGTTCTCCTTCCCAATGTTTCCCTCTGTGTACTTTTCTGACTCTTCTGGGGAAAGTTCCAGATTTTGTGAGATAGGAGCTCTGCACGATGTCATGCTTTATTTAGAGGCAGTTTGGATGCGTGGCGCGCATGCCGGCTCTCTTAGGGCCGTCTGAATGATGCGATCATGGGTAATGTGAGTGTTAAGGATGTGGCTTCTGATTAGAGAGCTATTCATCCAATCTCCTTCTCTCTCTCTCTCTTTTTTTAACCCAACCTTGTTTTCTTATCAGATTGTACAATATGACAGCAATGAGATCCTGGGTTAAGTTCATGACAGAATACAGGATGTCAATGGTCATTCATGCTTGCTTTGATTTGATTTTTTTTGTGTATATCCTGGATAAGACTTAACTCTAAGATCGGTGTGTCTTAAAACACACACACACACACACACACACACACACGTTTGTTTCTGTGAATTGTGGGGACGTTCCATAGACTTCTATTACTTTTATACTGACCAAACAATATTTTCTATCCTCTAACCAAACCCTAACCCTAAACCTACCCCTTACAGAAAACCTGTTTGCACTGTTACACTTTCAGATAAACATCTTTTCCTATTTTTAATCATTGTTTTCCCCTCGTGGGCAGGCCGGTCCCCACAATGTCAAATATTTCAGGGTTAACTATCCTTGTGGAGACATTCGGTCCCCACAATGTAGCGTAAACAAGTACACACACACACACACACACACACACTACACTCAACTATTTTCTTTGTTCACTAGCAATATGGATATTGTACCATATTGCATGAATTACAAGAGAATTGTAATCTTTACATTTTTGTGAAAATCATGAAAAATCCCACCTCAGTGTCATTTCTTTCTTTCTTTCTTTCTTTCTTTCTTTCTTTCTTTCTTTCTTTCTTTCTTTCTTTCTCTTTCTTTCTTTCTTTCTTTCTTTCTCTTTCTTTCTTTCTTTCTTTCTTTCTTTCTTTCTTTCAGAGATGAATATTTTATGTATTCTAAAACAATACACACCGTTAAATTATTTATTTACTTCAAAATAATGATAAAAGACAGTTATAACGGGCGAACTTGTTTGGCGTTTTGGAAATAATGCCAAAACTGTGGGAAAAGTGCAATATGTGAAAAAAAATAAAACAATTCAGAACGTAAAAACCCATGATCATGTAATAAAATTATGCAAATTTTTATGATGGATTTTTACAGTTCAGGACTGAAAATCTAGAACAATAGTAAAGTAGTAAATTCTAAAGTAATGGCATTTGAAAAAATAAACGATAGTGAAAAGTAAGTTTCAATGTGACCTTCATATAACAAACTGGAATAGCTGAAATCTATTCAGGTATTTTGTGTGTATGTGTGTGTGTGTGAGAGAGTCCATTGGCTCCAATGTGGGCAAAACATTGCAGAAACTGACAGAAATCAGTCAAACGACACAATGTATAATCGGCTGTCTGTGAGCATGCTAAAACGATCCAAGACTTCCAATTTTGCTTTTGAAAACAAATCTCAAATAGAGTCTCAGATGGCAAAAATCACTGTAAAAGTCCAAGATGTGTGCATAATGCTTTAGTCAGTCTGATCATATTCATCACAAAAGGCTCAATTCTGGGATCTGAGAAAGGCTTTGATTATTATATATTTTTTTTGCATCACAAGCTGTAATATGGAAACGGTTAAATCAAGCTGGATCATTGGGCTCCAGGCCATGAAGCCATACATTCACAACTAGCTCAGTCAGTGTGTGCATCATCCAACATATCCGCCATCTGTCTTTGAAATGCAAATCGCCGAACAAAGGAAGGAAAGGTGGAGTAGATGCACGGCAGCAGAGCTATTTTCTGGGGCGCTTGGATGATGCGCGGCAGGAATAATCAACTGACAGACGGCTCTGTGTTACAACTGGAAAGAAACGAAAATGCTAATATATAGAGGACAGAGGAGAGATAATGGGGGAAGCATAAAAGAAGGGAACAGGATAATGATGATGTGTTTTCCAGGGAAAAGCTTAGTAATGGATCTGATGGAATGACTCTTTTTCAGGAGAGAACAGAGGGGGGTCTCCACAGTCCCCTACTGATGAAGGTGACCCTATGACCAGCGACAGAAACAAGCCAAACAGACTTTCAACAAACTATAAGCTACAGGAATCTCATACCTTTGAATGTGTGTGTTTTGCAGCTGGGATGGCTGTTCTTTTGCGATGAAGATGTAATGATCTAAAGATCAGCGTTAGGGAGTAACTATAAGAACATTTTTGGATATGAGAAGATGAGATGTTTTAGTTGCTTGTTGCTATGATGACTTGTTAGCTCCGGACAGACGACACTTGTCCTGTAGTTTGTCTTGAACTCTTATTATTTTTCTATATCCTTAAATAAATCTTGGGTAGTTTGTGTTATTTTGACTTTTAAAAAAAATGTGGCACTTGAAATAATTTTTTTCTTTTTAAATAAATAAATAATAAACAAACAAACAAATAAAAACAAATAATAACAATAACAAATAAATACTGAACTTGAGCTGAAAATGACACCACGGTTGGGAAGTTTCCTTCCGATGCTCAACGCTGGAGATTTCTTGCCACATCCTCCCTTTGCAGATTTGGAGGAGGCAGGGTGAGTAACTTAAGGCTTCTCCTTTATGAATTATTCGGTCAGAGTGACTTTGCCTAGGAATATGATGACCTGAGTGATGTCAGAAGCTCTGTGGCTTGACGTGTCAGAACGAATCGAGAGAGATCTGAGAGTTTCATGCGCTCAAACCCTTCAGAGTCATTAACTCTATGAGAGCACACGGACAGGTGAAGGAAGGAGCAGTTCAGAGGTGTTGACGGCTGATGGATAAGAATAGAACACTGCAGGGATGACAAACACTTGTAGGACAAAACCAGGAAACGACTTTGCATTTCAGCACTGAAGTCGATGCGCTTTTGGTTAATTGTCTGAAATGAGGTCTATGGTAAAAGGGACAGTTCACCCAAAAATGAAAATTCTGTCATTAATTACTCACCCTCATGTCGTTTTAAACACGTAAGACCTTCGTTCATGTTCGGAACACAAATTAAGACATTTTTGATGAAATCCGAGAGCATTCTGACCCTGCAGAGACAGCAACGCGACTGACATGTTCAAAGGTAGTAAGGACATCATTAAAATCAGATGTAACGTAATAAAAAAAAAAACCGTAATATTAATATGTAATTTAAAGCAAATAGTTTAATTTAGCTCAAAGGGAATCATTTATGATTTTATAGGGAATTTGAACAGTGCCTGGGTTTCCTTTGTGTCGTCGTCGTCGTCGTTTTTAATGCTTTTTTTAAAAGCATTAAAAAAAATAAAAAATCATACCGGCCTCAAACTTTTAAACACGGTTTTTCTCAATCACAGAAAGCTATTAGATGCTATTACAAGACTTGAAATAAGTCATAAGGACTACTTATTTCTGTTTTGGAGCTTGATAGTTGCAATCACTATGAACTGGAATAGAAAAGCATAAAGATTGAAAACATCTAGCTTGTATTCCACAGAAAAATAACAGTATACAGGTGAACGCGAGAATGATAAGTAAACAACAGGGTTGGGTATTGACAGATTTCACAATTTGATTAGATTCCCATTCAAAAGCTCTTGATTCAATATAGATTCATTTGTATATATACAGTGCCCTCCATAATTATTGGAACAGTAAAGACAAAATTGCTCTGTTGGCTGTGGAGTCGAGACATTTGCAAATATGATTAAAAGATGAATATGAGACAAAACTACAGAATGTCACATTTTATTATTAGCCGTTTCAACATGTTTTACCAAATAAAAAGAACAGCACTTTTAGAGTTCATCCCACTCATTGATGTGAGCATAAGTATTGGGACAGTTGAACATAAGGCAGATATAAAAGATTAAAAGCTATTATTTAGTTGCAGATCCCTTGATCACAATCACAGCAGTGAGTCTGTGACCCATAGACATCACCAGACTCTTGCTCTCATCCTTTGAAAGACTTTTCCCAGCCTTTAATGCAGCCAATCCCAATTGTTGCTTGTTTTGGGGAGTTTCTGCCTTTACTCTCAACTCTCAGCTGGTGAAATTCATGTTCAATCAGATTTAAATCTGGAGATTGACTTGGGCAATCTAAGACTTTCCATTTCTTTTCTCTTATAAATTCCTTGACTGAACTGGCAGGGTGTTTTGGGTCATTGTCCTGATGCAATATGAAGCACTTCCCAATGAATCTGGTGGCATTTTCTTGAATATTGGTAGGCAAGATGGTTTTGTATCCTTCCAAATTCATTCTGCTACTGTCATCATACATTAAGTCATCAGTAAAGTTGAGAGGGCCTGTTCCAGAGGCAGCCATGCATGCCCATGCCATGACCCCACCTCCACCATGCTTTACAGATGAGGCTGTATGCTTGGGATCATTGCAGTTCCCCTTTTTTCTCCACATTTTTGCTTTCCCATCACTTAGATAAAGGTTCATCTTTGTCTCATCGGTCCATAAACACAGTACCAAAACTCTTCTGGCTCACCTTTGTGCTTTTTTGCAAACTCTAATCTTGCCTTTCTATTTTTGGTGCTGGTCAGAGGTTTGCATCTTGCTGTGTAGCATCTGTAATTCTGTGTCAAAGTCTCCTGAGGACAGTAGATTGTCAGAGCATCACCCCAGCTTTCTGAAAGTTGTTGGTGATTTTACAGACACGTCTTTTAGGATTCATTTTCACAGCTTTTATGATTTGTCTGTCATCAACTACTGTTGTTTTCTCAGCCGATCAGGTTGTTGTTGGTTGCTGGTGTCACTGGTGGTTTCCAAACTCTTGATTTCTCCATGTCCTTTGCTTCTGCTAGAGCTCTAATTGACTTCCTCTTTTCTTTTAGCATCCAAATTGCTTGCTTTTCTCTCAAAGTCAGCTCCCTCATCTTCATCCTGGTTTGTGTGTCATCATCGAATGCAAGATCCAGAATACAGAAGTAATGGATATAACTGATACGACACATTCCCTGCTTTTAATATCTGAAGAATTAATGCAACAGGACACAGCTGATCACTTAGAAAGACCTGAGAGGCAACTGCTCCAATACTTATGCTCACATCAGATAGAGGGATGAACTCTAAAAGTGCTGAACTTCTTAGCTGCTGAAACATCTGTGTGTTGAATCACCCAATAATAAAATGTGACATTCTGTAGTTTTGTCTCATATTCATCTTTTAATCATATTTGCAAATGTCTCGACTCCACAGCCAACAGAGCAATCTTGTCTTTACTGTTCCAATGCTTATGGAGGGCACTATATATATATATATATATATATATATATATATATATATATATATATATCAGATACAGTACCTACAAGTCAAATAGTCTTAATAGCAAAAAATAAATAAATAAATAAAAAATAAACTAAAGCAGTAAACTATTCAGTGAACCCTATCAGTTGGGACATGACTATAAAGGGTTAAAAACAACCTAATTATAAATTTCAGTTGGTTTGGTGTAACAATCAAGACTATCAAATTACATTGTAAACATTTGAATATATATAGTTTTTATATTTAATATTACTATTTAATTTCATATTTTGTATTATCAAGTCAAGTCAAGTCTGCTTTATTGTCAATTCTTCCACATGTACGGTACATATATACAGAGACCTGTACTGTTACTCTCAGACCCTTGGTGCATACAGTTAACATTTAAGACACTGACAGTAGACGTTCAAATATGGACAAATTAATTAATTTCAGTAAGTTGTACCGTTTCATTAAACACCTTCTGATGTTCATTACTGTTTATTTTGTGTTATAACTAGTAATAATGAGGAAGAAATGATCGTTCACATGCTGATTAAACTCAAGCAGATACCGCAACCATTCACATCATATTAAAGAGCAACAAAATGTTGGAATTTGAAGCTGAGACTTTGTCAAAGAAGAAAGTACAAATCTTATTGCAATAATTGGATGGCAGACGGGTTACAAATACTTTTTTAGTGAAACAGACTAAACGATCAATCTTAGGATTTAAGAATCAATACAGAGATCATTAAAAGTGTCAACCCAGCCCAAGTAAACAATAGAAACTTGATTTTTGTGTGACCTATTCCTTCTGTTTAGTGCAACATTAGTACAATAGCAGGCCCGATTTATGGAGGATTTTTTCCATCACTCGGCATTCCTGTAATGAAAAATCTGTTATAACCACAGGCACACAATTACGTTTCTCTGAACTGTAAAGTGGCTTTAACCTCAAACAAACCTCAAAATCAGCAGCCTTTGTAGCGAGCGCTTATAAATTCGTGACTTAATCATGACTAAATATTAAATCTGACAGTGGCTTCCGTCTTCTCGGTGGATAGCACCAAATAATCAAACGAAGCTGGCAGGCCCACAAAGTCATTTCAAGTTTTGTGAGACATGTGGACACCAAATCCGAAGCCTGCGACCGTCTGTTAAACTCTCACTGCGTGGAGCAATAAAGGTCCATGTGCCAGCAAGCGCCTGGCACGGCGGCTCCATATGTGTGCCCTGTTGCCCCTGCCGTGTGGTTTCAAACCAGATCGCTGTGTCTGTGTGCTGTAAAAGGCCTGTTTATTTGTGTTTCTCTCACGTTTAATGGCTGCCTCCGAGGCCTTCTTTCATCCCAAGAGCTGGGTTCTCCTCCCCCCGCCGCTCTGCGCTTCAAGAGACGACAGTTGGAGTGCTGTGGTGGTGTAGGAGTAATAAAAAAATAATAAGGCTCAAACGTTGATCGATGGCTTTAATTTAAACATCATACATGTGTTATTTTTGGTCCATCAGAATTTATTACGCTTGCACTTTCCGTTTTATGACACTCAATGTATGCGTATACGCGAGCTGACATGAAAGTTAAAGCAATCAGCTCCTGCCTATGGATCGAAGGAGGAAGGAGCTATTACACAGTCATTAGGTGTCACGTTGTCAAGCACTAGTGATATATGCTATACTGTTCGCATGCTGGAGTTATGGGATTCAGAGCATTAAGATGACTACTGCAGGCTGGGAATTTGTTTTGTAATGTGATGTTAATTAGAGTGCTTGTACGGCAGGACTGTTTTGAGATTCGCTAACATGAAGACTTAAAATAGAATTCATTGTATGATATAAATTTCCCATATTTTTATGTTTTCGAAAGAAGCTTGTTTCCGTAATGAGATTAAAAAAAAAAGATAATTTGCGACTTTTTATTTCCCTTTTCAGACTTTTATTCTTTCAATTCTGAATTATCTTTTCTCACGACTGCTAGAAATAAAGTCAGCATTGCGAGATATAAACTCAGAATTGCAAAACATATTTAAAAAAAATGCAAGAAGTTAACACAGAATTCTGAAAAATTACAAAGAAAATTGTTACGTTACATTAATTAGAGAGCTTGTATGACAGGGCTGTATGCATATTCACTTTATTTATTTACTTATATTTTTGTTTCTTAGGTATTCCTAAGTCTGCATTTATCTGAGCAAAGATACAATACAAATAGTAATATTGTGAAATATTTCAAATTAAAATAATTTCTGCAACGAGATGAAACAAAAACTAATTGTGACTTTTTCCTCAGAATTGTGAGATATAATCCAATAATTGCAAACTCAAAACAAACTTGAAAATTAACTCAGAATTATGAAATATAAACTCTTTTTTAGTCATATTTTGTATGGAAATTTGTCATTTTCTCATTTTCAGAGTCTGCAGTGTCGACATCTGCATCTAGAACTAAGACGAAACTTTGCATGCCCTCTTCCAAAAACAATGCAACTGTAATGACAATCTAACACAGACGGATTATGACTCACAAATGCAAGGAAGCTCAAAATTAGATCAAATGTATGAGTTTAACGTGGACAATGTGGTATGGAAAGTTTGCTTCAGAAGTGGGCATGGAGAAACAATTAGCTAACCACTGGTCCGCCTGCGCCATCACAGGCAACGGATGAAATCAATCCTGGCAACATGCATGAGGGAACATGAGGGAAAACACTGTCATGCATTTTAGCGATTGTCTATTTGATCATGAAAAGACCAAAGTGTTAATGCTTTTAAGAAACGTTGAGACAGATATCAGTCTAATCACTCGAAGGATGCGGTTTGAGATGCATTCAAGACGTGACTTGGCGAAGTGTGAATGTCTTTGGTTGTTTAGGCCACATACAGCTCATAAACTTTACATCTCCCCAATGGCATTACATCAGCATTCTGAAGTTTGGGAGTTTTGCAGTCGAAAGATGAGCGAGAAATCATACACGAGATAATATGGATGAAACAACAAGTGAAATTCAAAGACCAAATGTCGGATTCAAAGAATGTTTTCTGAAAAGTTTGACTGATCAAGATGATCTGTATATACTATGTGTAAATAATGTGGACTGTAGATTTTTTGAGTATCAACTTCAATAATAAATCTATGGGAGTTTATTATGGTATTATCATCCACCATGCGGATATTGTACATGATCCTCCAGAAATCATTCTAATATACTGATTTGCCACTTAAAAAAAACATTTCTGATTACTATAAATGTTGAACACAGTTGTGCTGCTCAATTTTAGGGATCGTTAATGAATGGTAAGTCATTTCTTCTCAGTTTAAGATAAAATGATTAATTTCTGCACAGAATACTAAAAACATCTGGGGTCAAAGCTGCCAGATATGGTTTTAAGTAAACTGAATCTGAACTTGTTTGTTGCATATTTGCAAGTTCTAGAAACCAACATTTTTACGAGTACAGTTACAAAACATGCAAACAGATGATTCTGCACAAAATAAAGTATATAAAAACACCCTACACACAGATCAAACAATACCACTAAAAGTATTTCTCACAGACTCAACAATTCTCCACGGACTTCTGTGCACTGGTCATTCGCTAATATATGAACTTGCAGCGGTCAGTTTACGTCATCGGGGAGCTCCGCGCCAAGACAGGAAAACAACTGCATTATTTCCCAAAGAGCATCTATGTGCTTTTCTCTCCAAGAGTGCTTGAGCAGTGGGTTCAATGGAAAATACTCGACCCCGAAAAATTCCAGTTAATGCGCAACGCCGCTTCCATCCCCGCAGCGGAGTGAGATCCCAGAACATTCACTGCGCCGTTAATGCCTTTTCATTGTTTCGTCGATGATTTGTTTGCTTATTAGGTCATAAAATTATTACAGAGAAGTCTAATCACAGGTCACGTATGGATTATAGTGCCACGCTAAACTGTATTCAGCCAGGGCCTATTTAGTCCTAAAACCATCAATTATTGGAATGAAAACCTAATACAGTCCAGATGTGTCTTGCTGGGTTTCAGAGAAGCTGTACTGAACACAGATTCTTTCATCCTTTCTAAGTATCAAACTGATCAGACTAGTACGAGGTTATGGCTAATTATGGTAAGTTAAAGTAAATAACATGCAAAGCTTCCTCAAACAGGATTGCATTAAAACCCAAATCAAACCATGATACGGCTTAAAGTAGTTATGCATGATTTTGTTAATGCTATTATTTCGGTCCATATTACATAAATCAATACACTGGAACAATCTGACCGGTCTGAAGATCACAGATAGAATCTAGACTTGTGATACAGACATGATCATTTTATTTTGAGATTTTATTAAGGGATAAAAGGCTGTTTCGAGAGACCTCCCATCCACTTTTTCCCTCCGTGCAAATGTGTCACTCTAATGAATTCAATGAATCACATTTACAATAGTTTACAACTCTGATTGCACTGTAATCCAAGTTGGAATTTGATCCAAACGCTTGTCTAAACCAACCTCATTATATTTCTTACAGATGGCCCACTTAAGCTCCTGTTACATCTAATTGCAACCGTATGAATTCAATGTGTCATGAATGCATCTGTTCAAAGCGCTCGAGATTTTGACCTGCCAGGTGTTTTTGAGGTTTGGGCACCGATGTATGAGTCCGGTTCGGGATTGGTATCGACATCGCGCATTCCTCTTTTTAGTTGCTTATGCATCCTGGTGGGGGGGGGGGGGGGTTCTCCATTTTTGTTGATCAAAAGATAACGAGATGATGAGAACATCATGTTGAATGAAACCGGCTAAACCTTTTTCTCCATCTGTCCAAGTTTATTCCTTGCTTTCATTTTTCTTTTCCACACGAGTGTCAAATCGGCTTTCACTTTCTTTTGATACTAAGGCAGCTTATATGAAAGGATTAATCCACATGGACCTGGGAGATGGATATGATAAAAAAAATACACGAAGGCAGCTTGTCAGCATTGCATGTGGTCATAATGAACCGAGATTCTGAAGAAAGAGGTGCTGGGACTTTTTGTGTTGAAAAAGCGGCATGTGTTGGGCCAACAACATTTGTATTTCATCAGGGTGACAAACAAAACCCAAGCACAACCATTTTGTCTCTCTATTTTGATACGTATGATCCTTAGAGTCTTGTGGAGGTTAAATTAGAAGCAGACACCTCCGGCGAAGCTCATTTGTCCGTCTGTGTGTGGCGCATGGCTTTGATTGCATCTCTAGGCTCTCTAATGACGATGGCTTATCTCCGGGCTGAACGTCTGACAAACACTGCTATGCTCAGGTCACGAGGAAGTGTTCACCGCACTCCTCTGGATGAAAGCGAATGGGAAATGTTCCAGGCCTGCGAGCTCATACGTCTCCACGTTTGATTTTAGCTCATTTCCTCTGCTTTGACGGCACATGCGCTGGATGTTAGCCTCATCAAGGAGCTTGTGTGGTGGTAAGAAGATATACATATAAAAAGGTGAACTAGGGTGATGGGTATCTGACTGAAAAAAATAAAAAAATCTGTATTTGGGTCAATGACATGAGCTCATTCATTGCGTCATCTATTAATTTGATTTATTATTAATAATAATATTATTTAATATGGTTGGTTATTATTACATTTCTTTGGTTTTGAACAGCTGGTATTTAATTAGTTTGATTTATTGTTGACTCCTCTTTGTCTGTGAATGGTGCTATATAAATACATTTTACTTACTATATTATTCCTTTATTTTTTATTCTATTCATTGATTTATTTGTGGGATATAAAGTAAAAAATGTCCGAACTGTCCTAATACTCTACAAATAAAAGTCTCAGTAAAAGCACTGTTGTTGTCATCAATTAAAACTATTACATCATTGCCTGTGATTGAAATAAAACTGAAATAGAAATATTACATGAAAAACTAAAAAGAAATAACAAATAGGAATGTTGCCTTGATAGCTAACAAAATAAACTGAAGTACTAAAACTATTCAACTATATAAAGCTGAAATAAGAAAAAACTTATATAGAAATAATACTACTAATATGCAGAAAAGTCATTTGTTTTCATGTCATTTAAAAAACTATGAAAAATGAATGATATTCAAAGTATAAATAGCAATTATAATTGTACAACATATTTAAATATTAAAATGTTAAAATCTAATTTAAATCCTTTTTATCATCTTTGTCACTGACCCATGAAAGCAATAAAGACAACTATTTTAATTTGCTGTAAAACATATAAAATTGTAAATCTGATGGATACATTTATGTATTTAACTTCTCCATGACTTAAGAGCAAAACATTAAGAAATAGAGAACACATGTTTGTTTGGTTTCATTAGTCATGTCAACAAGACTAACGGCCCAGAATAATAAAAAGCCAAGCATAGACATACTGAAAAAAAAAAGCTCTTCCAATGAAGCATCTGAATGCATGCCAACCCTGTGAGGAAGATTTACATATTTGTCCAGTGGAAAATGCAAGTGGAAGTGTTTTTTTTCTTTCTTTCTATGAATTCAAAGCAAGTGCGTTTGATATATGTTCCTAAAGAACATAAAATATATTCAAAATCTCCAATGTCTATCAACTATAAAGCTTGAGTTTGTATTAAAATGGCCCTGGCTGAGTTTTCTGGACAGACAGCCACTGTTTCCCAAGACGGCAACTGATACTTCCTATTACATCTCCAAAGGCCTACAGGCAACGAACAGCTAGCTAGAGTAAAGCCCCAGAGAAGCTCCTGAGGTTAGGCCATACTGTTGAAACATCCAATTTACCGCACACATTTCTTGGGCCTTCCGTTTTAAACCCAACGACATTACAAACAGCCCAGAGACGGCTGTGTTGACCTTAGCTGGGCTCAGATGGGAGTGAGGAACGAGCGGGAACTCCTGCGTCAGCCCTGATCAAGTGTTTCGCAGCTTCTCACCTCTCATTACCAAAGGAGGAACCGGGGATGATTCTGTCTAAGCCAGCAACTGAATGTGTGTCTTGGCACGAGGCTCGGACTTTACAGATGACTGGAAGACAGCTGTCTGCGGAGGCATCGGCGTAACAGCAGCACGCTGAAGGAAACAGGTTAAGGTGCGTTGAATAAGGAAGCTCTACTTTTGATTAATGACTGTCTAAACATCATTTGATTTCGTTGCATACTTCAAGACAGTCCGAGACTGATCTGAATGATGGAAAGGAAACCCCTCTAGCTTTGGGGGATCACATGTGTTATTTGACAATGCACTTGTCAGCAAGGCATGAGTGAGCAGATACATCCAACTTTACAGGCATTAAAAGAATTCAAGGTCTCTCATCATCGGCCAATTCCAGAAAGGCTTCTAAACTCATGATGGGATCCATCATTTATTGATGAGATATGTGATGAAAGAAACCACATATGCACTTCTATCGATGTTTCAGGTAGTCTTGAGCCAATCTGGCTCCAACATAAAGTGGAATTTGACAATAAAAAATGCTGCTAAATCAGCACTGAGAAAAGCGTTGAGATATTCATCATACTTATGCCCAATGACTGTCAACGTTTGGAGTATAGAATGACCATAAAGTCTACACAGTAACAAAAGCCGACGAGGCAAGTACATTTCGAAAGCAGAAAAGGTACAAAACAAATGTTGCTCAGGGGAAAGGGAGGGAAAGCCCTCCGTCAAGCTGAACTTCCTCAAGTCAGCGTGCCCAAGAAAACAAAAATGGCTGAATGTGTCCAAGAGGCCATAGCAAAGACAGGATCTGCCTAAAGTTTACACAGGTGGGATTCTATTCAGCCATGTGGTTGGCAAAGAGAAAGGCAGACTGGGCTAGGAAAGTGTGATAAAGTCAAACTGAGATAGACAGGGAGATACTGAGAAAGGGAAGACAGTGGTGATGTAACAAAAACAATTATGAGGAAGAATTACTGATTCATTGACAAAGTTCACTGGATGAGAATTGGTTGGCCCATGGATTCTGAAGGCCAAGCGGTAACATGTGGTTTCACCCTTTTCTATGCTTTGAACAATAAAGTCTACAAAAAAGTAAAAACTATACACTAGGGTCAGCAACTTTATCCATTCAAAGGGAACTACAAACATGACAACACAAAAAGTATAAAGTGGTAAAAATATCAACAAACAAACAGATTCTCTAGAATGCATTAGAGCCAGGGGGTGAAAACATTTGAACAGGATGAAGATGCGTACATTTTTATTTTGTTTAAATGTCATTTTTCATTTAGCCAGGGGGCACCTCATGCACCCAAGCATGAGGTTGTATACATCAGGACTGAATTCAGTTTAGGACCTGTAGAAACAGACACTAGATTTAGAGACAGGAGTGTGATTTCTGCTGACACTTTTTAACCAATAATAATAGTAATTATTCAACTTAATTTTCATAGATATGATAGAATTTAGGGATGTAACGATTACCGGTTTGACGATAATTCATGAAAAAATTCCCCACGGTTAGTATTACCGTTTCATATTTTAATTATCATTAAAACCATATTCGATCTGAACAACACACGATAAATAAATACTGTCCAGCATAAAGTTACAGTCTCAGAGCGCGCAGAGTAGTTTCGTTTTGAGTGAAAATAGGGCGGAAAAGCTGGGAGGTTTTAAAAGATTGCTAAAAGTGCTACACAAATGAATATATGAATTAATTAATTATATGAATGTACCTCTGAAGGTTCTGACTGTCTTCAAAAACGATTCGATGGCATTTTGTTTTCGCTCCATGTAATACCTAATAAATTAGTGTTTTAATCCCAATACAGAGTTTACGGGAAACAGCTGTAATTCAGGTTTTTCCACATAAAGCGCCAAATTTGCATGCCCTGCTGTAAATTTTGACCAGTTGATGAAAAACAAGCTTATGTGGATTCTACACATTTAAACAATTCAGATAAGTTATCTAGAACTATTGATGGAGCAGATAAAATACATAATCATTTATTAATCAATTATCATTTTGACAACCCTTTTCTTTATTTAAAGGCTGAAATGTGAGGTTTACCTTTATATGAAAGCTTTATTTGAACATTTACAGTAGATATTTGAACGTTGTCAGTCTAATTGTCATTTAAAATCCGAACATCATTGGTAATATTTTAGTGATTATGCAAACAAAAATAATTGTATTTGCCGTTTATTGATTTATAAATATAAAACTTGAAGTGATTTATGTGTCGGTACTTTTTGAACATCTCCAGCACATTTTAACAATACCGTGATAAACCGTGATAATTTTGGTCACTATAATCTTGATAAGAAATTTTCATACCGTTACAAGCCTAATAGAATTATATAATTATCATAGGCATACACTTGGCAAATTGGTCTGTTTCTGTTCCTACCATGTGATTGTGTGGAGAAAGTCAATAGCTCTCTTCAGCAGTAAGTGACTATCTGTGCTGCCCTGATTTACTTCAAAGAAAGTTCCTTTGAAATCTCCAATTACATGCTGAGATTGTCTTCTCTGAACCCATGACAGAGATTTTGTATCCAAGTAGGACATATCTTTTGTTAATCCTGGAACGTAACGTAACTGTCAAACACAGTCCTAACCTATCCCTAACCCCAATCCTATTCATTAACTGATCCTAAAACCCGACTGATCTGATTGGTTGACAGAGATGTGGTTCAAAGACCAACGAGGATGCTGATCTAAAAACCTACTTTGCCCTACTTGGCAAAATCATGATAAGTGTTCCACATCACCCATGACAATCTCAGAACTAAAGGCCGATGGTGGCGTAGCCCCTTATTTATACACGGGCCACACTGAAATGTGTAAAATATAAAAGATATGGCCCAAAACTGTGTTTAGACTCCAAACCCAAGTATTCAATATGAGCTTTGGTATGTGTTTACTTCTAACAACAAGGCTACCTAGTGTAATTCAGCAAAATATTAGTATTAAAAAAGTTATTGGGCAGTTTAAAAAGGCATAAGACCAATTCTGTTCTTATTTAATGGAGAGAAACCTTTGTGCCTCATTTAGAAGGAAACAATATTATTTATGCCGACATTACAAGACAGTACAAAGGTAAATATTGCACACTTCATAACTTAACCCAAGAGTAAAGACAGGGGTTTGGCGTATAAAAGAGAGCATAATAAAGAGACCAAGCAGAAAAGCATGGTTTATGATGCTGGAAGGGAGAATTAAGGGATGTAATTTTCTGATAGCCTTGCAACTGACGCTTAAGATTGTCATAACTGTATCATAAAGTTTCTCAAACCTATACTTAGGACATTTGTTATGCGGCAGAACCATATAGGTGGGATTTTTTTTGAGCCAGTAAGCAACAATCTAAAACATCCTAGCAACACCTTAGCAACCACCCTGAACACATCAACATAATAAAAACCATTCTGTCGTATGCACGTTCACGAGAGAGTGGTGTTCCAGCAGATGATGTAGGCGAGAACCAAGTCTACTCTTGGCTTACATCGAAATCCTCCAGCATTTTTCCTTACAAATCCTAGTTTTGTACTTCTAATTCGTGACCGGGGTGTTGTTTTGCTCTCTCCTCTGTGGATCCGCGTTTGTCACTTCTCACCGGAGTTTACGCTAAGCTTACGTCATCCACTGGAACGCCACTCTCTCATGAACATGCATACAAACAGTTAACAGAAGCTAGAGATTACGGTTTATAAAGTTTTAAATATGGATATTTTGATTAAACAAATGCATCGCTTTGCTTCAGAAGGCCTGTATTTACCCCGGAGCCGTGTGGAGCACTTTTTATGATGGATGGATGCACTTTTTGGGCTTCAAAATCTTGCCCACAATTCACTGTCATTATAGAGTTTGAAAGAGCTTTTTTATATAACTCCTAGTGTATTTGTCTTTAAGAAGAACGCCGTATGCACCTAAGCTGGCTTGAGGGTGAGTAAATCATGTGGTAATTTTCATTTTTTGGGTAAACAATCTCTTTAAGAACTACGTCAACAAACAAAAGTTTAAAAAAAGGATCAAAACAAAAATAGTGAAATGAAACAAAACCTAAAACAAAACAAACAAACAAAAAAAGTAGAGAAATTACACTTGAAATCAACAAACAAAAATAAAATAAAATAAATTAGCAGTAATAATAATAATAAAAACATCAAATCAAATCAGATCAACAACAGCAAAAATAAATAAATAAATAAACAAATAAATCGAGTGAACTGAAACCTAAAACTAACATAAAACAAAATACCAAACAAAAATACCATTCAGAACAATTTAGCAACTGCTTAGCAACTAGGGATGTCAACGATTAATCGACGATCGATTAATTGTCTATAAGCGATGTAATGGATAAAAGCTATCGATGGTCGATTAAGCAGTTTAATTTTGGGGTGCGTGCGGCTCATGCGCAAAACACGTGCAAGCGGCTGTGAGTGACGGTGAAGGGGAAAATAATTTACTAATGTACAAACTACGCTTTTAATGTGATCCAAACTTTAAAAGTACATTAAAACAGATACAATACAAAGTTCTTTTGTATTGAAATGTAGTAATAAGTCATGTTCAATTATAATTTCCCTAGATAATTGTTGCATATCGGGCACTTCCCTTTGACAGAGCTGCGCACGCGAGCAGGACAGATATAGACTATTCATTCATACAACTTGTTAATTCATTCCTACGACATATTAATTTGTGGCCACTGTCTGGGTTTCATTAATTTATCCCTAGAAAACCCATTAACTTAAATGTGGGAACAATTTAAGTCATAGTAACGAATTCTTAATTCATGGCCACGAAATCTTTCATTTCCCCTCGCATGTTTACAACAGTAAGAGATGCGAAAGTGAAGCGATTAAAAGCGAACAACAATTAAATAAACCTGCGAATCTAGAGGGTGAAACAGTGAGGATTTGGGAAAAGAAACAATAAACAATAAATTCGTGACCATCCGGCAAAACAAAGCCGCACCTTGATGTTAAATGTATGCGCTCGAACTGCATGAATCCAAAAGCATGGTCGCGATCAGGGCCGGATTATGGCGTTTTGAGTGGAACACTCTAGCACCTTGTTCAGGAAATAAAACTAAAACACATCGGCATCTACGGATAAAGGCTCTGTGAACCAATCATAAAAAAAAACAAGCATCTTGCATGGTATAGTGTTTCACACAAGATTTTAGTAGTATTCCAATATTGCTAACATTGTTCAGAAAATGATCTGATAATTTGATATGATATTGTTGCACTTATGTGCTAACACAGAGCTAAGGACTTCCTTGGATATCTTTTAAATGCTAAAGAGGAATTTCAAGCTGAAGCTACTACTATCTTCAGCTTAAAGTGTCATAGCTCTGCCTTCAGGCAATCCATGTCCCGTCGCTATTTGGATACATGTGTGAAAGGCATTTTGTCTGAAAGAACAAATCATCAACAATGACTAAAATCTCACTAAGACCAGAAATCAGACTGGAGGTTGAAAAACCGCTTTCAAGCATACAGAACTGGTTTTCAGGCCAGATGGTAAGTCGACACTGTCTGCGTTTACATGGTGTACAGTAATTTAACTGTTGACCTGATTTTTTAAAATAATACATCATTGTGAATTATAATTTTTTTTTTATTGCAAGGGTTGCTTATGCAGTAAAACTCTCACATTACCATTTACCGTACTGTGTGCACTATATCATGTTGTATCGTGACTGTGGAGTTCCCCATCCACACTTACCAGCAATATTTCTGTTATGCACACTGGAATAGCCTGGTGTACAAATAAGATTACTATGTCTTCAAAATATGAATGAATTGTCAGATGCAGTGGCATGGTGCGCTTATAGGTACACAATTTCAATAACTGTTTCCATTCACCAATTTTTATGCATATTTTGGAATATCCCATAAAAAACTACTGGATGAAAACAGCAAGATGTGCATAAATTCTAAAAATGTACACAAAAAAAATATGCACATTTAATTAGGATAAACTTTTTATCCGATAAGAAAAAATGTGCATACCCTACGATGGAAACACATTTAGCAAATAAATTCCTCTATGCGCATTGAAAAAGTCACGTGACTTTGCGCTAAGAGATGGGATAACTTGACTAGCAGCGGACCGATCTCATTCACTGCATTTATATGTTGTTATGTCATTCTGAAATGCCTGTCGTCAAAGTATTTCTGTATAATTGTCTTACACTACTGCGTTCCCAAACAGCTGGCATCCACATTTATTGTTTTTTGCCTGCTCGCTATGAGGCGCAATAATCATATATGAAAATTATTATATTCAGTGGTTTCTCCAAGTTTTCTTAGTGATATTTAATGCCAGTTTACCAGGAAGTGACGATTTT
This sequence comes from Barbus barbus, assembly GCF_936440315.1. Classification (NCBI taxonomy): domain Eukaryota; kingdom Metazoa; phylum Chordata; class Actinopteri; order Cypriniformes; family Cyprinidae; genus Barbus; species Barbus barbus. Next base: position 3,226,445 of record NC_136724.1, read on the forward strand.
GTTCTCTTTGACTTGTTGGATGGAAACGGCGCTTTATTCGCAAATGTTTTATGCGATATTCCAGTTTTGCGCATCTTTGGATGGAAACATAGCTAATCTGGTCTGTGATAAGATCTGTTCCCGTTCTCCCTTGCTTTCCTTTTATTTTCCGGTTTGCTCTCTACTCTAGTAAAGTTAAAAGTCAATAAACAACAAAAAGTTAAAAATTCATTGATTTCGTTATGCTAAACACAACCTTAATTGGGTTAAGGTACCAAATACTTGTATTTCACACAATTTTCCATGCTCCAACAGTCTTATTTGGACTATACTGACAAAGGGTAAATGTTGCATATTTCATATGATAAACCCAACATGTTATTCCATCGCTACACATGCTAATAAAGCTCAAAAAGTTCAGACAAAATTGAACAAAATATTCCATTCCATTCGAAGGTGGACTTGAAGCTATCCTTAAGGGAACAGAAGTGTAATGAACCATATAATTCTGTAAGTAATCTTTGAAAAGGAAGCATGTAGTATCATCTGAGTAGTAGGCCACAGTACGGCCAGTCCTCTCAGATGTTTTTCCCCTCACAATTACTCTTTTATTAACATGTAAACCGCCTCTTTCTGTAGAAATGGGACAATGTTGCATTTCAAAATACATTGTGTGACAAGCCACAGCACGCTGCTTCAAACAAAGAACAGACTAAAGCAATAAAATATAATATTCAAACAAAATTACTTCACTCGCGTCGTAATCGCTCAAGACATATTGTGTAACAGCCTAGACAAGAAGTCTTGCCATCTGCTCACTGAGGACACCTAAGGCTTGTGATATCGATACCTCTGTGAACAAATCCATATGTAACACTTGATGTTCGATGTTTTGATGTCAGGTTTCATTTCTCTTCTTTTGCACAGATGACAGTTTGGATTGGGTCACACTGTGGCTAAATATCAGATCATGATATAAGATATTAAGGGGTCAGATTGTACATTTTGTTGTTATATAATTTTTTCCCCTGAGGTTTACTTAGACATGTTAGTTGTTATTTTTTTCTGTAGCAAACACAATCGTACTGTATTTCATTTTGAGATTTGAAACCTTTCTCTGACCTGTATGTCCCCCCCCCCCACTCCCGAACCTTTTAGCAACATCCTAACATTAAATGTTTCCACAAAATGGCAGATGATACACCGGTTTGGTATCCTTTACCTCATTTCACTCTTGTAAGTTCTGGCATTTAGGAATAATAGCATTTATATCCTGTTTTCCTCTCGTTACCTCACCAAGACTTGGTGTATCATATTTTGATTCATGGGATTCATTGGTCTTACAAAGTTCAGAACGGGTCGTATTTTCAACTTGGATTCAATAAATGCTCTTTTTGGACTGGAAAGGATGTTTTGAGGTCTCAAAGTTACCACATACATCATATTATCTCAAAAGTTCAAGATACCATGAAAAAGCCACTTGAAGCTTTCTATATGCCATTTTGAACAACTGGTTTGTCAGCAACAAGTGAAATACTGATGAAAATCACATTAAATCCAGAACTCGCTGACACACAGCTGCACTCACATACATTCTGTGCTGGATTCTGGCAAAGGCGGTTAGGTTTGTTTGAGAATGCAAATGCACAGCGAGCTGTGGAGGTGAGCTCAGGACAGGAGTCTGACCCAGATACAGGGAAAACTCTGAAGCAGATCTTTCTGGGAGGCACTCCTGGAGTTTCACAGACCGGCCACAGTTCAATGAATGTGCAGTACACTGAAAAGAACAGATGACGGTGGACTCATGATGGTCCACTTTCACCTACAAGAAGTGTAATGTAGGGCTGTCAATCAACTACGCTCGTAATTAATCGGAAAAAAAAGAACTCTACTGTTTAAAAATTTGGAAACAGTCCACATTTTTTACTTTTATCCATCAAGAACACATTAAACTGATTAAAAGTGATATAGTTTAGACATTTATAATGTTATAAATGTGTTTTGAATAAACACTATTCTTTGGAACTTTCTATTTTTCAAAGAATTCTGAAGATAAAAACAAAAAATAAATTTTATAGCAACAGTTTGGACAGGACCCTTTTCTATTCTAGCATGACAGTGTCTCTGTGTATAAGACACGGTTCAAAAAGGCATGATTGATTGAGTCAGTGTGGAAGAACTTGACTGGTCTGCAGAAAGCCAAGTCCTGATCCCAGCTGAACTCCTCTGGTGTGACTTTAAATCAGGACTTGGCTTTCTGCAGACCAGTCAAGTTCTTCCACACTGACTCAATCAATCATGTCTTTTTGAACCGTGTCTTATACACAGAGACACTGTCATGCTAGAATAGAAAAGGGTTCGGTCCAAACTGTTGCTATAAAATTAGAAGCACACAATTCCCAAGAATATCATTATATGCTTAAACATTAAGATTTGTACTCATAGAAATGACTAAAGTAGTCAGACCTATTCATTAGAAGGGGGTGACCCAATACTTTTGGCAATATAATGTATATATATATACATATATATGTGTGGTGTGTGCGCGTGTGTATATTAAAGTCTTTGTCAATAGTGTAACATTTTACTGTTTTTTTTCAGTGTCTCACACCATGAGCTTCATGTTATGTGTGTGTCTTTGTCATTTCCCATTATTTTTCATATAATACAAATTTCACTCACTTGTCAGCCTATAAGCAATCATATTACAACTGTTATGTCATGATTTTGTACAGTGCCTATAAATAGTATTCACCTCTTTTAAAATTAAAAAAAAAATTCTCTCTAGAGGATTGATAATGATCAGCAAAACAATATTCTTTCATGTCAAAACTATTTTCTACATTCAAAATGAATTACAATCAAACAAAACATCTGTTTACACACATTTTTCCCTTTTAAGTCAGCATGTAGTAGATGCTCCTCTGGCAGCAGTTCCAGCTTTGAGTCTGTAGGTTTTTATCATAATCGCACGTCTGGCCACTGCAGTCCCCATTCATCTTTGCAGAACTGCTCCAACTCAGTCAGGTTGCATGGAGATTGTGAGTTAACAGCCTTTTTCAAGTCCACCCACAAATTCTCAATTGGATTGAGATCTGACTTGGCCACTCAAGGACATTAACATTGTTTTTAAGCCATTCCTTGGGCTTTATACTTGGAGTCACTGTCTTGCTGGAAAACAAATTTTCGCAGAAAGTCACAGGTGTCTTACACACTCCATCAGGTTTCCGTCCCATTTTTCTGCATTCGCTTCACCTTTTCTGGCCTGCATGCATCCCCACGGCATGATGCTGCCACCACTAGGACTCAGAGTGGGAATAGTTTTTCTCTGACGATGCACAGTGTTTAACTTACGCCAAACATGGCATTTGCTTTGATGGCCAAAAAGCTCAATTGTGGTCTCATTGGATCATAAAACCCTCTTCCAGATGGCTTCAGAGTCCACCACATGCCTTCTGGAAAACTGTAGGCGAGATCTCATATGACAACAGTGGCTTTGTCTTTGCTGCTTTGCCATAAAGCTGTGACGGGTGAAGTGGGCAACACTGTTGCATGCTCATTTTCTCCAGTCATGTAACTGCTTCATTGGTGTCTTGGTGGCCTCTTTTTGAGGACAGCCTGCACTAGGTAGATTTACAGCTGTGAGCATACTCTTTCCATTTGTTAATTATTGATTTAACTGTACTCCAAGGGATATGGTGTAAGTTCTGCCATAACACTGACTCACCAGAAGTTGGACCGTCCAGATAGATGTGTATTTATACAACAATCAATTGAAACCTCTTGAGTACACACAAGTGAACTATTTATGTGACTTCTAATAGCAATTGGCTGCATAAGGGATGATTTAGATGTGTGGGGGGTAAATACTTATGAAATCAATTATATTGGAATTGGATTTTATAATCACAAATATTTTGGATAATTTTGAGATCTGCTTTCACTTTGACATTATACTTGATTTCTGTTCAAAAGCGGTGAAAATGCTAAGTTAAGTCCAGGCAATTTAGATTATCCAGCTTGGAAATTCAGTTTTGTTTTTTGCTTTTCCAACAGTGCAGTCCTCCATCAAAGATAGCAGCATCATTGAATAAATAAATAATTAAACGCAAGAAAAATGCACATTTTGCCCAATCTATGATACACTGAAAAACATGATTTTTGCTGCTTGTTCAATTTACTTCATTTACATGAGCTTTACAACTTGTTTTGATAGAAGACACAATTGAGTAACATTTTATCACAATTTACTTCTATTGTATGCAGTCCACGTAAAAATGCAAATTGAAAATTGTTGTTTCATTCAGTGAACATAGCTATGATATTGTCAGTGCAGTGATAAAAGAAAACATCAAATTAAGGAAAAAAATTATTTTACACCTTTATAAATTAGTAAAATTAAAAAGTATCTTTTTATTGATTTTTCTTTATTTAGCTACAGTAAGTGGATTGTACTTAATTCCATGTGTGAATGCAAGAACTCGCAAAGGAAAAACTGAGTAAAATTAACTTAGAGTAGTACATCTGCAGTTAAGATTTGCCAGATGATGAATCCCTTGTCTGAGATGCTTTAAAAACGTTGTATTAGTTCTACGCCCTTCAAAGCATATTTGTGGTTTATGAAATCTCTGTTAAGAAAAGCAAGGCTTTGTTTATAATATGATGCAACATCTCTTGAAATTTACCTTGAAATTGTTGGTCAGCTGTAACAAGACTGTCATAACAAAAGCAATAAAAGACAGCAGAGCCACACATCTTACAGCAAAGACCCTGCTTTAGTTTACGATCAGGTGGGTTCTGAGGCTCTTTTTAAACTCTGCCGCGGAATAAAGACGCAAGACAAGAGGCACACGACACTCAAAGGATTGCACAGGTTTTTGGCTTTTATGCAAGCTGCCAAAGTTTGTAACAAATGCTGGTCTGATGAGACGCAATGAGTGGAGTCATACACACAGGATGGGTTCAAAAACAGAACACATTTTTAAAAAAAATTAAAATAATAGACAGCGCTCATGGCGTGAGACGCTGAAAAAAAATGTGCAAGGTGAGTTGCAAAGGTTAAAGATGACTGTCTAGTCCATGTTTACATAGAAATACAATTGATTTGTAAGCTTTGTAAATGGCCCCTTACTGGACTAGGCCTCTACATAGCAGGTGGCCATCAAAGCATGAAGGCATGATAACTAAATAAAATAATTAGAGCATGAACATACTGTCCTGAGAAGTCCTAAGAAGTTCAAGTTTAGGCAAACAGCCCTGTGAAGTTGCCGACATTTGTCAATCAGTAACACAAAAATATGATTTATCAATTTGGTATTCAAATCACTACATAATCTGAACTGAGCTTCATTTACATTCCCCCTTTATTATGGGATTTTGAAATCTGTTATGGTTCCCGCTTTACCAGGTATCTAGTCTTAGTCTAAGGGTACCCACGGTCTGTTCACTGACCATTTGATGGACGATGCACACAAAAATGGTAAAATGTGGCTGAAATCACTATTTTCAATATAAGGGAAAGGGTAAAGGGAAGTGGTGTGTAAGATTCATCCGTTAGACCACAAACATGGTGCAGTGTACAGACAGAGAAGGACAAGGAAAAAAAAAAAAGATAGACATACAAAAGTCAGGAGACTTATAAATACTCCCAATTCTGGATTCCAAACTCAGCTAGAATTATCACTTCAATTTTATTGTTAAGAGTAAAATAATATATTTACCTTAAAAGTTTTGCGTTAGAAAGTTTCTTCATAATTTTATGATGTGACTCAACACTAGCATCTGGTTTACTTCAATTTTACACTGAGTGGGACCTGTAATACATTTTCCACAGCGTGGCTTTGTCACAATGTACTAATATGATCACAACTTTTGCAGCTAACATCTTTATATTTTAGTGAAGAGCGCATTTTCAGTCTGGAAAAAAAAGTTAAAAGTGACCCTACAGTGTAAGAAACCCACAGATCATCCATTTGTCAAACCCAAATAGTCAATAAATCTCTTTGGGCCGAGTTTCTTCTTTCTTTTATTTAGTTCAAAACCACAAAATGTTTCTATAACTCCATGAATTACATTAAAACATTTGCACGCTGCCAAAACCAGAACTCCCTATAGGGTTCAAAACGTATTTGACAGTGACAGGCAGATTTTCGTCCATCTTAACAAATGTCATATGGGCCAAGAATGGGCATTTGGTGTAAGGAAGCATTTTCTTTAATCCATGCTGTGATTAACTATGTTTTGACATGTTTTTCAATTACGAAAGACATGAATCTAGGATGAAATTTTAGTGATTTTCCAAACCAATATCCAAAATCATGTCAAATATCACCCAGGATTAATTTTTTTTTTATTAAAGAAGTGAATGGTATCATCATGTCACAAGCTCATGTGTTTGGACTCTCAAACTCAAAATAAATTGTTAAATTGCAGGTCAAAATGCATCACTGCAAGCTCATTGAGTTTGATTGAGAATAATTAGCAAACAATGGCCACACAGTGAGCAGTGTTCAAGTTCTGGCCAGAGACTCATCAACAGACTGTTCTGAGCAACAAACTGAACTGCCAATCATTATCACAGCACAAAAAGCATGATGGGAAATCTCCCTCCCGTGGCTGATAGGAATCCTTCCTCCCTGTGGGAAAATCAATATTGTTTTGAAATGTAAAGAATGCGGATGCCGGCACACTCATCTCTAATTGTGAATGGATGAAGAATCAAAGCGTGTCTGTTTTGCCCACTCTTTGGAAAAAGCCAGAGTGGACTCTAAAGGTTCTCAGACAGCTTTTGCTTGGCATTCTTGGCACCAGTGTTGTCTTAAACAAACAGTTTAACAGTTCACCTTCACAATGTTCAAAAACCATCTGATTTTCTCGCTTCCACATTAAAGCAAAAATAAAAGGGTTCAGAAGAAATGGTCCATATGACTTATGCACTATATTCCAAATCTTCTGAAGCCATATGCATTCGGATTAAGATTTAAGTGAAAATCTTGACCTTTACCAAAACTAGTTTTTGTATATTCATGAGAGGAAAAAAATTTCCAAAAACTAGCTAGGATGCAATGTACAATTGTGAAAGAATTAATTTTGATGATCAATTAACAAATTAGACTTATTCAGTTCATGTGTTTATATGGACAACTTCAGTCGTCTGTCATTAAAAAAAAAAAATGCATGAAAACAGCACGTCTTCATGTCAATTTTGGGGTGAATTTTTGCTTTTCCATTTTGCTTAAAGGCGTCAAGTCAAGTCAACTTCATTCGGCAGAAAATTACATTGGTAACCAGCAGATGATCTTGAAAAATTAGCTCTTCAAAAAAGATAATGCTGTAAAGACCTTTGCCTCATAAAAAAGCACACGGTGACTGTACAATGCAGTATATGAATAAAAGCCACCTAAACTAATAAATGGCTCATAGCTGATGATTCTCTGACAGAGATGGCTTCCAGAGCAAAGAGGACCTCTATAGACAGAAAAACAGATTACACCTGCAGCACATTACAGTAGTAAAGTATCATCAGCTTAATACTGAAAGAAAATAAGTATAAACAGTAGACCACCATGAACCACACCAAAGGTTTAGTGAGTAACGACTGTAAACAACACAGATGAGCTGAGAATTCTAAAATCTGAAATGTCACTAATTGTGTACCAACCTACATAGACAGCCAGACATAAATTAAGACTGCCAGAGCAACTCTCTGATCTCATATAAATGCAGTGTAAAGTTGACAAAATACGTCAGCTGCAGACCTTTGAGAGCTGCATTCATGAGACAAAATCTGAAAATTTCCCTCAAAACAATCCTGCTGTTCTGATACCTGCAAGACCAGTGGGGGAAATAAGACAAAAAGAGGAGTTAAAAAAAAGGTTTCAAAGAAGTTTGTTGACTAATGCAAATGTTTCCCAGGTGCCTTGTGAAGCAATTGTGAAAACAACAAGCGATGGTTGGGGAGTGTCCAGTAAAGGTCATTCTGGGACAGTTCCCATGAACAACCAAACACTCTCCTTTCTGAACACAGATGGCTTCACATAAGAACAATTATGTGATTTATCACGTGTGATAATTGCTTATCATAGCCAACATCTTGACCTCATGTTCTTACTAATTAGCAATACTCTGTACTAAAGCATTCAGAGTCTTAGTCTGAACTGTAAAAATTCAACTTCTTCAGTGGCCAGGGGTAAAACAATGCATCAGATACTGTAAATACTTGAGGCCTATTCAAACTAGGACAACATTTCTGTGTGACAAACATTTTATTTTGAATGAAATACATTTGTTCAGACTTGTGTGTGTGTTCTAATCTCTTTTCCATCACACCGTGAATAAAGCTGGCCAACCAATAAGACTCATGCTTTTGGTCTTGTGCCCAAGGTTTTATGACTTAGTTGTGCTCACAAACAGACTACTTTTTATAAACCACAGTGAATAGCAGAGGAAGAATCCGAAATTGTCTCTTGTTTCTCTGTACACTTCACTCGTATTGTTGTTGTTTGAAATATACATAAGGAAAATCTGAACAGCAGTCTGAAACACTCCCGTATACACTCCTGAACAAAATATTAAGGCCGGGGGAAACATTACAAGTATTTGTATTTCGCGCTGGTGGATCGTAACCAGGTTGTAAGTACTGCTTCAATATGCCAAAATAAACACGAGCAAAAGACAAAAAATAGAGAATATGCAATTTATTAAAAACTGCATTTAAACTCAAACAGGCTGTTCATCAACTGATCAAAAGTTTAAGACCATAGCCTTAAAAAGTTCAAATCGGCACAAAAATATGTCTTTCATGTCATTGTCCTTCAGGCAGTCACACTGTCATGACCTCCTGATGGCAAAGGCAAAAAGGCTTTCTGTCTTTGAACGTGGCAGGATGGTCGAGTTGCACATGCAAGGACGAGCGCAACACAGTCATTTTACATTTCTTAAAAGATGCTGAGTTATGGGACAAAAAAGGAAAGTGGTAAACCCCCAAAACATTTCACCTGCACTGAGCCGGAGGATCCGACGGACTATCCGTGAAGACACAGGCTGATCCTCAACCCAAATTAAGGCCCTTACTGATGCTGATTGCAGCCCAATAACCATAAGACGGCATCTGCGAGAGAAAGGCTTAAAGGGGTCCTATTATGCTTTTCACTTGTTGAATGTTAGTCAGTGTGTAGTGTGTATGTTTGGGCATAAAAAGATCTACAAAGTTACAAATCTCAAAGTCCACTCCAAAAGGAGATATTTTGTTTTAAAAAAAGTCAATTTTCAAGAACTAAACGAACGGCTCGTTTGGACTACAAAGTTGTTTTCCTGTATTTGTGACATCACAAAAATAAATCCCGCCTACGGAAATTCGAATGGTCTGAGGATGGGGAGAACGCTTGGTTGAGCACTGCACGTTTCAAAATCAAAACCCGGTGCTGGTGTTTTTATATCACTGTATTTCTGATGGAAACCGACTGTTTTCAGAAAATTGTGGATGTTATTTTCATTTCATCTTGCATGTAATGTCAGATAAAGCAGCGTTTGTGAGCGGAGCTCTGCTTTGTGTACAGCTTTGACATTTCTGCTTTGACATTCGTCAAATTTAAAATCCACATTCGAACGCAAAAATGCTGCATTCGAATTTTAAGTGCGTCAGGTAGCCTTATATGTGGCACACAAGATGCGATGACGATGTAGGTGTCGTTGCATTTTAATGCTTTTTTGGTCTATCCAGTTGAACCCGCTGGATGCGGCTCTGCTCATTCCAAATATTGCGGAAAAGGAGAACATCAATGGGGAGATGTTGTTGTTTACGCCAAAGCTGAAACCAAGCCGTTTACACAGAAGCATATTATCGCATTTTCTATAGGCAGTGTTGCCAACTTAGCAATTTTGTTGCTAAATTTGGCAACTTTTTACACGACCTTAGCAACTTTTTCCTCCAAAAGCACCTAGCACCTTTTAATTTATTTGGCAACTTTTAACAACTTTTGATAAGTGACTATAAATAACAGTAACAATACAATAAACAGACAATAAAAAGGCACACATTTTCCATTCAAATTACACAAAAAGAGGAAACCAAAGATTCCTGGCAGTACACACATTACGTGAATTGAGTTAGCGGCTATTTACAATTGTTTAATTGAATAATAATAATAAAAAATCATTGAGTAAATGTTCATTTATGATACACTTTGTTAGTAGCTTCTAGCTTGTACCTGCGATTGTTGATCAGTCAGTACACTGTAAGAAAAAATGGAAAAGATACTAGTAATTTTCCAGGACATTATCAATTATCCACTGTAACCCGAAAACACAATGTGTAATTTAAAATGCAGGTAAAAAAACAAAAAAAACTATTCTTTCATACTAACTACTAATACACAGCTTAAAGCATAATTGTTGAGAATGTATAGTATTACTAGTTTACTACAGTGACATCTATCACCGTTGCACTCGCGTCTCGCAGAAGAGAGCGGCATGTTTAGAAAGCCATGTAAAACTGATGTAAGTTAAACTTTTAAAAAACATGTCTCGAGACTTTATGGCGGTTTTTCTGCATCCCACTGCATCTCATGTTTTTAAATGAGGAAAGTAGGCTACTCTTTGTGATTGGTTGTCGGTATTAAACTATACATACTTACATGATGCTTGTTGTTTCTAACTGTTTAAGCAACGTAATTGTATATGGTTTAACAAACATTATATTAAACATTATGCACTTTTTTCAAAGATAGTCTTGTTTTTTGTCTTGTCACTTGACAATTAACTTGACTTTTTTGTCCCATAACGCTCAGGATCTTTTAAGAAATTTAAAATGAGTGTCTTACTGTGTCCAACCTCGGTAGTGATGGTGCGTCCTTGCTTGTGCGGCTCAACAATTCTGCCACGTTCAAAGACAGAAAGCCTTTTTGCCTTTGCCATCAGGAAGACTATGACATGAAAGCCATATTTTTGTGCAGATTTTAACTTTTTAAGGCTATGGTTTTAAACTTTTGATCAGCTGATGATCAGAACAGAAAGTTGTGCAGTGGTTTTTGTACCAGGGTAAATGGGATATTTCTGCTTTACTGTAAGCACCACCTACTGTCAGAAATTAAAAACTGAATTTAATGCAAAAAATGCATGATGTAAACAGACCTTCACAATCCTACTTATTTTTATAATAATTTAGTTTCATATGTTTTATCAAGAAGTACTTTTTTTTTTTCAGTAACAGCGCAATCGCAGAGTGTAATGCAATGCGTGTTGCTGTATGAACTTTGTATGACAAGAACAGTGACAAATTCATTTTTATTATAGAAGTTTGTTTGTTTATGTGCGGATGTGGCCATAGTCTGAGTCAATCATTACTCACCTACATGATGCACGTGTTCTCTGTAATTGAATTCTGTATTTATGTAAAAATGTATTACAGACTTTGAAGAATGCCAGAGGCCTACTGTGCAAATAACCTATTTCAAAGGAGTGGGGAAACAGCTGTTGAAAATAACTGCAGCACCTCAACTCTTGAAATACTCTGTACCAGAAAAAAACAATCTCAAATTCTGGACTTTTAAAATTCTGCCAATTCATTAGCTTGAAGTATCAAAACCCTCTTCTGATGCCGCAACATTTGGATCACAGAAAAGTTGATAAGATTCCACCCTAGGGGCGGTTGACTTATTTCTCACATGTGAAGATCTCATGATGTAGCATTTGAGGTGAAAATATTGGACACACACTTTGCAGTCTTATGAACGCCCTTCATTTGTTACAGATGGTTTGAGCTCCAAATAAGCAGATAAACACGGACATTTGAGAGGATTCTGTGCCAGCAAAGAGTCTCATGACTGACCAGATTCTCATTCGGGAGTTCATTAAGCTCGGGCCACTGCTCCGGGAGGGTATCATATGTTTTTGACGGCCATTACTCGCCTCTGCTCCTCACCTCTAGGGGCCCCATGGCCATACAGGGCAGGTAACAGGAAGGACACCCCATAAATCAGCTCCCCTTCTCAGTCCATCCCATCATTAACATCTTAAGTAGAGGAAGAGCTGCTCCTTCTTCCCTTTCCATCGTCTCAGGCCTTCCCACACATCCCTGGTTTATGAAGGCTTTGAAAGAGAAACCAGTGTGCACTAGAATTCATTTTAGATCATCAGACATGACGTTATGGAATTTTGGAAGTCGGTCTGAAAGCAGCATCCATAGGACGTGCCTCGTACCAAAAAAACGCTGCCTGAGAAGTCATTGACTGACTGGGCAGCTGCTTTAGGTTACGGGCGCAGCCAGGAGGATGATCATCAGTTGAATATCTCCACCTGCAGCTCATCATATGAAGACGTGCACAGCTGTGCTGTCCACACCATCATCCAGGACCATTAAAGGAAGACCCTCCTATTCTGGAAGGTCTGACCGAGAGGAAGTTGATGTGATGGCTTGAGGACAAGTACAGATTCAGAGCAAAGCATCCATGACCGCTGGAGGCATATCAAAAGGGGCATATCAAAAAGCCTTCCAGCACATGTGTAGTGACATTTATGGAACCGTGTAGACGTACAAAGTTTACTTTCAGAGCACGGTTTCCTCCTTCCTCACCCTCAGATGATGGCAGGACGTTTGGGGGCCATTCGGACTTATAAATGTCCTCCCACAAGTCAAAAAGGCACAAATTATTCCATATCACAATGCATCAGGAGATGCTTTTACATCATCTCTGAAATTATTGATTTTGGTATTCAGCCTTGTGAAATGATCCTTGCTGAGCAGTTCATGAACACTTGATTGTTGATTTCATTTTCTTTTTTATGTCAATAATTAAGGTGCACTAGGCACTGTATTATTTAGCTTAGGTTAACAGGCTTAACTTAAAAATTGTAATTTAGCTTAAGTTACGACATTCATAAAATGCATAAATGAATGAGGAGAAGTGTCAACACTACAATCACAGAAATTCCTATCCAGACGGATTCGATTTCTCTAAGCCTTAAAAACACTAGGTGATTTGTACACTCATTTTTACTGCAAAAAGATATACGTGTTTGATTCTGAGAAGATTATAATCACGAAATGCATCTGCAAAGCACAAATTCATCTGACCTTCTCTACTTGGTCCAAATAGAGGGAGGAGAAATGGGAATGTGATGCAATATGGGCCTGAATCGTGGTTTCCCAAACGAGCATGACAGCTTGATGTGCTTGTGTGAGCATGTGTGCTAACCCTAGACCAGAAGTCCCCAACCACTGGGTCGTGACCCAGTATCGTGCCGTGGAAAGTTGCTACTGGATCGCAAGAACATTCTGGGAAAAATGTGTATAGATATGACATTGTTATTTATTGCGAGTTGATTGTTCTCATTATTCTGTATTTTCATTGTATGCGATTGCTATGGAGTACCAAATTGATGATTTCATGTAAATTAAATGTTCAATTAATGAAAGGTTGCTCTGATCTCTCATATATTAGGGGTTAAGCAGATCACAGTTGATCCATGATACATACGGACCAGACCTCACAGTTCGGCATGCATGTGATTCACAGATTAATTTGCCAATTTGCACGTTCAAGTGATTTTAAACCACAAGAAGAAACGAAAGAGAACTAGTTACTTACACGCTGTATGTATGTGTATATATTAGGGGTGGCACGGTTCGCGGAAAAAAACCCGAACCGCACGGTTCTCCACACACGGTTCGGCACGCGCTAGGACCGCGGTTCAACTGAATTCTGACAACGCATGTGGTTTGTTATAAATAACACGTAAAACAAATAGGGTTCGGCTAATGTATGTTTCTGTTAATGGATGCGCATTCTGGCTTCCCAGTACATTATAACAACAGCGATGAGAAAGAGAAAAAAAAAAATAAGTGGACAAATCATTCACTCTTGTTCAATGCGAGTGCCGTATGCTGGAATATGAGCATTTATTCCGTCATCACCCGGGTGCTGATAGCGCGCGCACAGGTGAGACCTGAACAGCACACGTTGATATCGGTGTTTAGACTAAAGTCATGTAAGCTTTGCCAGCTCAAATATTTAAGAGCCAGAGGACGCGAGCTCGCGCGCGCAGTGAGAAGATTTGTGCGTGCGCTCATCAGAAGCGCACAAACCTGCGCCTCAGAACGCGCGCAAATTTGAAGCTCTCTCTGAAGTATTGTGTTTTAATGGATAAATTCACACAAAATTCTGTCAAAATGCCCGTCTTGGTAAGTATCCTATAGCAGACATAGCCGGCTGGGCGTACAGTATCAGTGCTTTCTCTTAAAGTGACAGTTAATATTAAATAAACAGCAACAACAAAGAAATCACTCACTGCTCTTGATTGAATCGCTTTTGTAACTTTAATAAAGAGTAATCTTTAATTTATACAGTCAAATATGCAATGCTGTTTTACCTTTGATTACTTTAATCGTACTTCAATTTCTGTACCTAAAAAACCCCCTGAAAATCACTGATTATTTTATTTGTATCTTTACTCTATTGTATTTTTATTTGTGCTGTTGCTTGTAGTTAAATGTCTGCTTTTATTTGTGTACACTCACAATGAAAACAAAACAGATTTTATATATATAACATGTAATAATATTTAGCATTTTCACATAAAAATAAAAGAAACTGAGCAAAGTAGATGTCTTTTTTTTCCCCTGTTGTACCGAAATTGTATCGAACCGTGACCCCCGAACCGAGGTACGTACCGAACCGTGACATCTGTGTACCGTGCCACCCCTAGTATATATATATATATATATATATATATACACGTATGTGTGTGTGTGTGTGTGTGCAATATACAGTATATAATATAATTTACGGGGAATTTCAATGCCAGTGTACACAACATACCTGCTCTGTGTCTGCCAGGCTGGTCAGCCTTACAGGCTCAATAAAGTTACAAAGTTATAAAGTGTACTTCTACTTGTTTATAATTCTGCAATAATGGGTCTGTTCCTACTGAGGTGACTCCTGACATCTATAGCAGCATCCTAACTGAAATTAAATTGCACCTCATAAGTGAATGATTTGAAAGCTGTATACAGACAGCATCAACATATGGCATAAAAATAGCACTCTATACGACTTGCAACTGACTGCAATAAAAGGTACTGTATCAAATGCAAATAAACAGAACAAAGCAATACTCAAATTATCAAAGCATCCACACGTTGAATAAACCAGTCAGTTTTATATTTTAAATTTTAAGTTACTACAAAAGTACTATAATTATAGTATAAAAGTACTATAATTATATACTTAAGTACTATAATAATTTTGTGACATAGCAAAAATGTAGAAAAAAAAACTTACAAATAACATGAGAAAAATGTATCTTCATTCTTATAGTTACAAATAGCAACTTAAAAAAAATTGTTATTTGCTGAAGATTAAATCTACAATTGGTAAACTATTTTTTATTTGACCATGCAATTATCCAACAAGTGATTTTTTTTTTTTTTTTTATATAAGCCAATAACCAATATGATAATGTATACAATATTATAACATCGCTTGATATAAGGATGAAGGGAACTGGTATAATGGTTAGTGTAGCAAAGAAACAGTTGACCCGTTTCATTCCAAAAAAAATCCTATGTTTGTGGGTTTACCACATATGTAACACCATGATGTGTGGTCATAAGAAAAGAGTCAATGATGCGTGATGTTGTTGATGTCCAACTGAATAATGCTGAATAATGACTTCATCAGCAAGAAAATAATGATTTCAGTTTTAGTTTGTTCATTACACAAAGGGTCTGAAATTAAAACTTGCCAAGCACCAAATACGAGGAAAAATCTGTATTGGCGAGTTTGTGAAACAGTGTTGCTAACCAGTTGGTTGTTAACTTTTTTAATGAATTCTAACAATGAAAATGCAACATGCACCAAATGCATAAACCATATTGCGCTCCCTAGCATTGTTGAAATTCATTAAAAAAAGTTCCCAGACAGTTCAATATGACCATAATGATATTTCCTTATTGATTTAATTATTATAATTTGATTCAATAATAATAATAGAAAAAAATGGTTAAACATATCTTATTGCTACCTGTTTTTTAATGAGATAATGCCGTTTTACGGCCAATAAAAATATTTATCAGTATATTTTCTCTAGTCCCCAGCCATTGGCAGATGTAGTAAAATGTTAGTTTTAGGCCCTGTGTGGAATGCAGCACCGCTGCACGGAAAAAAAGCTGCGTTCACACCTTTTTGTTCCACAGACAAAATAACATTTATGGGTTTGGAATGCCAACTTTTCCTTTAAATTATAAAATATTTGTACGTGTGGTACCAGACACTGGGTAAAAGGTCAGTCTAGCAGTAAGTCATGCAATCTGGCCACCCCCATCGAAGTGATTCAGCCACACTGATTTTCATTTATGACGTTCTCTCTGATCCTCATTTGGAAGCGCATTCGTTTGGAAACGCAACTCGCTGCTTAGTTTAACATTTTTGCTAGTACCCTAATGCAGGCCAGATGTCCACTTGTACAATACACTCTTAGTGAAGCTCATTCCACTCAACAGCTGTTTAGTTTAATTGACTATGACCACCGGGTGGATCCCATTGCACTGTTCATGTGAAAAATGCACCACAATCACACTCTTGCCTTTCATTCACTCCGCTCCCGGGGAGCTTAATCCCAAAGAAATCAAGCAAACAGTCCGCTGGCCGGTCAGAGAATACGGTACAGTGATTCAGAGAGGACGGGGTGGAGAGCGGCGCATGCTGTCGGGAATCACAGCACCAACTGACAGGGTTTAATGCTCAGCCAGCTCAAACTCAGAATACATGACGTTCCATTCGAGACTCTACAACTTCCTCCAAGACGTGCGAATGAAGGATTACGGGGAAGAATTTGACACCGTATTATGCATACCAATGTACTGCCAAGGATGAAAAGAAAAGTTGTGATTGCGGAAGCAGGCGATTGTGTGAACTGAAATATTTGCGAAGAAAATAAATGATCACGTCTTGTTTGACTGACTTCGGCAGATTTGCAATTACTTCGATTTATACTTATCAGCGGAATTTGTAAATCAACTGTTTTTTTTTATCCCACAGGTGGTTACTCTATACAAAAATATCAAAGATGGGTGGACTTTGGATGAAGACCTTGGGAAAATCAGAGGCTTGGGAATTCACGTTGTAATTTACACCAGCCCTTTCCTTGACATTCACACAACCGCTCCAATAATTTCTGTTACCCCTGTTTATTCTTGCTAGCCGAACTGTCCAAGAGAAATAACTCCAACCATAAACCAAAATCTCATGGAAGTATCATCTAGACTAAGATCCAGACATTTATTGACTGCAACACAAAGGAAAATGTCTGTCCTCCTTTGTCATTGCATTACTGCTACTCTTGTGATGAGAACGTCTGAGGTTATCCAAGCTGATGATAAAACCAGTCATTTAAATGTGTTACAAATCAAAGTAGGAAAGAGTGCGGTAACTTAAAGGGGTCATCGGATGCTAAACTCACTCTTACATGTTGTTTGAACATAAATGTATGTTGGCAGTGTGTGTAAACATCTAACCTATAAAGATAAAAATCCACCCAGTGGTTTTTATTTAATCCCTAAAAATAATATCCCCTTTCTCAAATCAAGCCGTTCTCAGCTTCCTTTCTCAAGTCCGCTCCCACGATTGTTGATTGCCACCACCGTCTTACCTTAGACCTGCCCTGAGTGAGCTGTAACACTCCGACCGCCAGTATGTCGACTCCGGTGCAGGGGAAGACAAGAATGGCTCCTAAGTGATTGAGGTGTTTTGTTGTTGGATGTAATAATGAACATAGCAGTCATCATTTACTCCCGACATCTGAGCCGCTGAAGATGCAGTGGATTACGTTTGTTTGTGAAGAGAATGCGCCACCCGATCTACCTAAATGCATCTGTTCACGCGAATCATTCGTGATCCAGCCTCACCTACAGAAGAAATGAGGTTTAAGTGAGGTTTAAGTTAAAAGAGATAAGGTTTTTTTATGAATCTTTGCAATCACTATTCCTAATAGTTATCAAGTTTCACGGCTTGATAAGTAAACAGTCTCTCAGAGCACGGTTCGTCAGCCCACAGAAGAGAGGGGCGGGGTCAGCAGAGCTCATTAGCATTTAAAGCAACATGCAAAAAACGGGTTGATTTCTGCAGAGCTGTTTTTTGGCAAGGTAAAAAGGGACTTGTTTTACACTAACATTGAAATTTTAACCAAAGTATGTTATAGACTTTTCATTAAGACCCTAAAGAATCATATAAACTTGTGGAAAATAGGCATCCGATGACCCCTTTAACCTTTAAACTAGCAAACTGCAAACAAGTTTTGCCATTTTACTATTCAAAAAGCATTCATGAATTGAGAGGAAATGAGAAAAGTATTTTAATCACTTTTTAAAAAATTCAATTTTTACAAGTCATTATAATTTATATAATATATATAAACCAACAATTTTATATAATCGATCAGCTTGTCTTTTCTGAATACCTCAACGACATAATTCCATACTTAACCGAATGAGTCAGTTACACAAACGTTTAAGGTCTTTTGAGGTTACTCAAAATTTCCAATTGTCTTCCACCAGAAAACAGCAGTGAACTTCACTCCAACTGTTTCTGCACTCATTCATTGTAAATACCAGCTCCAAGAATAGCAAAACAGTTTGTAAGAAATTAAGTTCATCATGTGGATTAGGATCCAAGCAGTGTGTGTGTTGAACTATCTAGTTACAGTACACGGGTCCATCATTTTCACAAGGGCCCTAGGCAATAACAATGGGGAACATCCTCGAGTCTTCAGCCAGAAAAGAACAACTGGAGTCGGCTTTCAGAATAACCTCCATTACTCAAACATTACAGTGACAGAGACTATCCAAACTTACTGGAGCTTCTCACGTGACTGGACCAATTACTGCAGCAACGGCGTTCGTTCCTGCAACATCTGTTTAAGCTCCACTGCTTGGCTCTTCACTCATTTGGGTGCATTTGAAGGTCCACGGGGCCCGGAAACATCCCTGTACTTGCAAACATTCAGTGGAAACTCTGCTGTGAGACAACACCAAGGTCGGTAATTATCTGTTATTGTTTGCAGCTGGTTTACTCCAACATTTCCACGTCCACTCGAAAATCACGGAGAGATGTATTTGAGGAAAACTAAAGGTCAGAATTCAATCCTCTGAGTCACACTTCATTTTTTTTCCTCAGCAAATGTTGTCATTTAGGCATTGCATTTATTTCTATTCATAAAAGTGTCTGTAGCTTCTTGGCGGTTTTCACAAATACACTTTGGTGTCCCAAGTAACTGAGACACAAGTCACAGATGTTTTGTTAGAAAATGACATTATCCAAGATATTAAATATCAAATATAAAATTAATCTAACAGGATAAGTATCTAGTTTTAAACAGCACGTCCATATCCCTCCTTAAAATGATGATTTGTCCTGTATCACGTCACAAGTCTTAATCATTGTGGCTGTAACCAACAACAAGGATCATACAACATCTCATCATTTTTACATTATTGGCTGAATTTATATTTAGTTACATGCATTATAATTTTTTTTCTGGTTAAAAATGATTTCAAAAGTAATTTTTAAAACAAACAAACTAAAAATTATAAATAACACCAGGTTTGTTGTGCTTGTTAGGGATGCAAAATTATGTGCTTATATATCAATATGACTAATAATAACTATTATGATTATTATTATATTACTAAATAAAAAATATTAAACAACATCAGAAATATTACTATTTTAATTACAATTTTAGTATTTAGAAATACATTTAATTATATAATAACTTGAATATAATAATAATAATGGCTTCACTTTATTTTACAGTACGTGTACTTACAATGTACATACCTAAGAAAGTACTGGTAATATAAGGTAACTACATGGGGCAGGTTTAGGGATGGTACCTAGATATTACCCAGTTATTGTAATTACTTCAATAAGTACATAGTATGTACATGGGGAACATGACTGTAAAATAAAGTGCATAATAATAATAAATTATTATAGGAAAACTGCAGGTTGCAGTGTTAAATTCAATTATTAAATGTATTAATTTTATTTTAATTAATGAGAAATACAGTATTTGGTGCCAAACAACAAAGTTCTAAATTTGCATCCCTGTTACTTGTCTGTGTAATCATGATGTTTATGAATTTTCATTGCTAGAAAAAAGCTCATAGGAAAATCTGTGCATTTTGATTTATATTACATTTAAATTTTCACCAAACATTGGGACAAAAATTACAAACCTCATAGAAAATATTAAACTAAACAGCTTGTATAATATTTAATTTGACCTAGTAAGAGTTTAGCAGGTTTTTCAACAAACGGAAAAGATATACTTTGCACCCTATTAGTGCCTGATGAGCATTATATCTTAGCATGGTGAAAGCGAAAAATGCACAAAGTTGAATGATACAGAACATGAAGCTATTTACTAGGGCTGGGAGATATGTCAAAAATATCGATAATCGCCTTAAAAAATATCACGATATCCAATAATATCGTCTACCTAAGCCCCACCTCCACCAGGCCCGGCTCCCGCTAAGAGAACATTGTCGACATGCACCATAAACACGCTCCATATTCAGTTTGCTCTTAATTATTGCCACGTTAAAGTTTGGTAATACTTTTCTTAGTTTGTGCTTAAACTAACAGAAAACATTAGCTTTGCTGTTATGTTGGTGTTGCTAATAATTTACACTATTCTTATCAAATTTGTGTTTGAAATTAATTTCGTTTTGTGAGAAGAACTGTTGAGGAAAAATAATAGAACCCAATTTTAAGCTCATCATGGTGAAGTTGGACATTCTGGCGGTGATTGTAAGAATGATAAATGCATGTTGATGTCATTTAGTAATGTCTTGAATAAATATGCCTGTTTTCCGATCTTTCTCTTTGGCATTAGACAAATTTCACGATGGTATAATAATTTCAAATTTCCTTGATTATAATAGTTGTAGCGCTGCTTTAAACTTGTAGTCAAGCTATAAGTTATTTGATATTTATCATGTATGACTAAAGTCCATGCAGAGATTAAAAAAATATATATATATATATTTTTTTTTTCCTGGTAGCCTTGTTCAGAGGTCTCTTTTGGCCTGTTTTTAACAAAATAAAAATAACTGATTTATTTAGAACAAGGGGTAATTTTAAATTTTAGTTTTGTATTTTAGTTTTTATCATTTTTATTGTATTAATCAAAATACAACGCCCAAAATATAATATTCAGTGTTAGGTTGCCGAATCTCTGAATTTGTGCATGTTGAGGGGCGAGCAGAGTAGCCTATAATGTCTTCATCCGTTTGAATGAATTAAGAATTTATAGTGCTATATCTCAGCTTAATTAAGCATAATTATAATGTATACACTGTTTAAAAAAATCTATAAAAATAGGGCACTGTGTGAATAGGCTGTGAAGGAATTTGCGTATTTTAATTATAACTGTCATGTGTGTGGTTTTTCATCATTATACAGTCTGTTAAAATAAATATTCAAACACATGCAGTTACTGTTAGTCTTTTTTTCTGTTTAACTTTGATTAAACTGGAGATCAAAATAGAATAGGCCTTACCCTAAATAAGGGTAAATTATACTGGAACGCATCTCCAAAATAATCGCATACACTGATGCACATTGTTACAGTAGTCAAATAAAATATAAACTGAGGTTACAAAAGTGATTCAGTCAGATTTTCTTTACTTAACATTAATGACTGGCGGCAGCGACTGCTGTCAATGCACGGATCCAATACACCCTCTTTACGTTCACTTAAGACATAACCCATTATATTTATGGGATATTTGGATATAATTTTGTGTGTATTTGTCCATTCGAATGTGTAAGAATGTGAGAAAGAGAGCTCAGTCCAGTGTTCGCGTATATAAGAGGTGGCTTTCGTGTGTGTGTGTGTGTGTGTGTGTGTGTGTGTGTGTGTGTGCTCTGCACCGAAAACAGCGCCCGAGTGCAGAAGTGAGTTCTATTTCGTCTTCTTGCAGTTGAATCTTTTGAAATCACAAAAAATGTGCATGCAGGAATCGAGAAGCAGAATCTAAATTTAATTTTATAACAAGTAATTTGATTCCTGACCTTAAGCATCTGATCTTATTTCCAAAATTGGAATAGCTTTTAGAATTCGCAACCCTCCTATTGAATTATTTCATTCTTGCATGCTGTATGGTGACTATGGGGCTGTGTAAAATATTTTTTGCAACTTACTAGGTTTATCATTTGTCATTTTTTTTTCCTGATGATGTCGATAATCGTCTGTTACCTGACATCGCGATACTTACGAGACATCGTCGATATATGATTATATCGTCATATCGCCCAGCCCTACTATTTACCATGGTCTATCAGTCATGTATTTCTCCTAGTATTGAACAAAAAATGGTAGACCAAAGATTTAAAAAAATGATAGCTTGACTTCATAAGTCACAACAAGCTGGAGATCAGGGCGGTGTGGATTTCACTCTGAGCCTTCCGTGGATTGTTGGAACAAACTAAGGTTTAGACTCACTGTACAGTTCAAACAAGATTCAGATAAACAGGGTTTCATTCACACATGCACACACTCAAACACAACAGTAACATTCAGTTATTCGGTTCGGCTTGGAATCTCAAAAAAGGAAGAGACTCCAGTATCCAGAGTATCCAGAAATTTTTTCATTCGTGTGAATGCTCAGCATTCAGCCATGCTCACATCTGGGAGCAATTTTGTCCAAATCCAACATCTGGGCCTGGCACCTGATATGACAGGAATGATGCTCTGGAAATATCCAATATTAATATTAATTTTTCACCGGACCTAGTCCAGGTGTGTGGCTCGGCGGTGAAACGGGCGATAACCTGCACATTTTTGCTACATTCAGGCAGCAACTGGGGACCAAGATTGACCGCCAATAGCTCCAGACCAAAACATAACCCGACTGTCACGGATGTGATTCTTGAAAATGAAGTATGAGCAAGATGATACTGTGCGCATGGGGAGCATTGAGGAATAACTTGAACGTCAAGCAAACGTCACTGGAAACTGGAAACGGGGCCAGTAAATATCATTGAAAAAGTTCAAATGGTTCAACAGGGATTTTTCCACTTGTTTGATCACAATAGAGTTCCATCAAAAAAAATGACGACGGAAACTCTACAGACAGTCTGAGACGCCTAACAACACTCTCGCTATTCGTTTTTTTCCCCAACATTCAATGAGCTACAAATTAAGCTTTAGTAATTTTACCGAAACCCAAACATGCTTCAAAAGACCAATGGAAGATGAAAACGAGCGACTTAACCAAAAGTTCTCATCCGTGCATGCCTGGATAATTTCTTCAATACCCAAAAACCGACTTCAAATCCCATTTAGAACAGAGATAGATCTGTGTGGTTTATTAGTTTCCATTGATGTAGAACATTGTTTATTTGTGTATCACAATCAAGTGAGAACTTTAATAGAAGGACAGTGAGCACTTAAATGTTAACGAATGTTGCAATTAAATTCAAATACAGCCATCATCTAGTCTCAGCTTCAGGCATCATGTCCACAGACCGCTGGCTGAATGACTGATGCATATAATGGCACACAAAACGCTTCTGGAAGTCATCATCTGATTGGTTGAATTCTATAGGACTTTCGGGAGAAGTGCATGTCACGTTTTTTATCAGTCGCCTAGAAACAAAGCAGTCCTGACACCAAATTCCCTCATAGAAGAAAGCCATCATGTTTACAACTGTGACAATGAGCGTTTATCAGGATCAACTAAACACTGGATTTTCAAAAGTACGTAAAGTTCACGGCACGGACTCATGAAGACGACATTCTTGACTGAATGGATTACTGGTTCAATTTAACACCCCTAAACAGGGACACCTTTTTCAAAGGGGCCTCCACTAAGATATAGTTTCTTATTAAGCAAGCTAAAAATTGTAAAAGTTTAACCATCACTTTCAGAGAAATGCATCAAAATGTAGTGAAACTAATGCTTTGATGAAGCAAAAACACCTGCCAACGGGTTAGGAAAATTACAATAGAGAACAACATATTATTATTAATAATAATAATAAGAGTATTAGCTCTTTTCTGGGCTGGTATGTTTTAGTCCAGATTAAAATGCAAAAATGTATACGTGTAAAGAAATGATGGAAAAGTATTTTGAGTTGTTTGATAAACACCAAAACGAATACAAAAATGACTGTTTGAAAACTGTACTATTGAATTGTGTACAGGGGTAACCATTGTAACCGCTGCATTTCTGCTGTTTTATAAGCGCCACATACTGTCAGAGTGAGAATTAGCATTTTTAATCAGCCTGTCTACTGTTTTTGTTCAGATCAATGTGAAAATCAGACCAAATTTTCATGCAGCAAACACGCAGTTGTAAAATGTAAGTGGTCGATGGAAAAGCAGCTAATACATGTTCTAAAATAATTTTAGAACTTTTATTTTGAAGTGCCCACGATAACAGCACACCACACTGACACTGTTGTTATACTAACATAGTGTCTTCAAAGCGTGTGCGAATGCTGAATTAAACCTCCATTTCAACATTCAAAATTCCTATTTTGCCTCTTCTCTGCACCAGACAGGGCTGCGTTTCCCAAAAGCAACATAAGCCTAAGAACACCATAGACCCATTGCCACCAATGGAGCTACGATCAACTTAGGCTTAAGATGCTTTTAGGAAACGCTGCCCTGATAGTGCCACCTCTTCATTTTCAAACATCAATGCACTGACACAAGCACACTTTATCAGTTATTATTACCAGGCATTACGTCTGAACCCCTGGCACGGCGCCCCCTGGTGGCCACAGGGGCCCGATGCAACCACTTATACCGCTTAGGTAAGGCCGACACTGGCCCTAAACACAGCACTGAACAAAATGAACACTGACTAGTTGCTTTACATGTCAGTCAGATGGCCTGTTGGGCCGATAAATGCTGTGATGGAGTCCAGACCTTCTGCTGTCTGTCAGAGACTAATCCCCAGTAGGCCTTTTAGAGGTTTCCAAAAGTTCCTAGAAAGAAATCTTGAATGATGTTCGTGCAAAAAGAGGACACTTGGTAACTTTTCCTCCTTCAGAAAAGGTAGATGACAAGACAAACAGGAAAAGTTGAAGTTATGCTTCGTGAAGAAGAAAGAGCACTGAATTATAGTGTTTCAACAGACTAAAGTTATGGATGAAGGTCACCTGAAAAACGGCTGATTTATCAACCGGGCTAGGTTTCCTTCTCTGGTCAAAAGTGAAGATAAACCCTACTGATGTTCAAGCACTACAGATCAGTTAATCAGGCCACATGACCTTGTGCTTCCTATGGAAGCGCAGCATGAAATTCATTGACCGCGCTACCCATATTCCATCTGCTTTCCTCATTTGTCTTGTCGTAGCGCCCCTCCTCGTCCACTAAGTCTTAATATCACCCACTCTATCTTGCTCTAATACTAACCTTCCCATCCATATCCTCTCCATCTGGCTTTCTGTGCAGTACATGTGCAGCTGTCCCTTCTCCTGAATCATCTCCTTTGCTCGCTCTTCACGTCTGTCGGCTAATTTCCTCCGTGCCCTTGCAACTACTGCTGATTTCTCCAGTGAACGCTGGATGTTTTTGGTTCCATTTGGTCAAAAGGAGCAATGGCTAACAGATTTGTGTTTTGTGATTTGTGACAGATATGATCTCCAGATGGAAATAACAGCTTCGGCAGTCAAAAGTTCACCAGGACGCGATTGTGCCGGGCGTTTCTCAGATGATATGGACGCGAGATGTGCTGTATGTCTTCTGATGGACGTCCAGACACAGGACAAAATCCTTATAGATGCGCTGACCAGTTTAAAAAAAACTGAATGCTGAGACTATTTTAGGGTTAAACAACCCAATTTCATGAAAATTAATCCATTATCCCATTTTATTACAACATTGTTGTAATATTGTAGATGATTATTATATGATTAATTAAATAGATGGCTTGCAACTGAAAGTTTCAAATCCCACGAGAGTTGAAAAATTATTCCAATTTTGCTGTTAAACAAGGCACTTAACCTCATGTTACTCCAGGGGGAATGACCCTGGTACACTGCAATAGCATCTGCTAAATAGTAGAGAACTACACTGACAATGATTGACAACCTAAATGGTGCAATAACTGCAAATGAGGCCAGGTTGATCTCTTATGTCAAAAGAGAAGACATAAGTTGTGTATAAGATGTTTATACATTTCTTGTTATATGTAGGTAATGTCTGTGGTAATGTTGACAAAAAAAGGCAAAAGCAAAAAAAGTGAAGTGTGTCTTCAATTGCATTCCTTTCCCGTTTTGTTATATGAATATTCTACATACATACATAAATATCTTGTATCATGCCATAATTTATTTTTTTATACTTTTTACTCTTTTTTTTTTTTTACCTATACTTACAAAATCCAAAGAAAATTTGAATTGCATTTTAGAACTGATTAGCTGACATTTTTAACAAATTTTAAACAAATGACACCTTTTCCACCACAAACATCAACTTTACCCCAATAAAGTCAATAAAAGTTAGTGACATACTGTACATGAAATGAGTTGTACTTTTGTCAAATTATGCAAAAAGGGTGAAAACATTATTTAATTTTGTATATTTAGTATTATTTATTTATTTATTATTTTCTGAAATTTATTACGTTTTCTAAAAATAAAAAAATGCAGTGTTGAAAAAAGTTGTCGAAAAAGTTTTTTACAGTATAAAAATTCAGTGCTGAGAATTGTGAATTCCATTCATTTTATGGAATGAACCCATATAACATGGAAACCCGATTTGTGTGTGTGTGTGTGTGTATTAGCTAAACAGCTTTTTATTCCAACGTTTCAAAATGTCATTTGCCTCAAACACAACATGATTTGATGTGTGGTGAAAATGACACTGTGTGAATGTTCATGACGTTTCGGACAAAATGATAAAAATAATTTTCAAACACACTGTTAGCTGAAAAATGAAACTAATGAGTTTATTTTTGTATAACCAGACAACATGCCATAATTCAATACATTTTAGAATTTCTATGCATCATAAAACAGATAATGATGTGGTGTGGTTACAGTGGTAATCTGTCAGATTGTGTTGAGAGAAATATGTTCTTGCTGATATTTTTCTATATTTAACACATGGCATGTTCTCTTGTACTTTGGCAGATGTAGAGACTTTAACTGCCTTTGATTACGTAACTATGAATGACTAATATGTTTTCAAATTCTTTGAGTAAAAGTGATCGTGAAAGGCTAAATATAGCTAACCGCATAGGGAGAATTAAATATTGATAGCCTCACTAGAGGTTCAATGAGTGTTTCGAATCAACACAGACAAAAACAATAGCTGCTAATTCTGGTTATATGATGTGGTAGAGCGAGAGCCTCGGTGCGCTGATGGGATCTTTAAGTGCATGCACTCTCTGTTACAACATGTGGTAGGAATTAAACATTAGTGTGTGTATGTGAGCACGGGAACTTCTGCATCGTTGGTGCACAAAATCGGGTTCAAATTGCAGCAGTGTTAAATTCCTTGCTCTAGGGGCCTGTACATATGAGAGTGTTTCACTTTTCACTTTATTAGCTACTGATGTTGATCAAAGAAATGATCTTGTTTTTAAGCAATCTCTGCAATAACAGTGGACACTTATTTTTCGGGGTCATTCAATAGGTACTACCAGACAATCTATTACACTTTATGGTGTAACTCTGTATGTATGGACTCCCAGGGGAGGAACTAAGTAGCTAAGAAGACATGCTACTAACTTACCTACTGTGCATGTTTCAGTAGCCTGACAATAGTCAAGCTGTTCAAAGTCTCACTTTGCCACTAAAAAAATACTTTTTTCCCAAGAACTAGCATTTGTGTGACAAAACGCTTTACCAAATAAAAGATTATGACTTGGAATATTGCTTTTTATTACACATTTATGGAAAGTTGGATTATTTTTTGTCAATAAGTTCAGAAAATGTATGTAAATTATATATTAAGAAAAAATGATGTCTATCTCTCTTTTACTGCTCTAAACTAACTATATAGGGGTGTAATGGTACACGTATTCATACTGAAAATGTTCGGTTTGGTACATATGTATGACAGACAATAAACGCCATTTTGGCGTAACTTTGATGTAACGTGACAGATCGGCGTATAACGCCTGAGTTCTAACGGTAGCGTGGAGCACGATTGAGCATTCGTCCCTTCCTCTGTATTACTAGTTTTAACGCAAAATAAACATGAATGAACATCTCATGCCTCATGTAATCACTCAATTAGTGTTTCAACTAATTGGAAAGACATCAATAAAACAGCTTGCAAACAAAATGCCATGTAGCATTTCATTTACCTCAGGCAAGTCATCAGTGTCTACAGCTCGTTATTTGCTACAGAAATGAAGCGTTTTGTGAAGTATTAGACTATACTTCATTATATATACTTTATCTGTTAGTGACTAGTAACTGTTAGCCTTAATTATTTAATGTGCTTAAATAAATATTTTATGAAACAAGTTATGACTCTGTAAATTATTATACTTCAACAACAAATAGAAATTGTATTATTTAGAAGATAATTTATAAGCAATTTATATGTTTGCATTTTTTTTTTTTTTTTTTTTTTGTAGATTATTATAGCAAAAAATAAATAGTAATTGAATTTAAGTTTGGGCTGTGTTGTTAATTGTAACCTTATATTAATGTAAAAGGGCTCCCTACAATTTAGAGCTTGAGGTAGATTTTTATTTACAATTGAATTTATTTAAAGAAAGAGCAATTTGTTCAGCCGTTTGTTAAACCGTTGTTTAATTTTTTTTTTTTTATTAAGCAATTTATGTTGTGCTGTACCGAAAATATAACGAACGGACAAAAGCCAAATCTAAAAATTAAAAAAAAAAAAAAAAAAAAAGGATTCTGTGCTGATCCCCTTTGATCCTCTGCTGATTTTGTATGTTTGCCCACTGACAAAGAAATGATCAGTCTATAATTTTAATGGTAGGTTTATTTGAACAGTGAGAGACAGAATAACAACAAAAAACTCATTTCAAAAAAGTTATAAATTGATTTGCATTTTAATGAGTGAAATAAGTATTTGATCCCCTATCAATCAGCAAGATTTGCGGCTCCTGTAGGTGTCTTTTATACAGGTAAGGAGCTGAGATTAGGAACACTCTCTTAAAGGGAATGCTCCTAAGCTCAGTTTGTTACCTGTATAAAAGACAACCTGTCCACAGAAGCAATCAATCAATCAGACTCGAAACTCTCCACCAAAGAGAGCTGAAAAGACCAAAGAGCTGTCCAAGGATGACAGGGATAAGATTGTAGACCTACACAAGGCTGAAATGGGCTACAAGACCACCGTCAAGCATCTTGGTGAGAAGGTGACAACAGTTGGTGCGATTATTCGCAAATAGAAGAAACAAAATAACTGTCAATCTCCATCGGACTGGGGCTCCATGCGAGATCTCACCTCGTGGAGTTTCAATGATCATGAGAGCAGTGAGGAATCAGCCCAGAACTACACAGGAGGATCTTGTCAATGATCTCAAGGCAGCTGGGACCATAGTCACCAAGAAAACAACACACTACGCCGTGAAGGACTGAAATCCTGCAGCGCCCGCAAGGTCCCCCTGCTCAAGAAAGCACATGTACAGCCCGTCTGAAGTCTGCCAATGATTCAGAGGAGAACTGGGTGAAAGTGTTGTGGTGAGATGTGACCAAAATCCAGCTCTTTGGCATCAACTCAACTCGCCGTGTTTGGAGGAGGAGGAATGCTGCCTATGACCCCAAGAACACCATCCCCACCGTCAAACATGGAGGTGGAAACATTATGTTTTGGGGTTGTTTTTAAGCCACGGGCAACGAGGCAACAAAGGAGTGGCTCAAGAAGAAGCACATTAAGGTCCTGGAGTGGCCTAGTCAGTCTCCAGACCTTCATCCCATAGAAACTCTGTGGAGGGAGCTGAAGGTTCGAGTTGTCAAATATCAGCCTCAAAACCTTAATGACTTGGAGAGGATCTGCAAAGAGGAGTGGGACAAAATCCCTCCAGAGATGTGTGCAAACCTGGTGGTCAACTACAAGAAACGTCTGACCTCTGTGATTGCCAACAAGGGTTTGCCACAAAGTACTAAGTCATGTTTTGCGAAGGGGTCAAATACTTATTTGACTCATTTGTTTTCTGGATTTTTTTTTATTATTTTTTTTTCACTGTTCAAATAAACCTACCATTAAAATTATAGACTGATCATTTCAAATACAACTGTTTGCACCGAGTTGGGCCGCCACTGTTTTAAAATCACTGATGTGACCTCAAACTAACCTGAGGGTTGGCGAACACCTGCTGAATGTTGTTAATAGGGCCACAGGGGACACCGGTGCCTTCAAAGAGCCTCAACCACTCTCCAGTCGTCTCCTGCATGAACCTGAGGACAGAGGCCTGAATGAAGGTCTGAGAAGGAACAGAAGGGAGGGTGCTGGAAAACGGGGCACGGACACGATAGCATGAGCTGAAATGCAAATCACATTGCAAGCCATGTCCTCTCCCTGTCCCTTCAGGACAACAACACTGTGTAAAACCACCAACACACTTTGAAAGATTTCAGTTAATACGCCCACTATAATGAAAGTTAATCCGGCTTCTCTTTCGAGCAACACTGTAAACATTTAAGTTCTCTCATATTGTAAACATGCTCTCACATACCATGTCTTGGTCTTTGGTGACTGATGCTGATTCACCCAGACAGAATATGCCGTTTGAATTTTGTACCGATTTGGTAGATCTTTTGCACACAAGAGTCCCATTGTTGCCAAGAGCATGGTATGCGAACAAAATGTTCCAATGCCAAAAACCATTAATTTGGTTTCTTAATAGAATGTTTTCACAATTCTCAGACGTTGACCACAAAATGCATCAGAAACTGAAAATTAGGTTGTGACAAGGAAAAAAGCAGAGACAAGGAACATCTTTGGTTTGCGATTTTGTTTGCTATTTCTCCGGCATATATAAAAAATGTAATCAGCATTAATCGGAAATGGTGCATCTTAATCATTTTAATTTTGATTAAGATGGTAAAGGTGCAGAAGACTTTCAGCGTATACGGTCTTAAATTTTAGTCTCACATGAAACATTCCTATGGCTTTTCCAAGACTATAAATATAGCACATGAGCTTTTATGGTGCTTTTGCATCCTCGACAGCCCCATTTACAATCATTGTATAGAAAAGAGCAGCATGAACATTCTTCAAAGCATCTCCTTTTGAGTTATACAGATGAAAGTACATCATATGAGTTTGGAAACATATGAAGTATGAAGGGGAGTAAATGATGACAAAACAAAAACAACAAAACACAAAACAACAGTAACAAAAACAAAACAAAAAACAAGATTAAAAGCCAAGCCAAACAAAAAAACACAACAAACAAATAAAAAAACAACAAAGAAATAAAGAAATCAAACCAAAAGCAACATAAAACAAAACAGAAAAAATAAAGTCAAAACAGAAGAAAAGAGCTGGAGACCCTCAAGACTGTGTGTGAACGTCAATGTGTCTTAAAATATCAGAAATAACTATATTGATAATTATGAATAAATACACATTCAAGATATGAAAAGTGTTTTTAACTTTACATCACAATATTTTAGTCCTTAAAATATTATTACATTTTAAATTAAATAAATAAATAAAAACTACATGAATTAACTACTAAGAACTCCACAAGTTTTAAACTATATTTTTAATACATTTTTTATTTTATATCGAACACTCATTTGTCATTGACCCTTTAACCAGTGGGGAAAAAAGGTCATTTCATTAAAAAGACATTATTTCCTCAAACATTTACCGTCTAAAACAATGTGGACAGATGAATAGTGCACAACACACAGGTTTGGTTTAGATTTCATGTTGACTTTAAAGGAAAGGACGCTTACCTCTCGGACAGAATCTGCAGCAGCTCTTTGCGGTGCTGAACTCTTAACTTGTTGCTTTTGTACTTTGGGCTTTCTGCCAGGCCATTCATGCTCAGAACCTTGGCAAACAGACACGTTCGATGACAGAACTGTTAGGAAATGTGAAGCCTTTTCCCATCAGTCAAAATAAATGCACACGGCTATAAAATATGACTGTGACTGAAATGTACAAATAAAGCTTAGTTAGATTTATTAATATGCGTATTTGGAGTACTGCTTACTTTGCACACTTTCATAAATTGCTGGTCGTTTCCCGCTGCCACAATCAAATATCCATCTTTGGTCTTGAAACCCTGCAAACATAGAGATTTAATAAGTATACAGAGCAGACTGCCAGCTAAACTGTGTAAGTAATAAAGAAAAACCTCACACACCAACTGACATAAACAGAACGACAACATTGGAAACGTTGATATAATTAAATTTAGGACTAACGCAACCATGCAGTATTCAACTTCACAACATTAAACCGGCAACTATGACAGGAGTTTATTATGGTCAATTTAAATGAGTTTTTACAAAATAGTTTTATCATACAGATTTTTAACAACACGAGGAAAATGATGATGGCACAATATTAATTTACAGATGAACTTATCCCCTTTACACTTATATCCCCTAATACTTCTTCAGTTGATTAATAAGAGTACAAGTACTCTGTAAAAACCTTCAGATTATAGATAGGAATAACACAGAAAATTCGGTGTGTGTAACTGCTGCTGAAGTGGAGATTTCTGACCCAGCAGGAGAAATGTTCATTTTGAGAAAATGGCTTTTAAAGATATGTAACTGAAATCATAAGAATTCTGCATAAAGTGCAATAAAATAAACGCATAAATGTGTATTTTGGATGTTTTCTTTCCACTATTCAGGATGAAGTTATGGAAGCAAAATAGCCCAAAAACTCAAAATTGTATGAATTTGCCTGCAATGTTTTGCCTTGAGGGAAATATTAGAGATGTTTTGTGCTTCTCAATGACCTGTACAACTCAAGTTGTGTCAAATCCTCTGGGGTGAATCAGAATTTTCAATATGCACATTAGAGGTTTGAGGGAAAAGCTTTCAGCGAAAGATCAGGCTCACAAATTGAACTTTGTGGGTCCGTGCTCCCTGCAGAGACGCTGATCCATCCATTCCATCGAACCCTCAAAAAAACACATAGTCACAGATAATTCCCATTTTTGTCTCGACAGCATCTCGTGAAGAGCAGACGGGCCCAAAGTTCAACTAACGTGACCTTCTCAAATGCAATCCATCAGCTTCCATTGGACTATGTGCATGAGTAAATCAAGACATCGCTAATCGTCTTTTGGCCACAGCAGCACACCTTAGAACAAAGCGTGCATTCATCGCAGCAGCCTCTCTTAGCACAAGCGCTTCGCTCTATGTGTGTTTATTCTGGTGCCCCCTGGCAGTACAATAGGTCGAACAAGAAACAAAGTGCACGGACCACAGTTAATGAGACAGTGTTTTGACAAAATGTAGCCCATCAGATTAAATGATTTCAAATGAATAAATCAAGCACGGGCCAAGAGGTCACATGCCTGGGGGAGTCCAGGAAACAGCAGGAAGGCGAATACACACAGAGCAAACGCATCCGCTCCAGCTTCGTCTTAGAGTGGGTCCGCTTTGACTCGTCCAGCGAAAGAGATCAAGTCCAAATTGTCCTGCTACCAGGATGTTTCCAAACTCGTGCGAAGCACCCTGCGGGGCTCGCTGGATGCCACTTGCGTGTGTGAAAGGAGCTTGATGACGTTCAACCTGACATCTTTTCCTGTTGTGTTCGGTTGCATGCAGAAGCCAAAATTAACACTTGCCAAGCTTCAATTGCGGGTAAAATTTGGCTTCGGCGAATGAATAAAATGCATGCCAGCTGGGCAGTAACTACAAAACATGTTGACTCGCGTGTCTTTAGACGACTTTTGGTAATGACTAAATTTAGTTTTTCTCCAGGATTCGATGTGGCGACACATTGAAAAGTCTAATTGAATTATATTTTTGAAGTTCTAAAATTAGGACTATTTAAAGAATATTTTTTCCTTTAGGGTCTTTCAAAAAAAAATGCACCAAAATGCGCTAGCGCGTTTGTAGACCACAGAGGGTTAAAAGAAAATACTATTTCAGTCATGTTTAATTCAACTGTCTTTCTTGCTGTTTCTTTGCAACTGTGAAAGAATCCTTGTGTTTTTTAAATGTTTTATGTACAGACAATGTTGTGCATTGTCCCTGTAAAAATAAACAAAGTAAAGTAAAGTCAAAGTAAACGACATGGTTGACAGCAGCTAATGCGCAAAAATGTGTTTTTGTATTTTATACCGATTTAATAATAATAATATGATTTTCAAAAGTTTGCATTTTCAGGCCCCCAAAACGCTGTTGTCGTGTAAATGAATGTCCAAAACACAATTTTTTAAATGTTTTTAGTTGAAAATTGTATTGTGTAAACACCCCCTAATATTAAATATAAATATTAAATATAATTTCATATTATGACTGATAAATAATGGCAAATAATGCACTATTTTGTCTAAATAATTTAAAAATGGACTCTCAAAACTACATTTTGAATACTACACATTAATATAGGCATCACAACATTATAGAGTGTGAAAAATGTATATTTATTTTGAGATGTTACTAAATGTTTATAACTTAACTGAGTGTTAGATGATGGCAAAGGTAATCTAAATGCAAAAATATGGGAAAAGAGCATGCAAAATGAAATATCAACCGATACAGATTAAACCGTTTTAAAAAATCATCAAATTCAAGTTTCTACATTCCTTTTGCAAATTACTTACACTACAGTTATTCTTTTTATGAGAAAAAAAGCAAAAAGTGAATAGTTAAATTTGTTTGCTTGTTTGTGTTTAACGCCATTCCAGCTTCTGTGTCTGTTTTCATAGCAAGAAATATCATGACTGAATTATATCATGTTTTTGCGAATAGTTAATTCAAAATCTGTTTTTAACAAATACTGCATTGCGTGTGCATGCATGAATATTGCACAATGACACTGGCTGCTTTGGGCTGTTATTATTATGAGTTTGAGGTAGGGGAATGTGTAACTTTTGATAAAAAGGCTTAAGATATTTTGCCATGAGACAGTGGTTCCAGTAAGGAGACCTAAATTGTAATATATCATCATGTTTTCAAGCCATGTCCTGCTTACAAACTGAGAGGGTTTGATTAGATTTTCCACTGAAGTTACATTTATCAAACTTCATTATGAACAACTGAAACACCTGCTACTGACTGCAACAGTCTGATATTATAATGCAAGCATTCATACAAAACCAGCAATTTCAGACCCAGAGCAGGAGAAAGATATCCTAAAATAATCTAAACTCATGTATACGGGGGTTAAAGCAAAGAATAAAATTTGAAAGCAACTATAACATTTGAAAGAATACTATGGCAAAGTTATCATGTTCCTTATGCAAACTGATTTTTTTTCCATCAATATATGTTTGACCTGAAGATTGAAAGCTGTATCATACACTTAGAAAATTATGAGCTATATCACCGTTTATGGACACTAGGGGTGTGACAATACACTTAGCTCAATAGATGAGACTAGAACGTGACAAAAGTTTAATAATAATTTTAAAGAAATTTTTAATGACAAAATATTTGTCTTTTAATCACAAAAAGTAATCGAGGGCTGTAACAACTGATTATTTTGACAATATAGTAATCTGATATTTTTGGTAACAAATAGGCCTTAGTATGACTATTTATATACAAACTAACGATGAGGCAATAATATCTGTCTCAAATAAAATATCAAAACCAATTACATGATTTATTGAACAACACTTAAAATACATAATCTAATATGAACATAACCAAATACATTATGCATTATAACAAATACCTGCAGAGGGCGCAAACGGCCTGGTGACGTTTCACTTTACAGCGGGATTAAACGATGTTTAAATTAATTGAATTTTAATGTTTGGCCACATGCAAACTCAGAAACTTTTATTTTGAAATCACGATGTACAATAAACAAAACAAACAAAACATTTAGAAACAAAACCACAAAACAAACAGATTCAAAACAAAACATGTTTAACAAACAAATCTACACAACACACAAAAACAAACACAAACAAAAAACCTAAATGTTTATGAAACAAAACAAAAACAAAAACTTATGAAACAAAAACTTATAAAACAAAACAAAACACAAATACAAAACATTAAGTAACAAACAAAAAGACAACATACAAAACAAAAATGTTTATAAAACAAAACTCAAAAAACTAAATATATGAAAAACAAAAACGCAAAAACAAAAAAAAGCTTGAAACAAAACAAAAAACATCAAAACATTTTTAAAAAACTAAATAAAAGCAAAACAAAACAAATGTTTATGAAACAGAAACACAAAATAAAAATGTTCATGAAAGTAAATATAACATACACACAAAGTTTCTGAAACAAAACCACAGTTTCTAAACCACAAAACAATTTTTTTTATATAAATCTGGTTATTTTATTGTATATTTTATAGTTTTTTTCCCCTCTATTTTTTTTGTTTCTATTGTGTTTTTATTTATTATTTTCTACATCTAACAATAGACCCTCTAATACTGGGTCAAAGATACAGTGTCATACAAAATATTTAATATTTTTGATTATATTTCATGTGTTTATAATCTTTTTAAGTTTCACGGTATAAATCTTATATTTTAGGAATGGGGTCCCTAGCAAGGGAATCATCGTATTTTGGGAGTCCATGTCATCAGAAAGTCTGACAACCCCTGATCCAGAATAGAGAGGAGAAGTTTAGTCCAACCCCTCCCTTGCTTTCCCAACGGGATTCTCACATAAGAAAGGCCAATTAGCACACACTAATTGAGGCCCAATCTGAAAGTAACCTAATCAGTCAACATTCATTTTCAGTTTTGATTAAGTGCTGGCAGAGACCTGCAGCCTTCGTGTGACCCTGGGGAAATGGAGACATGAAGAAAGTTCTCACGGACGACAAAGCCGTAAACAGTTTATGCTTTATTCATTACATTATTCATTATATCATATATAAATGGCCTATGGGATGGACACGGCATTCCAAATCAGTGTCCAGAACGATAAGACCTCTGATACGAATAGTCATCTAGCAATATCAAGAGAGAGGTTTGCTTTGAGGAAGCCAAGTTCCTCTGAGTGAATAAACACAGCAAACAATAAGTGATATAAAAAGACATAAACCATTTCCAGAATTTCAATGAAACACAGACACATTTTTTCAGAGCTGAGCCTGCTTTGTTTTAGGCTTTGGCTGCACCCCACGTCCATGTGGTTTTCCCTCAAGAACATTCTCAATTTACATTAGCAAGCCTATCCAACTATTATATGTGGCTTAAGCTTATCTTGCAGCTCACAAATATCTACTAAGCAAATAAAATGTTAACACAAGCATAATTGTAGTGCTAAACACCTATTACATTGATAAGATGTTTACACTTCACTCCTGGATTTCAAGTTGCTGCTGTGCAAACCGTGTATGTTTCACATTTTGGATGCTGATTTGCCTTAACCCTGCGAAGCTTAATGTATCATACTCGATATGGAAATTTAAAAGGCCTTTAAATGATCAACATGGTAAAAATTGAAAAAATACAAAATTAACTACATCCCTTCAGTCGTCTGACAGATAGTTTATACTTAAAAGGCCTTTTAGTATAACTGTACAAGCGTTCTGTTTCGGGTTGTGGTTCACATGACATTTTTGCTGTAAAATCTGTGAGAATAACTGTAAGAATAACTTTTTATTGTTAGTAATAGTTCAAGATGAACACTTGGTAGACTCAAGCAATTTAGGATTATTATCCTTACATTTTTTTTAATCATGTTGAAATGTCAGTCAAATTTGTTACAACAGGTTTTTGAGGATGTTTATTTGTTCATCTCTCAATAATCATTGCCACATAATCCTTATTATTCTAGTTCTTCAGAATACCATCTGTGTACTGTTGTTTTAAAAGACTCATATGAAGAACTTTAAGGTGCAAAAAACAACTCAAATAGCGTAAACAGCCAAAATAAGTTGTTGATGAGAAGCTTATTTAAGGAAAATACAAAGTACATACATATTAGAAATGATCATGTATTGCAATACATGACATGTTTTGTCAAACACAAAAACTCTACAGAGTTTGATATTACAACTAACATTCAAATATCATATTATATATTACTGGAAGATACAGAAGGATGACTGATAATTATTAATTTTCTACTGCCATAAAGATCTTATCAATTCACATTATAATCAGAATTATACTCACTTTTTGTCCACATAAATATCAGAAATTGCACCGAATTGCATATTTTTGCCCAGTTTGAGCAAAAGCGTGTTTTTTGTTTTGTTTTATGTTTTTCTCCCTATAGCATACTATATGAGTCATAAAAGTCTGCTAAACAAGACTTGCTAAACAAAAAGCACATATGCAATTTTTGTAATATTTTGTCTAAAGCCTCAACAAACTTAATTTAATTTGGTTTAATTTTTTTTTTTCTGGCTATTATTTTATATGTCAGGCTTATTTTATATGGTATACCAGCTAAACTGGTATTTAACCCGAGTCTATGCTGGTGTTTTCAGCAGGAACTGCAACATAAAGCCTCATATTTAAAGAATCTAATAGTTCATTACTTCTTGCTATCAGATATTTCCACAAGTGTGGGAAGGCCTTGGTGTTGGATTAGTGGTTGGGCTAATGATATCTGGATGTTTAGTGGTGTAAGATTCAGCTTAGAGGGTTTTGTTTGGTCTGGGCGGGTTTCTTTCACAGCTCAGGGAAGTCTGAAAGCAAACCGCTAGTGCCGGTTTTTTGGCAAGCGTCTGTCCAGAGAGAGTCCCTCGGCTAGACTAATGCAACACAGCCCCACTGTGGCTGAGATACAGAGGGCTTTGAATCAATATCTGATCTGCAGTCGATGAGTAAGGAAATGGCACACAATTCACTGATGATTCCCAGCAAACACTTGAGGACAATACAAAGTCAAAACACTCAGCTGTTTAACATTTCATCCGGCTTTGATTTGAAGAGAAGGCCATTGTCTCTTGTTCAAATCCATTTGCTTAGCTGACTACAAAAGCACTACTATTTTTCTATTTTTTAAATGAGTGATGTTTATGTGTGCAAAATGTCCCAGTGGGTGGTTGTCAGGTTATGCTATCTGGTTGGTAAGGTGGTATAAAGTGGTTTTTGAGCAGAGGCTTTCAAACTTTTTGGTGCTACGGACCCCCAAAATATTATTATCCCCACATATATATATGAAGGCAATATATAAATAAAAGGTCTTGTATATAAAGGCAAAATATCTGCAAAATGTTACCATAAAAATGTCATTTATATTAAACTGACACCATGTTTTGTCCACCATTAGATAACTTTGAGATGCAGAAACCCGAAGAACAACATATTTAAAATAAATAATATTAATAATAAGTATAATAACAATAACTAAAATAAGTAAATAAATAAAATGTTCTGAAGCTACAGAAACCCATATATTATGATCTCCTTTTTGAGGGAGCCCTTATAGAGTCAAATACATACGAACATATATATATATAGTTTCAGTTTCAAATTTATTCCAGGAATGCATGGCCTCTCGGCCCATAGTTCCACTAAATCATAATAACATGGCAGATAATCTTTTCTTCATCCCATGGTATATATACAATGCCAATCTCCATGCATATCCCGAATTACAAACACTTGACACATCAATACAAACATCACTAACAAGCACAAGATCACCTAAATATTTCTTACGCAAATCCTCATACAAGGAACAATCATACAAAAGATACTTCTCATCCTCTATCACAGAAATATTTGATGTTAATTTACAATAACTACAGATTCTCTCTGCAGTTGGTGCATTACTCCATCTGCCTGTTTCTATAGCAAGATGATGACTTGAACATCTAAAAAGGAACAATGACTGTACCAGTTGCATATTATACACAGACGCAATGTAGCTCTCTTGTATCAAAGAAGACTTGCATTGTGAATATATATTTAACTTATCATTATCCAAAACTGATGTATACCATGCCTCGTGCTTTTTCTTTCAGAATAGCTGTACATGTTCTTATATCACCTACACTTTGAGCCTCCCAAGCACTAGAAAAACCATACAAGTACAGCAGAACTCAGACCCATGGTTTTCTACCTACTCCATCTAATTGAAAAAGCATATTATAACTTTTTCTTGGATAACGATGATTAGACATAGACACTAGTTTTATCCAATACATGATACATCTTTTCATATAAGAGGCGGACAATACAAATCTACCCAAATCACCCAAGACAGCCACATGGCTCACACTTACTGACGCACAGGAGATTTTTACAAAAAGATACCTGAACATTTTCAATACACTCCACTGGTTCAAAACCCCATATCTCAGATCCATAATAAAGTCGGGGTGCAACCATGCGATCAAACAAATACAAAGATTGATTGCAGCTAATTTTATGTTTACGAACAAACCTTAGCAAGGAAAGCATTGCTTTCTTGCCTTGGCTTGCTAAAAGTTGTCGGGTGTGACAATTTTGGTGTAACCCACATTCCTAGATATTTGTAACAATTGACCACTTCAATCTGTTTTCCCGCAAAATACCATTTTTCATCCTTATTTAGAGAGCCCCCCTCTTCTAAAAACCATAATTTTCATTTTATTCAAATTCACTCTCATGCCATAAAGATTACAATTTTTTTCCAGCTGTTCAATATGTTTCTGTAAGCCTCCAATTGTATCTGCAATATTAGCCATATCATCAGCATATAACAAGGTCTGTATTTCTGTAATATTTTCAATTTGTATACCTTTACAATTTTTTTTTCAACATTGTTATACATTCATTTAAGAAAAGGATAAATAAAAGTGGACTCACCATATATAAATAATGTATGTATGCATGCATGTATATATAGATCAGATGCAAAAGCCTCTAAGTGGCATCTGAAATGTTCTTCTAAAATGAGCTCCTATATTTATGTTCAGTTAGTTCACTTTAATTGCATATAAAAGGACCTATACATTGCCATTAGAGTAAAATTACTGAACCCAGGAGCATGATAAAAAATGCCTGTGTGCGTTTTAAAAACTAAATATTTGTTCAATATTATTTATTTCTATTGAATTGATATTTTTTGTCATTTTTGTCTGAGGAGAAACATAAAACAACAACAATAATAAAATATTTGTAACAGTTTACAAATATTTTGTAATTATTATTATTATTATTATTGATTATACTATCATTAATATTAATAATACTAATATAATATATCATAATTGTATGTATTTTATAATAATGCACATAGAACAATATCATATTTTAGGCTCCAGCCCTCCAGTCACCCTACAGAAGATAAGTGGCTTGGAGAATGGATGGATTAAAAATGTAATTTTATAATCAATTATTATAAAGTATTTAAATGTGCACATTTGACATTATCACTGTTTCAAGAGTTATCATTCACACATTTTAAACTATTTTAACTGAAAGTATTATTTTATAGTACTATTACTTTTGCATTATATCTGTTTTTTTTGCTAAACTTTCCCATAGACTCTCAGGCTCCCTGGAAAACCCCTGGTTTGGAGTGCATTGCTCTAGGGTTGCCAGCGTGTTCTGGGTAGCTGCGCACAAAGCTTTGTCTCATGTTCGTGTTCCAATAATCCTTTGTGAGAGTCACTGAAAGTTCTAGGACTTCCTAAACTCTCTCTGAGCCCACGGAGACACCTCAGTTATGAATCCTCAGTCAGACATCCCCGCAAGCCTGACTCATCCGCTCCCACAGTCAACAGAACAAGAGCCCAGAGCCCAGGTTAATCAGCAGCTTCAGCTCTATTCCATGAACAGAACACAACGCTTTCACACTGAAACCAAAATCCAAACCACTACTCGCTCTTTAGTCCAGACAGGCGAGCAGGGAGGAAACAGTGTGGGGAAATGGAGCACAAGTGCTGTCAGCTTACATGAGTGATTACCCAAATACAGGAGAAAAATTATATGTGTGTGTGCGTGTATGTATATATATATATATATATATATATATATATATATATATATATATATATATATATTTTTTTTTTTTTTTTTTTTTTTTTTTTCAATATAAAAGAAATGTAATGTGTTTGGGCTAACTTTTTGTTTAACTTGATACATTAAACCAGCTAAAACTGAAATAAACAATTAATATAA
Organism: Barbus barbus; assembly: GCF_936440315.1. NCBI lineage: Eukaryota > Metazoa > Chordata > Actinopteri > Cypriniformes > Cyprinidae > Barbus > Barbus barbus. Next base: position 3,268,611 of record NC_136724.1, read on the forward strand.
GCTGTATAGACATACATATAAAAACAAAAACTACACACAAATTGTGTCAAAATTGACACTAAAATAACACTGGTATTTTAATAAACTGACACTGATATTAAAAATACTATGTACTATATTCAAATACAAAAATGTTCTGGAAAATTATCTGGAAAACATTGAAATGCAGTTTTTTATTTATTCGCAATGTAGTTTATGGTGTACTTTTTTCTAAAGCTGTATAAACCTTTAAAATTAAAAATAAATACTATTGAATTCAGTAGATGTGTTAAAAATTGCTACACAAACGTTAACTTGAACAGCCCTTAAAAAGAAAAAGTTTTCAATTTTGTATTGTATTACAAAATTGTAAAATATTGTGTTTACAGTTTTCCATGAACAAACAAATATTATGAGACTGACCCAAATTAACAGACTGATCCATTTCAATAAGAATCTAAAATGATAAGAATGAATGCTGAAATTCCTCTGTTTTTCCAAGGACTTGTTTAATGGCAAAACAGATCATCTTCAGAGGAGCTAAACAGAGACTTGAGACGTCTCGCTCCAGCCCAGCGCTGAACAGACTGAAGGAATTACACTCTGCTGTAACTGTGTCAAACCCTTTCAGCTTAAGGGGCTTTTTTTTCTTGGAAATAACGAGGTCCAGGTAACAAAGAACAGTCGAAGAAACCAACAAAGAAACATAGCCATATTAAAGACACCACTGCAAATGATGGGATCAGATGATTATAGCATTGTATTTCCTTTTGTCGTAGTAGAGACACTAAAGTCATCCTTTACTACTCCTTAAACAGGAACATTTTCTTGTACTTACGGCTATAAAATGACTTGTTCACCTCAGAAATAGTGTGAAAGGTCAAAAGTTCAATAGTGCGAAAGGTCACCTCTCTAAATAAAGCAAAAACATAAAATGTTTATTAAAGGGATAGTTCACCCCAAAATTATAATTCTGTTCTGAACAACTTGAGAATGACCGATTGATGTCAGAATGTTTATTTTAGGCGAACTGTCACTTTAATATGTCAGCATGATACCAAGGCTTAATCAAGTGATGCTGGATTGGCGTATATATAAATGAAGCGTGCACATTTATAAGCAGATTTAAATGCATTGACTTTATTCCATAACTTCAGATCGTATCTCCAGATGGGACTCGCTTTGACCTCACAACATACTTTCATTTACCCTTAGAGTGAGTTGATAAGTCACGTCAGGTAAAGAGTCCAGCACACACAGGTCAATGAGGACCCGTGTCACCAGATGAGCCAGCGCAGAAATAAATCTGCACTTAATAAGCGTTTCTGCCTGATAGCGCTCGTGAGGTACTAATGAGATTTGGCATACAGCCTAGACACTGAGGTACCACGTTTGCTGGCGTGAAACTCAATATCCTGAATGAAACAGATGCCACAGAAAGGCAGTGGTGGGACGTCAGATCTATTGAGGGAACGGTAACTCAGACAAGCCTCAGTGTTTCTAGTGTGATATGTACGGTGAGGGATTTGAAGTGACCCATAATAAGTATAAAGCTTCGATGCAACATCTGTGCTGAATACAATGCAAAAAAATAAACAAAATGTCACTTTTTTGTGATCCTGCATAATTCGTCATTTAACCACAAAATAAATCGCAAAAATAAATAAAGACCTCACATAACAAAATTATAATCTTCTAACTGAATTTACGTTACGTGGATTCAGATGTTGTTCACGTGATAAAAGAGTTAAAGACAGCAGCCTGGAAAATGGAGCGCAGCTGGAGGAAAACAAAACTAGAGGTGTTTCGTATAGCTTGGCGGGAAAGTACCCTATCCTACAGAAAAGCATTAAAAACTGCTAGATCTGATTACTTTAACATAACCCCCGGTATTTATTCAATACAGTCACTAAATTAAGGAAAAATAAAGCATCAACAGATGTTGGCATTTCCCAAGAGCACAGCAGTAATGATTTTATGAACTACTTTACTTCCAAGATCGATGCTATCAGAGATAAAATTGTAACCATGCAGCCGTCAGCTACAGTATCGCACCAGATAGTGCACTATAGATCCCCTGAGGAACAATTCCACTAATTCTCTACTATAGGAGAGAAAGAATTGTATAAACTTGTTAAATCATCTAAACCAACAACATGTATGTTAGACCCTACTCCATCTAAACTACTAAAAGAGCTACTTTCAGAAGTCATAGATCCTCTTTTGGCTATTATTAATTCATCATTGTCATCAGGATATGTCCCCAAAACCTTCAAATTGGCTGTTATTTAGCCTCTCATTAAACAACCACAACTTGACCCCAAGTATCTAGTTAATTACTGACCGATCTCAAATCTCCCTTTTCTGTCAAATATACTAGAAAAGGTAGTATCCTCACAATTACATTCATTCTTGGAGAAAAATGGTATCTGTGAGGAATTCCAGTCAGGATTTAGACCGTACCATAGTACTGAGACTGCTCTCATTAGAGTTACAAATGACCTGCTTCTATCATCTGATCGTGGTTGTATCTCTTTATTAGTGCTACTGGATCTTAGCGCTGCGTTCAACACTATCGACCACAACATTCTTTTGAATAGACTAGAACACTTTGTTGGCATTAGTGGAAGTGCCTTAGCATGGTTCAATATCGATCACAAATGCAGTATGGAGTACCTCAAGGCTCAGTACTAGGGCCGTTACTCTTCACGCTTTACATGTTACCCTTGGGAGATATTATCAGGAGACATGGTGTTAGCTTTCACTGTTATGCTGATGATACTCAGCTCTATATTTCTTCACGGCCTGGTGAAACACACCAAATTGAGAAACTAATTGAATGCATAGTCGATATAAAAAAAAAAAACTGGATGATGAGTAACTTCTTACTGCTAAATTCTGAAAAAACAGAGGTGTTAATTATCGAAGCTAAAAACCCCACATGTAATAACCTAGAACACTATCTAACACTTGACGGCTACTCTATCAATTCTTCTTCATAGATGCTAAAACCTTATAGTCTATACTACCTGTTGTTTAATATGTTAGTTTTTTTTTTTGCTTTTGATTTTTTGTTTGTTTTGTGAAGATCCAATTATGCCAGCCTTATCTGTTTGTGTCAAATAATCTTATTTTCTTGTCTTTGTGTCAATCCAAAAAAAAAAAAAAAAAAAAAAAATTCAGAGAAGGATTTACAAATAGGCATTAACAGTTTTTTATATAAATATAAGTCATGGACCGATATTGATTTTTTATAACCGATACCAATTATTTGCATGTTGCTGTGCCCGGTAAAGTTATTTATTTACTGTTACAAAGTAAATAAATAACTGAGTGGAGTAAGTCCATACTTCTCTTAAGGTTTTCCTCCTTTCAGTCATCTTAACAACAACAAAAAAAGGTTGAAAATGTCTGTCTAACATGAAATGTCTTTCATGTTAAACTTAATGTTCATATTACAACAATAAAAACATTTTATTTATAAAAAGCATCATCAGCAACACTGATATTAACAATTAGCAAAAGAATGTCTAATGTTTTCAAATGGAGCAACCACGGAGTGAACAACAATATGAAGCGGCTTCACGAGACTAATGATGAGCAAATATACAACAGAGAGAGAATTAAATTCAGGGCTTTTATTTCCAACATGCGTTCATTCATGGCTGCATATTATTTAATTCAGGCAAAGTTACGTGAGAGGACTTGACGGATTATTTTACGTGACTCCGTGAGTTCGTCTCTATTTCTTAGATCCAAGCTGCATAAACTGCATATCAGGCATTTATGTAATACATCTAATTTGTGCATTAATGCCTGTTATGTTAAATAAAGTTTACTAACTACAGCAAATCAAGTAGCCTACCTGTGCACGCCATTGTTGTTGTCTCGTCTCCCCTCAGACGCACTGCAGTGGAGATCCTGCGCGCAATTCTCAAACCAACCACAAGAATAATATCGCTGAATTAGATATTACAAAACCGATATCCGATTATGGTCCGATTACGGTAAAATGCTTAAATATAGATAAATAAATAAATAAATAAATATATATATAGCTCAATTTAAATAAAAAATGTAATGAATAAAATTACTCAAAATGCATTTCTTTACAGTGTCCTTATTACATTCAGAACTGTGCAGCCATTCATTGACATTCACCATCTATTATAAATGTATCTGCACTTGAAATGGTGCAGAGGCCTTGTTACACAACGCTACAACTTTATAGTACTGCGAGCAGCCAACAGGCCAAACACTCAGCACCTCAACCCAAATATGGGATCAATTAGGAGTTCTTTGAAACCGACAAGGTAATTAAAACAAGATAGACCCTGGTTCATCGTAAATCTTGCCTTTCACCACACACCTTCACAAAATCCCCTCGCTTCGTTTCTAGTGCTCTTCTACAACGAGCGCTCAGGATAGAGATGAGAGCACTGAGGTTTAACCAACCTTTCAACTTTCCGTCCGTGCAGAAGCTAAAGATTGTTAGAAAACGATAGCTGGAGGACGAATGTTTCTTCACTGAGTGTTGGTCCATGTGGCGGGCCAATAGTGCCTTAAGGACTTTCTGAGAAAAGACTTCTGTTCTTAGTGTCCTGCTGCGGTTGAACTACACCCTAGCCATTCAGGACGTTCCACTGGTCGCCCCTCGTCAATAAAAATCAAACGGAGGACATCGTACGTCACACTGTGAACATCTGCCGACCAGAGCCTCCAACTAACGCAGAAGCTGTCTTCGGTCTTCCGGTTTCGTACGTGCTATATGAAGTGATATGAACGTTCGCTGGGCAAATGGGGTTGGAAGTTTATCCTGGGAGAGCTGTCGGAACATGAAAGGCCGTAGCTCATTAAACTTAAGTGAAAATAAATGAAATGTTGTGAATGACAACAGAAGAGGCATTTATGTACCGTCTTTGGTCTTAACCAACAAGTAAACTGTTGTGACCAACTGATTTTTGTTCTTTAATATCATAACCACAAGACTGGAGATGTTAAGTTTATTCCTGTATGGTCACATTTGATTGGTAAATGTTGTGGTAGGTTTATTGCCATAACGGTGCTGTATAGATGCCACATGTCAGTCTGATTAAAAATAAATAAATAAAATAGCCAAACTCGCTTTGAAGAACTACACTACCCATAATCTTGACGAGAGGATCCACCAATCAGAGCCACTGGAATGGAAATGAACATCATGCCAACAAACAAACAAATGAACTGTAAATGATGCAAGTCACTCTGCTACATTTATAAAGTGTACTGTCACTACTGTTCAAAAGTTTGGAGTCTAAGATTTTTCTTCTTCTGCTCACTAAGGCTGCATTTATTTAATCAAACATAAGGTAAAAACAGTCAAATTGTGAAATATTATTACCATTTAAAATACCGTTTTCTATTTGAAAATATTTTCAAATGTATTTTATTCCTGTGATCAAAGCTGAATTTTCAGCATCATTACTGTCACACAATCCTTCAGAAATCATTCTAATATGCTGATTTGCAATATGATTGTTGAAAACAGATGCGCTTCGTCATATATTTTTTAGAATACTTTAAAGAACACAACGTTCAAAACATTAGCATTTATTTGAAATAGAAAATCTTTTGGATCTTTTCCTTACTGTCACTTTTGATCAATTTATTTCATTCTTGGCATATAAAAGTATTCATTTAAAATGGAAAAAAATTAAATAATTACTAACCTCAAACTTTTGAACAGCAGTGTTTTATTGACATAACAATCACAATGCTTCATGTGATGAGTAGTTCATGCCCTCATAATAGAATATAAGTCTAGAATCATTGTCTCGGTTTTGTTTATATACTTTTTGCTTTAACCAATAATTCAAATAGCTTCAAGACACACTGTAAAAAAAACAAAACAACAACAAAAAAACATGACCAATAAGTTATGACATGTGTTTTTACATTAACTCATCAAAATAAGTTAAGCAATTTTCAACTTTAATTTGAATAATTTTTCAACAGATTTTTTTAGGCCATAATTTAAGTTGAAATGACTTGAACAGCTAAGCTGATATGCAGTTGATAAGCTGTACTTGGAAAAAAAAAAAGATGCTGTATTTATTATATAGAAATTATAAAAATTATTTTTTTTTTTATTGTTTTTTTTACTATAATACATTACTACTGTACAGTAATAGGTTAAGATAAGCTAAATTTACAAACTAATCCCCAACGCCAGTTAAAAATGCCAATCAACCTGATTTGATGAGAATTCGTAAGTATTGCATGAGAAACTTGACTCTGACTCTTGAATCTGACTCTTATAATAAAAGTGTATGATTTGTAGGTAAAACTTCATTGTGAAGGTTCATCCCTAAAGAGTGTTCCTCATAGCGTTCCTCAAACCCTCAGAGCGGCGTAAGAAGATCATACAAAAACATACAAAATGAAACTGTATCAACATTTTCACCAAATCATGAATAACTCGTGATCGAGGCACCACCCTGAGTCTGACATGTGCCAAATGCTCTCATGACAGCGAGGCTGCAGTTTACAGTCACAGTTGCAACCTCTCATGTCCAAAAAGTTAGTTATATTTCTTTATATGTGAGAGATTAATGTGTGAACACACTGACAGAATAATCTCATACAGAATGTGATTTTAATCATATTTCTGAATCATGTTTTTATTAAACTAAAAATAGAAAGCAAAAATTGGATTGTTCATCTTCATGTACCAGCGGCAATATTTCAAAATAATCCACTTCACTGACAACAAAGAACATGAACATAATATTTTCCTCTGCTTACATAGATTGCTGGCCTGCTATGAGACGTGGGAGCTGTCAGCTCTTTTTTCACTCCTCTCCTGACTGTAACACATACTCTCAAATACATTAAAGCTGAGGCGTCTCAAACAAGCCTTATACAAGCAGCTCCATCAAATATTTACACAAGCAAATGTAGTTCATCATTAGTATTAAACCATAAGCACTTGGGTAAATAAACAGTAAAATGAACATAAAGTGAGAGTCTGTTTTCCTCCAAGAGGCGTCTGGCACAACGGCGACAATCAATTCCACAGATGCAGTCATCCGACAAAAATTTGATCAAATTATCTTAAAAACCCCTCTCTATGAATAATTGTGTAACACAAACAAAGGTTTGTATGTTTGCATGCACTGGTCAAGCATATGCACCGGTCAAACAAATGTTTGCATGCACTGGTCAGTCCTTTCTCAAACATCATTACTCACAGCAGAGGAGTGGGAACAGATATGACTGCTATAACAAACCATGTGTTGACTCATCGGGGCAAATATATGATCATAAATAAGGGCCTGAGAATAAGTGATCAAGAGTCTTCATTTAAATTGAAAATTAAATTAATTGTATATACATTGTTGTGATTAATTGTGGCTGGAATAATAATGCAGCAGTAAAAATAGTTGCAATGTATACATCATCATGACTAGATTGACACGGTGAGTTTGTCTTTACTATACACGTTAGATGTGATCCACCTCATATTAACAATCCTGTCAGATTGTCCATCCTTTGAGTGAGAGTGTAACGTTACAGGTCAGCCGATCTGGTTTTGTCCGTTAAAGTTAGCCCTTTCGACATGTTTCCATGTTGTTGTTGCTCAGCAATGGCATGGACGCGATGCTGTCTGGGGGTTTGGCAAAAGGACGGTGGGCGGTGCTCGGGATGGTGACTGAAGGCGGTGACTGAGTAGTTCGGACGTCACATTTTTACGGAAGTCACAAGGGCTCATGAAAAGGTTGTGTGCATTTTACTGTGTTTTGAAACTTATATGGTAGTTACATAGCCCCCAGACCTCAGTTATTATGAAAAAAGCCAGGAAATTTCAGTTTTGAAAATATGGGACCTTTAAATAACACTAACATTACAATAAACTGAATTGAATTAAATAATATTAAACTGCATTAAATAAAAAATAAACAGCATTAAATTAAACTGCACTGAATTAAATTAAGTTAAATTAAAAATCAAATCAATTAAATTCAAAAAATCTATTTAATTAAACTACACTTAATTAACCTTAATTGTATTAACTGAACATTTTAAATGTGTTACACTGAATTAAATTACATTAAATTGCATCAAATTAAATTGTTGCATTAAACTACATTATATCAAATTAAATTAAATTGCATAAAACATAAATAAAAAAACTGCGTTAAAATTCATTACATTACAAAAAAGTAAATGATGAAATTAAATTGCTAATTTTTTAATCTTTCAACCTATTGTCATTTGGAAATTATAAGCAGCAAAGAATGAGGACACCGAAAAGCTTTGAGCTTATGATATAGCGGGTGTTAGAAACAGTGCTACCTGGTAAGGGACAATGCTCCCGTGGGCTGTTCCCCATCGTCTGGCTTCGACACCAGCGTTGAGATAGTTGGCAGCGATGTGAGTTAGACAAGCAACCTGTAGACAAATTGAAGAAGAAAAAAGAAAATAGTTTGAAATCTTAAGAACTGTCAGAAGGCCTATTACACCCTGCTGTTTTGTGAGTCCAGCGATCTTTTTCACGGCTGACACATCAGTTCATGCGACTGTGCCGTAAAACTTTCCTCCAACTGGAATCCAACGTTTGTTATTCTGGAAAATGAACCAACAAAAACTTCAACACTTTTAACAAAAACCTATAGCATTTCAGCTTTACTGTAACAATCATCTTGGTTACAGCATTTAAATAAAGACGTTAAAAAAAAGGTCCCAGCGTTTTTACGATGCCCAGGTGACATAAGATCAGAAGCCATGCAGCTGAGACAATATTTTGCAATGTACAACCAAGTACTGAGAGGACACAGAGAAAGTTAAGGGAGGTGGAATACTTTGTCAGATCAAAGCCTGCCCGTGATGATTTAACTTTCTGGACTGCAGAGAACTCCTTCCTCGGCCGGTCCTGCCCAACACCTTGAGCTGAACCCATTCTTCACTTCCCAGCTGCTTTATTTCCATGACGTCTTACACTGAGGCTTTTGTTTACCGAAACTTTGGTTTCTGTGTTTAAACGGCTGGAAACAATCTCATTTTTGTCCATATGCAAGCAAAAAATAATTTATCTGGTCAGCACTAAATCATATCAGTGATGTTTCTTAACTTTCTTCTTCAGTAAGTTCATTAAATGATTAGCAACTGGTCCAGAACTGAACCAGATAAACAGAAAAAGAGCAAGCTATAATCCGCTCGGATCATGTGCACCTCATAAGATAATCATATAAACTCAGGTTCAATGTCAATATAGTGCGCACTTCAATATACCTGTCTTAGACATGCTAAGATGAAGCGTGCCACCTCACACCTCACCACTTTTATCCATCACTTCGTCTCCTGCTTACAGACCAAATATACTCAACTGATTTCAGGTTGCTGTGAACTGGTTTTATGTATTAGACAAAACTCAGCAGACAGTTTTGGGATATCAGTCAAAATAGATGTCTTCTGAAAGGATCTGGTAAATAGTAGGGGTGGGAGAAAAAAATAAAAATCGATCCATCGCGATTCTGGATCGATTCTGAGCTTAGTTTTTAACCAGATGTGCGATGACGCTGAGTTTGCTCCAGAAACGCCCATGTTCTGCTTGCTTTCAGTTCCTCACACACATACACCACTCAAACCTTCCGTAAAATAATCTTTCATAAAGTTCAGAAAGGTTGAAGCGAATTACAACGACATTCACGGGCTTCGTTGCACAGGATGCGCGCTTTGTTTGATGTTACACTTGAAGTGTGCGGTCTCGCCCGCTGGTATTTTCCTTACAAATGCTCTACGAAGTCATCATTTATGTGGTTTGGAATGCAGTGGACTTATATATTTAAAATATGAACCTCACTAACAGGAGGCTGCTTTCAATGTCAAATGTATTTGCGTCTCAAAATGGTTTTATGACGCAAAATTAATGTAAACAGCCAGTTATGTCTTAAGGGATTAAACCCCATTACTTCTTATATTTCAAAAGAGATCCGTGCATGAATGCAGCTTAATAGATCTCCCGCTGTCTATGATTTCATAGTAAAAACAACCCTGCTGAAAAACACAATAGAAAATGTAATGGATTTAATGGTTATGATGGGAATTGTATTGGTTTTAATGGAAACTATAATGGTGTCTACTGGTATGTGATGGATTCTATTGGTGGGATGTTGAATCCTATTGGAAAAATGCCCAAAACATTTTTTTAGGAATGGGTACATTTGTGTACCCTTTAAGCACTCCACGTTCAGCTAAATAACACATTCAAAAATTAAATAAAACATTTCATTCATGGGGATGAACACAGAAACAATGCGCACATTTCTGCATGAGTTTGTTGTGATCGGAAGGAATTTGCTAGCGTGTGATCCTCAGTCGTTTAGTGTATGATGCCTGGTGTTTTAAAAATCTGTTCACATTTTAATAGTCGTGTAGTTTATTCCAGCCTTTAGTTGCTTTTTTCCTGGACAGATACGACAGGTTTCTGATGGATGACATGCCTCTTTCATCTTTAGGCATAAAATATAGTTATGTCTCGATTTTGTCATCTTAAAACTGTTCAAATAAGTTAGACATTTTATAAAGATTAACTTTAAGTGATAACCATCAGTTAATATTTAAAGTCTGTTTGTGAAGTGTTTACATAGATGTTAATGTGGAAGAGCTTAAAGAGAGCACACTGAACTTAATGGGAGCAGCAACAATTTTTAATACATTTCATGTAATATTTATTAAAATGACAAGATTTTTCTAAATAAATAATCTAGTTCATGTATTAAGTTCATACATATTTTAATATGAACAACTATTATTAACAATATCTATTAAATTATACTTTTTCTTATTGATGTCACACTGAAGCTGTGTGATTTTCATAATTGTGCACCCTTTAAGCTCACCTTACAATAATATGAAATCTTTCAAAATTACAGCACTGTGAAATAACAGACCAGCAATGAACTGTCAATTTATAATATTATGGATGTAAAGGTACAAGCCAGTAATGCCTGTGAAGTACTATGTTAGCGTAGCACACAATCTTATACAGCTAGTCAGCTAACTGTGTTCTGTAGCATCTGTGCTGTGTCTATCTTTTGGATCTAATGTAATTATTTCCCACATCCAAGTTCCAGGTTATAATATGCATAAGTCTAAAATCTCTTAATTTTACAGTAAGCAGTGAATCGTACCCAAAATAAAGGCTTAAACGTCTAAAAAATTCACGTTTTGGTGAAAGTTTTTAGACAGTTTTCAAAACTGCCGCCAGACAGTGTGAACACATGGAGACTCATATCTCAGTGTGCAATGATCTGATTGACTTGAAATTATAGTAGGTATATAGTAACAAACACATCAATTGGTTAAGACATCAAGTAGGATAATAAATTTTTATTTTTTTTACGTGAGCTTAATAGTTTACCCTATTTCATGCTATAATTAGTAGTAAAGAGAAAGAGATGATCGGTTCACATGCCACTTGAACTTAAGAGGCTGTCACGCCACATTAAAGAGTGACAAAATTATATTTATTGTCTATATTTTGTGATGAAACTGACAAAAGCTGAGACTATTTAATTTCTAAAGGATAGTTTTTGTATTTTTCCCCACTTCGTCATACTTCTGTTCCTGGTCAAAAAATGACCAGCCTGCAAAAAACAATGGCTTGTAAATCTCTGATTATGTTATATTATTACTAGGGATGCATGATATTATCGGACCAATATCGGAATCGGCCAATTATGGCTTAAAATGTACACATCGGCATTGGCCAGATATGAAAAATTATACCGATATGCCTTGCCGATAAGATGAATACCTCACGTCTTCAGGGTGTGTTAGCGATAAGATCACGTCAGCAGTGCGGTCATTCTTGAAAATTTTCGGCATCGGCTATGGGCCAATATATATTGTTAAGCAACTAGTTAATGGTGAGAATTGGTCCCTAAACTAAAGTTTTACCAATCATTATTCAACCACTCTGGTATGTCCGGGAATATCAACAGCCAAAAAGCATACAGGAATTTGAGCACAAACATAATGACATTAGCCTATATAATTGAATTGAAGAATAATGATTTCCACACAACTTAAGGTTTTCCCAGGACACAAAATGCTGCCCATAAATACCCATGTTTGCGTCTGGATTAAGGGAAACTGTGTGGTGTGGTTATCTAATGCCCTCGGTGCTCCGGCTATTGCAGAGAACCTATAAATTTGCTGAAGGGTTAGATTACTACGACCACAGGATGATCGGTGGGGAATGTTCGGAAAGAGGCAGAACTCACTTATCTCTGCCAGCTTAGGGTCTACCACAGAAACAGTGACCCATCATCCCTTCAGCCCACAGATAAGACACATGCATCCGATAAATTCCTACCAGCCATGTATGAGAAAATCCATGCACAAAACCCTGCACAGTCATCGAAAAGAGCCCGGGTGACTTCTCCTGAAATGGGAAGCAATTAAAAACGTATGAGGGGTACGAGAAAAAAAAGTTCCAAGAGAATGTACTCGAACCACAACAGACGATCACAAACAATCGCATTATTGGAACCATTTCTGGAAACCACATCCTTCTTTCAAAGCGGTATCATTCAGGGGACGGGGGCTCTGACTCGTTAGCTCTGCACAAAGGTTTTGCGGTATCATGTCAGAAACAAGAGTCGGACGTGTTGTGGATCTTTTGAATGATCTTTTCAGAAATCTAAAAGGACAAGATGACCGACTTAAAATACAGCTCTTTGCAAGGCCGGCTCAGATGCCTGATTCTGAACTCCTTTATTCATTTGCTAGGTTTACACAGAGTCCAAAGCTCTGTTCCAAAACACAGCTGCCTACGTAGACAGCACTTTAAGGCAGCATGATTACAAGGCCTTCTAAAATACCTTTAGAAAGAGAAAAGAAAGAAAGAAATCTTACTGATCCCCAAACTTTTAAATATTATTGTAAATTGCAAACGTTAAATACACTCTTAAAAGTAAATGTTCTTTATTGCCATTGATGGTTCCATGAGAAAGCTTTAACATCCATAGCAGTGCAACATTCCATTCCACAAAAGTTCTTTATACCAAAAAAAAAAAAAACGGTTCTTTTTTGAACCAAATATTTGTCTGTGGTTCACCATTTTCGCCACTGAGCACAAAAGAAGATATTTTGAAGAATCTTGGTAACCAAAAAGTTGATGGTAGCCACTGACATTCATAGAATGGCAAAAAAAATAAAAAAAAGACAGAAATTTAATTTGTGGGTGAACTATGCATTTTAAAAAAGTTTTATTATTCCCTGCCAGTTGCCTTTGACGTCATGGCTGAGGATAGTTGATAGTCAAGCACTTGGTATTTTCCTGCATTTTGAGAGCGATTAGTCACATAGCAATTAAAGCTCAGCATGAGCAAAGACGGCAGATTTCCGCCATACTTCCGGCAGGTCCTTCATCACCCGAGCAAGAACATTTACGAAGAATGCAACCGGATAGACCTTCTGGCAACAAATGAAGCGTGACACATTTGGTTTCATTACAATCATATTAACAGATTAGATCTAAAATTTGTGAATGTTGACTCAAAAACTCTTAATTGCAACTCAAATTTCTAAATAACGTGTTCCTCAATCCCTCCACATTCTCAGTGATTTAGCACAGTTTGAAATGTCCCATTTCTGCAGAACTCAAAGTGGTTCTCTTCAAATAAATAGCAGAAGATTCGGACCAAATCTGCCTTGTGAGTTTTGGACTCTTCCAATGCATTTCTGATTGAGTAATCTGCAACAGTCATTATTATGAGTTTTCCTCCATTATTCAGTGTCAAAACACAATGGAGGAAACACTTTTGTCATTCAGCATAAAATGAAAAACACGTTTGCTGCATGCAAATATTTATCTATCAAGACTTCAGTCGATCTAGAATTTCAGCTCGGAAAGCAGCCGCAGCTGAAGAGGGTATTTGAGGTTTCAGGTAGTTACTATGGTGAAAAACTCAACAAAAAATCCTGTTAAGTGATACTGCAGATGCAAAAGTCGTTTGAAAGAAAATTGCTATACTGTACGTCTCTGTCTTTAAGTTCAGTAAACATGTAATTAAAAAACAAGAAGGGAATATAAAACATTCCACAAGTGAACCAAACGTCATGCATCAGATTTCTCCTGGCACACAGTGAAGTCTGCTGAATATCAACGTCAACACACGCTCATGAACAAGTAAACTTAGCGTCCTACACTCCATTGATTCCCATGATGCTACACTCTTGGAGTCTCAATCGGCTGCTTATGGCACTGACGTCTTCTGAGCGAGCGCTGCTATTTAGACCCTCTGTAATCTTGCATTTCCGGGCAGAATTGGCGGTCGGCAGGCCAGACGCGCTACGAGCGGCATGATATTTTTTGAAGTCACTCATTCAAAAACCAAAAGAAAATGGCAAGCGCAAATTATTCAAAATCACATTTGTAAATGGTGTGCTATTTTCTCCACAAGCACAGGTATTCAACTGCCTCAAAACCTGTTTTGTTCAGGAAATGCGAAGTGGCATGGCAGGAAAGCCTACTGCTACTTACAATACATAATACATATGAATTAGCATTTACCCCTTATCATGCCTACCACACCATTATTTACGACAGGAACAAATTGAGCCGAGTCACCACTTATATAACGAAGAAAAGTCAATCCAAAAAGTACATGTGACTAATCTTAAAGTACAAGTTTAAAGTGACCACATGAATTAGAAACTTCACTTGAACTTTCCTTAAAAGCCATGAAAAGATATAATTTACACTAAAACATTATCCAGGGTGAAAAATTAAGGCATACACTATGAACATTAAGAAATATATATTCTTTTCACTCAAAAACCACACAAAGCCAAAACTATCAAGCCATCACGGTAAATTAAACAGCACATGCTGAAGTCTAGTAGCTAGGGACAACGACTGATTTATACGCTTATACAGTTATGGAGAGCTGATTTATTTATACTGTAAAAGTAAAACGCTAATGTTTTCTCTCGAGTCGGGAATGGGTCAGATTAAACTCACTTCCAGGGAACTGCATTCTTTCAAGCCAAAGAAACAAAACAGAGTGGTCTGGTTCAATTTAAAAAGTTCAATTCATATTTTGGGCAAAAGACAATAACTGCAGCCCTGAAATCTGAATAAAGGGATCCTTCTAAGAGCTGAATATTTCATCATGCAGATGGTCTTTGAAGTACAGAATGCATCAAATGCAGTCAGTGTTATTGAGCTCTCAGTTTAAGAGCATGAAAGGGAAATGATGTCCCGATTCAGCATTTCACATAGTTTCCACTGTCAGAAAAGGACTGAATCACATTAAAGAGGCTTTCAATCGGTTCTGCCTCCATATGCATATCTATGGAGCTTATAATATGACAAAACTATTTGAATTTGAATTGTGTTCATTTGAATTATTGACAGCGTCATTTAACAAAACTGAATATTATGTGGCACTTAACATGGTTCTGAATTAGATTTTTTTTAAACTTGAATAATGAACATTTGAAATTTAACACAATTGAATTTTTTTTTATGGCAGTTTTTTAATAGACATGTATTTTCAAACAGATTTTTTGTCTGAATTCTTTGACTGCAAATATCCAGTTTTAAAAAAAAATACAGCTTCAAGTTTTCAAGATGAAGAAGAAATTTGGAACATTAAATTCAATATTTCAAATTCAAAGCGCAGAAATTCAGATCGTAAAGAAAGTAGGTCAGAAGTCATCCACAGGGAAGAGTAGATGATCTCTGAAAAGTTGAACAAAGCCTTTACTGCGACCGGGAGGGGATATGTTCGGTTCACTTAGGCTAGTGTTGTCGTGGCCACAACATATTAACTCGTGGGAGTGTGATAATATGTCATTTTGTCGAGGTAATCCTGGAATCTCCACGCGGCTGTCGCTTTCTCTCATAGTGGAAGTGTTTTGTGGGTCTCGGGGCAGACATTGCCATAGTTCAGGGCTTAAAGTTCTCTGGCACCGCGCCGGAAAAAAAAAATCCTACATTTAAAAAAAACTTGTTGATATCACTTTCGAGTCCATGAGTTCGCCTACCAATGGTATGAGAACAGCTTTTACTCTCAACCAAACTAACATTACTAGCCATTCAGAATTTTTTGCTCTTATAAACACGAGCCTAATTGAACCGAACATATCCCCTCCCGGTCGCAGTAAAGGCTTCGTTCGACTTTCGATCTTTTTATTGAGTGTAAATTATCATTTTAATTCAAATGGATGCCACCTTATTTGTACAATAAAGCTCTCCCTACACCTACCCTAACCCTACCCGATACTTTATTTTCAACTTTTGGATTATTTCCTTAATTTTTATTGAAAATAAATGCCTTTCCGATGCGATACGAGATTTGAAAAGGAAGAAAAAAAAAAGTTTGGCAAAAGGCGGACTCGAACCCAGGTCGATCGCGTCCAAAAACACAATGACGCACGCTCTACCATCTGCACCACTGGAGCTGACGCTGTCAACAGTTGCTGTTCTTCTTCTCATTCTTCCTGTACACCTTGATTGACAGATGTCTTGTCCAATCAGAGATGAGTAATCTATTCCCAAACCAATGGCAATTATACCTACCTCTTCCGGTTTGTCAGATTTGTCATTGTGTTTTCGGATTTGTTCATTTGTTTTCGGATTTGTCATTGTGTTTTCTTATTGTTATAATGTTTTCTGAATTGTTATTTTGTTTTTTAGATTTGCATTTGTTATTTTGTTTTCAGAATCGTGATTTGTTTTGCACTTCTCGGCCACCGTAGCCATTTTATGAAGGCATGGCATTTATAAAGAATATCTCTTTGGGTTTGAGACTTTAGTCTTTGCAACTTTAGGGATCTCATCTATGCACAAACAGCTTGTAACACAAAGATTTAAGATTAAGATGTTTTTAAATGTCAAACTGTTGCTTGCGCTAAAATAAGTCATCCTCTATCCATAATATTGCTTTCTCCTGTGAAAAAGTAATCTTGTCTGAATCAGGGGAGAAATATTATCAGATCATGCATTGATTACAGTTGAAAACAGTCCAAAACAAATATGTTCGTGGATTTTGATGTGTGAGGACAACAAGGGATGGACTTTATCACTTGAGGAAGCGTTATTATGAGTTATGGACAGAAATGATGGTTTACAATTAAAACTTTTGTGGATTTTTTTACTACAAACATGCAGCTTTTCACTTCACAAGACATTAATTGATGGACTGGAGTGGTGTGGATTACTGTGATGTTTTTATCAGCTGTTTGGACTCTCAATCTGACGGCACCCATTCACTGCAGAGCATCCACTAGTGAGCAAGTGATGGAATGCTACATTTCTCCAAATCTGTTCCCATGAACAAACAAACTCATCTACATCTTGGATGGCCTGAGCGCGAGTACATTTTTATTTCTGGGTGAACTTGTCTGCTTTTGTTTGCAGATAAGCAAATGTCATACCTGTGAAGACAGAAGATTGCAGTCTATATGAAGACCTCGTCCTGTTTTCTGTCGCTGAAGCAAAGCAGCCATGATGGCTCCCTGAGTGTATAAACCAGTGGCCAGATCTGTCATAGCAACACCTGGTCTGACTGGATCTCCATCCTTAAAACAGAAAAGTTTTTTCAATGTTAGAAACAAATAGTGTGGGTTTGGGAAGGGTATCTGTCTCTTCCACCAATATTTCACAATTTGGTGATGCTATAAATTACAAGCACATCAGAGCATTGCCCTCACCTCAGGACCAGTGATGTGCATCATACCAGACACCGCAGAAGCAATGGAGTCATAACCAGGCTTGTGTGACTCGGGGCCAGTCTGTCCATATCCTGAACAAATGAACAGACGTTGTTATTGCTTACAGCTCACAGTTTCGTGTAATACGAGCATGTCAGAGCTACAATCTCCAGCATATTCTGCTTTGCCAGTACGGCTTGGTTTGGGCCTGTGTGCGGCTCTTAGAAATCCCTACAGCTGAGCACACACGTCCAGAGAAAATGTGGGCAAAGACCCGACTGCAATTCTATTATCATCAGAGAAGTCAGATTAATTTGATTCTAGGAACTCCACCATAGTTCGAAGACATTTGGCTCACTGGAGGTAAACATCTATGGATGTGTTTATTTCCTTGGCAGAGGTATGGGCGGCTTAAGGAAAATCTGTCATGCCCTAGTACGAAAACAGCAGTCTACTGGCCAGAGTTTGCACAAGTATATTTCAAAAAGCAGTATCACTTCATAGCATTTTTCCCTCTCTCTTTGCTTTAATTACTTGTGTTTGCTAATGCAACCATCACTATTATTATTATTGCTCATACTCAGTTTTAAAAGTATTTCTCAAAAAAAAAGTTATAATACAAAAAT
Source organism: Barbus barbus (assembly GCF_936440315.1). Taxonomy (NCBI): domain Eukaryota; kingdom Metazoa; phylum Chordata; class Actinopteri; order Cypriniformes; family Cyprinidae; genus Barbus; species Barbus barbus. The sequence continues at coordinate 3,286,922 of NC_136724.1, forward strand.
ATCCTCTTAAATTTACAAATTTGCATTTAAAAAATTCACAAAAATCTAACCTTTCATTAGATAAGAATTTAAAATGGGGGAAATATCATTATGAAATGTTTTTCTCAAACACACGTTGGACACAATTAACGGCACCCTTTTATTCAATACTTTTTGAAACCTCCATATGCCAGTTTAGCAGCTCTAAATTTTCTCCTATAATGCCTGATGAGGTTAGAGAACACCTGACAAGAGATCAGAGACCATTCCTTCATCGAGAATCTCTCCAGATCATTTAGATTCACAGCTCCATGACGGTGCTTCTTCTCTTCAGTTCACCTCACTCATTTTCTCCAGGGTTCAGGTCAGAGGACTGGAATGGCCAGCAGAAGCTTGGTTTTGTGCTCAGTGACCCATTTTTGTGTTGTTTTTGAGGTTTGTGTTTGGATTATTGTATGGTTGGAAGATCGAAACATGGCCCATTATAAGATTTCTAACAGAGTCAGTCACTTTTTGATTTTTTCATCTGTCTGTATTTGATAGAATCCATGATGCCATGTGTCCAAACAAGATGTCCAGGACCTTCAGCAGAAATATAGGCCCACAACATTAAAGATACAGCAGGATATTTCATTGTGCACATGGGGTACTTTTTATCCGTGTTCGCCAAACCCATCTTGAGTGTTTACATTTACATTTATTCATTTAGCTGACGCTTTTATCCAAAGCGACTTACAATTGCTATACATGTCAGAGGTCGCACGCCTCTGGAGCAACTAGGGGTTAAGTGTCTTGCTCAGGGACACATTGGTGTCTCACAGTGGATTCGAACCCAGGTCTCTCACACCAACTTATCCACTGCGCCATCAGTTCCATTTGAAGTTCAAGTCGTGTCTGATAACTGAATATGCTGGAGATTGTTTTTGGATGAGCTAGGAGAATTTTTCTTGAAACCCTCCCAAACAACATGTGGTGATGTAGGTGCTGTCTGACAATTTTTTTTTTTTTTTTTTTTTAGGTTTTCTGACCCAGAGACTCAACTATTTTAATTTTCACAGCCTTCTTTGTTCGTATTTACCAAGGGTGCCGATATTTTTGGCCATGACTATGTGTGTTTGTGTGTATATATAGGGAGAAAAATAAAGTCAAATAAAATCACCACCGGCGGGTGGTGATGGCGCAGTGGATAAGACACATGCCTTTGGTGTGAGAGACTCGGGTTCGAATCCACTGTGAGACACCAATGTGTCCCTGAGCAAGACACTTAACCCCTAGTTGCTCCAGAGGCGTGCGACCTCTGACATATATAGCAATTGTAAGTCGCTTTGGATAAAAGCGTCAGCTAAATGAATAAATGTAAATGTAAATAAAAACAGAAAATGTCATAGGAATTCCTCTCTTAGGTGATTCTTGTGAGAGAGGATTTTTTTATTATTTGAGGGCTGGAGGGGGGGCATTATTTAGACATTTTTCAAAAATATAAATTTCTCACCTAAATGTTTGATCATCCAGTGCATTTTTATTTTTACAATGGTGCAATTGTTGCAGAAGAGCTTACACACAACACAAGTCTAATTTCACACAGGAGTCCACTACTGATCCATCTGTTTACCACAAACACAACATTTATCCATTATTTTAATTTCAAATCCAAACATTGTTACTGAAAATGCTTTTCCATTGTGATTCTTTTTTCTTTTACAGTAACACAATCTTTATAGACGTGTTTAAATGCAATAAATATAAGAAACACATTATTCAATGCTTTTTAGTTTTGCATTTAGGTTACTTCTAGATTTATATATCAAGTTGCTCAAGCAAGTGGCAAAACATTTAAACTAATTTTATCTAATATCAATTTTGTTATATTAGATGCTTGTCTATAAATTGCATTTCCACGAGAAATGTAGGCTAGACAGCACTGAAAAAAAAAAACCTGAAAAAAGATTCAGCCATATGGAGCTGTGTTTTGAAGTCACACCAGACAAACAAACAAACAAACAGTGTTACAAAAATGCAAATTGAAATGAGATTCATATAATTTATTGCAGTTAAAATTATTCATTTCATTTCTACCGTCACAGTACTTATATCACACTATATTCAAAGATTTTACTACTGTGATGTTACAACCAATAAGAACCATCACAAAAAGGGGTGCAAAGATATCTGGAACTCAAGTAAACAAAGATCCCCTTAATCACCGATTCTGCCAGAACCCCATCACTGTGAGAGACCCCCACCGGACCCCCATCACCCCCAAGTGTGAGAACGGGAAAAAATAGATTTTTCTAAAATCTGTGAAAAGTTGAAGCAATAATTCTAGAGCTCAGTAGGTGTTTTTTTAGCACATTGTAAATTGGGCGTCAGAATACTATAAACACAGGTGCTGTCAAAATATTGTTCCATCTGATTGAGGATCCTGACAAGTACTCCACAGCAACAGCTCAAACAATGGCTTGATTTTGGGGTGGAACTACCTTTTTACCCCAACAATGGCAAAGGGAGAGTGTGTTTGTAAAACTCAGTAGAAATCAGTCCTTATTTTGCCATTCTGTTTTTTAGAAATTACACATTTCACCTTTGACGTAGGTTTGAAATTAAAATTCACGTTAAAGCATGTTATTGATCTTATTACGATTGCTTCATCCATGCATTTGTTTGTGTTAATTGATCGTAATTTTTAATCAAAAAATTACTCTGATCTTCATGAAACCCATCAACATCTTGGATGGCCTGAGGGCAAGATATTTTTAGCAAATTTTAAAAAAAGAATAATAAAAAGGCAAAACTATTCAAATGTGTACTGTAGCTGTTATTCAGCAAGATGAGAGAACTGGTTTCTAAGAGAATAACAACAGCAGAATTAACTAGTAGTAATGCTGTATCCATTCATCAGACAGCCCAGGTTTCTCCACTGCCAGCTTTGACACAATGTGAAAGGCATCCAATGCCAAACCTCAGCACATTTGGATGTGGGGGCCCATCTAATGAAGGACATATGCTGAAAATAACTCGCGTTCTCAGACGCCACTTAATCCTCTTTAATTTGCTGTAAAGAAATGAAACCCCAATAATAAAAAGAAACAGGGAGCTTTGTCGCTTCTGTGGACGCCGAGCACCATGGAGACCTCAACCATCTCCAGAGGAGGAACAGGAGTCTGTGGTTCTCATCAGAACACTCAGTGTACAAACAGAGTCTGATTATTCCACGTTAAAAAGACTAGACAGTGCGTGTCTCGCCCTAAAACGCTTGTTTCATATCTGCATGGACCGTAACAGACATGATGTACTCCTGATGAAAACAGTGTGAAATCAAAACCACCTTTTTATAGTAGGAACATGAAAAAAACGGAAGAAATCTGAAGGGTGTTTTGCTTTTTTTGTTGTTTTTATTTTGTTTGTTTTGCTGGCATGTCGAGCACTTTGCTTGTCATTTTGTTGAATATACAATCCTTAGACATTATGGCTCAACGGAAGGACTAGTTTTGCTTAAATAGTGAAATCTCTAGTAAATAAATAGATGCCTTGGCATAAAACGAAAAGTCAAAAGTAAAAATCCAATGACTAAACAAGCTTTAGATGAGGTAAACCACAAAAAAAAAAAAAAGAGTGTACAAGATGTTCCACTCAAAGCATAACGCTCTAGCGGGTCGTCCCAAAACCCAAATGGCTCAGAATTACAAGGGTGATCCAAAAACCCAAATGGTAATATTTTTGACGAAAGGAAGAGTATTTTAAGCATATAATGCTCGATATTTTAACCCAGCAGGAAGAAGAAAAACCTTTAATAGTAAAAAACAGACGAAGATTCGATGCTCTCGGGCCAAGTTTGGTCATCGTTAGGCCAGCTATGGCAAATCCCATGGTTCCTGACAACGCTGATGTCAACATCTGATTAATCTCCCATGTGTGGGACCTCTTTTTTTGGAGCACAGGGCGAATTATGTCTCGTATCAAAGATGCTTCTAGTCTGCCAAGTCATGGTTTTAAGCCTCCACGGGGATTTGCACGAGCAATCACAATGTATAGGTAACACAGTGCCGTTTCCTGACAAAATTGGGCCAAAATAAAAAATGTGTCACTCCCAAATTGCTACTGGACCACAATTTTGCCCCCTCAGGACTGAAGCAATAAACCAAAGGATGTCAATAAATCAACTGACGGCATGCCACTGCAAGGCCCATTACAAATAAATTAGACAAGACTGCAGAACTGCTACAGTATGTGAGATACAAACCAGCCATAAATTAATGGCTTCCCTTATTCCTGATTGGGGTGTCCAATTAATCACAGTTCATGTGGTGGGGCAAGAGACTGGTAATGATATTTGCTTAAAGCAAAGATTTAAAGGCTTCAACAAGAGGGTCACAGCAGACTTCTAGCACTGGATCCAACATTCCCAATCTAAGGCCTGTTTGCACAGCGTATGCAGTTTTTTCCATGCTTATGTTAACAGGTTAGCACATTCACACACTGGATGCGGTCCGGCAATGCAATCCAGGAGCAGTGCATATACAGGCGTCTATTTTTGCTGTGCTGCATGTCCTGAATTAATATATGAAATATGAACATAGATTGACCTGAAAAATGTAGTAATTACACCATAAATGCATATAATTAAAATCTACTGTGTTTCACAGTCAACACATATGGCTTTTGGCTAGGTTTAATTGTTTTGCCACTTGCTTAAGCAACTTAAGATATAAATATATCAAGAAGTACAATGCATTGAATAATAACTTAATATTTATTGCACAAAATGTAAATACTATGAAAAACTGTATTAATGTACTGAGTAAAAAGAGAATCACAATGCCGAAAAAGCATGAATTGTGTGTATGCATGCATTATATATATATATATATATATATATATATAACACACTTAATAATGGTGTTCAGTGCACATTGAGAGACACAGCTAAATATTACACTTTTGTAAAAATAAGTCACTTTTCTAAAGCAAATGACGTCAAAATGATCACACTGTTGTATGATTTTAATTGTTACATTTGACGAACTTTGCTGACAAGACCTGTAAGCTGCTTGCCATTTTAGATGTTTACCATGTTTCAAAATAGATACTCATCATGCAATGTTAATTTTATGTTGGATAGGATAGTTCTATCTAATAACTTTTCCATTTTTTCACTTTGTCAAGCAGACATGGCTTCAATTTAATAAACATTCTCTAGATACCACAGAAAGCCTAAAAATAAATTCCTATCTCCCCTATCTATTACAGTCAACACAGAACAAATTAAGTTTTGGCCAAATGTAATTGAGGGGGAAATGATCAGTTTGCTTCAACGGTGCAGCTTTAATTTGATCTAATTTTGTTAGACTTTTCTGGAGTATGAATGAATGAATGAATGACTGACTGCATGAATGCATGGATGAATGCATGAATCAATCATGACTGCATGAATGCATGGATGAATGCATGAATCAATCAATCAATCAATATACTGATATCCACAGGTGTAAGGAAACCAAAGCTGTCAGCAAAACCACAGAAGGCATGATGACAATCGACTAGAGAGGCTCGTCCTAAAAATCCTTGTCAAATAATAAATCAAATGGCACTTGTTGAAACTAAGCATTCCAGACTGATTTTACACTCAAGAAGAAAGTGAAAAATTAAACGATACAGGATGAGCACAGTAAATCATTCCAATTTAACTGTCCAGCATCCACACTTTAATGAGGTCTTGTGGGTTACGCCTCCAGGTCTTTATAAGCAGTGCGAGACATGGGAATTTGGCTGTGATTTGTGATCTTACAAAGAACAGCAGAAAAAAAAAGCAGTCTTTGAATGCAATTCACAGCTAACCGCAAGAGATGCCATTGCAGTGTTGACACAATGTAACAACTAAGAATTTTTTTAAGATTTTTTGCGTGCTGATAGTGCTGTAATATAACTATACTCCCTCAATGTTTCGTGTAAATAAAAACAGACATTTCTCAGTAGTTCTGAAACGGTATTAAATCCAGATGCAATCTGTAGTAAAATATTTTATACCTATATAATCGAAAAAAATGCATGGTAGTTTGACCAAAACTGGTGAATTTTACAAGGTTTCTGACACACAGAGAGATGTGTGCCTGTCTACAGAGATGCTGATTTGCATTTCCTTATCAAGTGTGACTTGACTGCAGGATTTATGGGTGACTGACACGTGAAACCAATCACCAAAGCAGCCAGCGTGGTGACAGTGCCCATCCGCTTCAGATTAGCGTGGCTACAGAACAATTTTCAAATAAAGCGTGGCTTCGTTTATGAGTGTGATTTAAAAAAAATCAGACAGTAAAGTAAATTAGCCTTTTCATAAGGGCCATACAACTGAAAACATTAGGGTTCATGGGTTAAAAGCAGACCAGATTTAGAATACAGTACAGAAAACCTGGGCTTTTACATATTTAACTGGAGACGTAAACATAATGAACATGTCAGCTTTTTGTTGACGCTGTCTTCCTCCATTTATACAAACACACCCAGTTTCTGTTCATTTATGCCATGGACTGCATCATAAATACACAATAAAAGAGAAAACGCTGCAAAAATGTGCAATGGCACACATATCCTCAACAAGCAGCAGACCCAGGGGTCCATTAGGGGCCCTCAAGAATACAAATACAAAAAATATTTAATTTTAAAAAAATATTATTAAATGTTACAATAATCTAAATCCAATCTAAATTAAAACGCTAAAACCATTGCGTTGTAAACTATTTCTCATATAATTTCTCACATAAAAATAATAATAAAATAAAACATTTTAAATAATGATTTATTAATATTTTTTAACCAGGGCTTGATATTGCAAGCATTTTACCTTCATTTGCAACTAAAAATGTATTAACTGTAAAATCTATTTAAGAGCATAATGTGCAAATTAAAAAAGGCCCTGTGGGTCTTTAAAGGAACACTCCACTTTTTTGAATAATGGTTCATTTAATCTGGTTTCCAATATTTAATTCAAAACGCCCACTTTTTGATAGGGAAAAAAAATAAAAATAAGCAACTTTGTCATAATTACAGCAGAAATCATGGAAATAGCTTATACCGGGGAGTCTTTTCATGTTGCAACTATTGTGTTCACCTGTTATAGAGCAATAGATGAGCTGAGGGGCCACTTTACTCAACTCCTCGTACCCAAGTCCCATCTCATTCAGCTTCCCGGGCAAGTAATTCTCCACCAGAACATCACAGACTTTGGCAAGCTGACAAAACAAACAACGCAGTACGAGAGACAAGGTGTTCAAGCCAAAATATATCCAACAACAAATGTTATGTTAATGCATCGAAGAATAAAAACACTGTCGAACTTTCACCTCAGTTACAAGTTTAGTCCCCTTTGGATCTTTAAGATTAACAGCAATGCTCTGCGAGAAAAAAAAAAAAAAAAAAAAAAATTCACAATTACAATAGCAGAAATCATGCATTTTAAAAGTTGAAAATTGATCAAATACAAATAAAATGGAGTATACCTTTTTGTTCCTGTTCACACTCAGAAAATAAGCGCTCTCTTCACCAACAAACGGAGGGCCCCATGCTCTCGTGTCGTCTCCGGGGCCTGTCACACATTCAATACAGTTCACCAGAGTTCATCGTGCTATATAGTACTAAAAGTGGTTCTTGGCTCATAATCATAGGGGAACCACTTTTGGTGCACCATATCTTTAAAGATGCTATACAGCACCTGCCATATTGCATTGTATTTCTTCAACAAAAATGGTGCTAAACAGCACAACAGTGGTTCTTTGGCTCGTAAAGACCCTTTAAAGGGCTTAACAGGTTCTTTGTACGGCAAAAAGAACCACTGAAGAACCATACAGGAGCTTAACAGGTTCAGTATATGGTAGCGGTGCTATATAGCCCCTCAGTCATACCAAAGAACCATAGAGGAGCTTAACAGGTTCAGTATATGGTAGCGGTGCTATATAGCCCCTCAGTCATGCCAAAGAACCGCCGAAGAACCATAGAGGAGCTTAACAGGTTCAGTATATGGTAGCGGTGCTATATAGCCCCTCAGTCATGCCAAAGAACCGCCGAAGAACCATAGAGGAGCTTAACAGGTTCAGTATATGGTAGCGGTGCTATATAGCCCCTCAGTCATGCCAAAGAACCGCCGAAGAACCATAGAGGAGCTTAACAGGTTCAGTATATGGTAGCGGTGCTATATAGCCCCTCAGTCATGCCGAAGAACCGCCGAAGAACCATAGAGGAGCTTAACAGTTTCAGTATATGGTAGCGGTGCTATATAGCCCCTCAGTCATGCCAAAGAACCGCCGAAGAACCATAGAGGAGCTTAACAGGTTCAGTATATGGTAGAGGTGCTATATAGCCCCTCAGTCATGCCAAAGAACCACTGAAGAACCATACAGGAGCTTAACAGGTTCAGTATATGGTAGAGGTGCTATATAGCCCCTCAGTCATGCCAAAGAACCGCTGAAGAACCATAGAGGAGCTTAACAGGTTCAGTATATGGTAGCGGTGCTATATAGCCCCCCAGTCATGCCAAAGAACCGCTGAAGAACCATAGAGGAGCTTAACAGGTTCAGTATATGGTAGCGGTGCTATATAGCCCCTCAGTCATGCCAAAGAACCGCTGAAGAACCATAGAGGAGCTTAACAGGTTCAGTATATGGTAGCGGTGCTATATAGCCCCTCAGTCATGCCAAAGAACCGCTGAAGAACCATAGAGGAGCTTAACAGGTTCAGTATATGGTAGCGGTGCTATATAGCCCCTCAGTCATGCCAAAGAACCGCTGAAGAACCATAGAGGAGCTTAACAGGTTCAGTATATGGTAGCGGTGCTATATAGCCCCCCAGTCATGCCAAAGAACCGCTGAAGAACCATAGAGGAGCTTAACAGGTTCAGTATATGGTAGCGGTGCTATATAGCCCCTCAGTCATGCCAAAGAACCGCTGAAGAACCATAGAGGAGCTTAACAGGTTCAGTATATGGTAGCGGTGCTATATAGCCCCTCAGTCATGCCAAAGAACCGCTGAAGAACCATAGAGGAGCTTAACAGGTTCAGTATATGGTAGCGGTGCTATATAGCCCCTCAGTCATGCCAAAGAACCGCTGAAAAACCACTGAGGCACCACGATCTGGTGCTATACTGCACCAAAAGTGGTTCCCCTATGATTACGAGTCAAAGAACCAATTTTAGTGCTATAGCACCATTTTTTGTTTTTGAGTGTACAGCACTACAGTCACGCACTGTTTAGATCTAACAAAGAATCATTTTTACAGGAACTGGCAACACAAAGTGTTTAAATATGATAAATGTCATTATAGTGCAGCCATTTAACATGGAAACAGCATTACCTACCTCAAAATATTTGCATGAGGCATGCTTGGTCAAATAACAGTTTAATATATATGCAAGCAAACTTAATTAATGGGTGTTTTTATTATTTTAGAGCTTGAAAGCCCCAGTCCTAATTCACTTTCAGTATATTGAAAACACAGGCAAAGAAGAAATATAACTTCCTTCGGTGAGGAAATAACGGCAGCATTTGCATTTTGTGATGAATCTAATCCTTGAAATGATGCCAACATCTTGAAGAAGAATATATTTCATATAAGATGTTTACTATTTACTTGAACCTTACCTGGTCGCTCAACTTTGATCACCTCAGCTCCCAAATCTCCCAGAATCATAGTAGCAAACGGTCCAGCCAGAACCCTGCATTGAACATCATGCAGACAGGTTTTATTTGATTAAGCAAGTATGATTTCTGTACAGAGTGTTTGAGAAGCATGTCAGACCTTGTCAGATCTAAGACTTTAACTCCATCTAGTGGTCTGATCTGACCTTCACCTGTATTCATGGAGAAATGAGTTTGCATTATTATCAACAATTAATCAATTAACCTACAATTCCTCATTGATTGATACATAGATAAATAAAAACAAAAACAATTAAAAATATATATATACTGCAAATATGCAATCCTGGTTTATGCACTTGAACAATGTTCAGCTTGATTAAATGATTAACAAACGCTTGAAATCATAGCTTATCTGGCTTGGGTTAAAAAATAACTGATTCTTTAAGATTTCAGTTTCCACAAAAACCCCGAAAATACAAAAAAGTACAACTGTTTACTATATATTTGTGTTTTTCTTTTAAATACATGTGTTATATAGGTCTGCATACAAGTACCACAACATAAACAAGCAGGTGTATTAAAATAAATTGGTGTATATATCACTTCCACCAAGTAAACACATACCTCTGCATACAGCTATTTTACACCATAAAATAAGCATTAATATAAATTACACAATTGCTCAATTAACTTAGAGGACTACAGCGTCACACGGTTTAAATCACAGCTGCTACCTTGCAGTCTGGCCCTGAACAGTCGTCTTATATTCACACACTTCGTCTTATTCTGTTGTAGAAACTGGGATAAAACTCTCATAAACACACTGCCCGACATGTTGCCTTGACGTTTACGTACGCGACGTCTGTTAAAGCCCCGCCTCCGCGCGTGACGACACATAAAGCGCCGTTCATGACAGAAATCACTGATAAATGCTGCGGTGAGACACAAGTCTTTGTTTAAATCGGCCTTAAAACCAAACCTCCTTTGTGTCCCGTTCAGTTTTTGTCTTTGATTGCGTGTATTTGTTTAAATGTAAGAATTCTAGTCATTTTACCTGAGGTACAAATGAAAATCCACCCTAGAAGTCTTTAGAAAATAATGAAATAAAATGCATTTCCTGTAATCACGAACCACTGTTGTTTGGTTAATATGTTACAGCGATGAGAAAAGTAACATGTGTCACATGACCACGCAACAGACTGATGATCTTTGATTATAACTTTATTGTTATCGTAGTAGCATCAAATGAAATAAACAGAAAATAACAATAAAAAGAAAGATATTATCCAGGGAGTAACTTAAAATAAATTATCAAACAAATTTTGGGGGATTTTTCGGACCTTTCAGAGTTATATATATATATTATAATATTTAATTAGGTCATTTTTAAATGTTATATATATATACATACAGTGCCCTCCATAAGTATTGGAACAGTAAAGACAAAATTGCTCTGTTGGCTGTGGAGTCAAGACATTTGCAAATATGATTGAAAGATGAATATGAGACAAAACTACAGAATGTCACATTTTATTATTAGCCGTTTCAACACATACATGTTTTACCAAATAAAAAGAACAGCACTTTTAGAGTTCATCCCACTCATTGATGTGAGCATAAGTATTAGGACAGTTGAACATAAGGCAGATATAAAAGATTAAAAGCTATTATTTAGTTGCAGATCCCTTGCACACAATCACAGCAGTGAGTCTGTGACCCATAGACATCACCAGACTCTTGCTCTCATCTTTGAAATGCTTTTCCCAGCCTTTAATGCAGCCAATCCCAATTGTTGCTTGTTTTGGGGAGTTTCTGCCTTTACTCTCCTCTTCAGCTGGTGAAATTCATGTTCAATCAGATTTAAATCTGGAGATTGACTTGGGCAATATAAGACTTTCCATTTCTTTGCTCTTATAAACTCCTTGACTGAACTGGCAGGGTGTTTTGGGTCATTGTCCTGATGCAACATGAAGCACTTCCCAATGAATCTGGTGGCATTTTCTTGAATATTGGTAGGCAAGATGGTTTTGTATCCTTCCAAATTCATTCTGCTACTGTCATCATACTTTAAGTCATCAGTAAAGTTGAGAGGGCCTGTTCCAGAGGCAGCCATGCACGCCCATGCCATGACACCACCTCCACCATGCTTTACAGATGAGGCTGTATGCTTGGGATCATTGCAGTTCCCTTTTTTCCTCCACATTTTTGCTTTCCCATCACTTAGATAAAGGTTCATCTTTAACAAGGTATAAATGCTACTACTTATGTAAGGAATAATGTACAGTCAGCATATATATATATATATATATATATATATATCTGAACTGGATAGAAATAAATATATTTAATATATGAATTATGTATGAATTAAAATGAAAGCACGACTAAACTCTGACCAGTAGGTGGCATGAGACACCAATCAGTTCGTAGCTATTATTCTATTCTATTCTATTCTATTCTATTCTATTCTATTCTATTCTAGAGATGTCTCAATAGCTGCCTCATTATCATGTCAAATTGTTGTACATGTGCTCTGCCTATTCAGTTATGCTGACAATCAGTCCTAATAACTTTAAATAAGTTAACTTGATGGACTGGTGATAATCAGTCTTACTTTTCAGATTCAAATTAGACCAATATACCATTTTATGTAACTGAATTTAAAAGGCTGACCAGTCTTGAAGAAAAAAAAAATTGGATGACTAACTTTTAAGACTAGTCTAAGTAGTTTATGCAACTGGCCACAGGACTTTTCGTTAACAATTTGTTAACATGAGTTAATGCATTATGTGCCATCAAAATATAGAATGTAATATACACATGTAAAAATACCTTCTATTATATACAAAAACATACAATCTATTTATATAACAATATCAAATGTAAAGTATACACGTTTCTATTTTACATTCATATAAATTACAATCTGTCAATTTCCCAAGTGCAGTCACATGTATGAAGCCACGCCCCCAAAGATCACGAACCAATCATGGCCGTGTCCGCAGGGCCTGTCTGGTCACGTGACGGGCAGAAGTATATATGGAGAAGGTCCGCGCTGGTATAAATGAACTCAGGACGTGATACAGAGTCTCTTTTATTGAAGTGACACTGTTCTGGGAGTCCGAGCTACAAAGTAGCTTTGACAAATAACGAGCATGGCAGGTATGTGACAATGCACTTTTCAATTAAATCTAACAGCTGTTGAAGTGTAGGGGTGATGATCATCTCATACTGCAAAACAATCGATAGAATTTTATTTATGCATATGTAAGTAAAGGCTTTAAGGGATGTGGATGTTCACGGCATTGTTCATATTCATATTTCTGTAGCACTATGGATTATGTAATGCTGATTTATATATTCGATGAATAGTTCTCGAATCAACTCAACAACAGTTCATTGGATCGAGGACCATCTTTTGAATTTTTATTCAAAGACGATGATTCATATGTTTGGTTTTAATAAACAGCATTTCATTAAAACAAGCAAACACGTTTCAGCTGAGAGATATAAGATAATTGAAGTAGTAGGCTATTTAATGCAAATTATATTCACTTTCTAAATGACTTCTTTATGAAATGAATTAGGCTATGGCTACAAACTAGTACATTTGCCACAAAATCACATTTTTTGAAGAAAAACATACCAATATGCCTTTTATTGGAGTATTTGAGAGAATATGGCACCAGGAGCACGTCGTTAAGAATCACTGAATCAGTTTTTGAACAGATTCTTCGAAACGTATTGTTCAAAAGAACCGATTCTTTGAATCAACTCAAAACTAAAGCTTTTTAAACCATATTCAAAGGAAAATACATCTATGATAATCACTTACACAGGCACAACTTATAATTGTTCTTTTGTTCGATAGTTTATTCATTCAGCTTTGTAAGTTTCACCGCTTTTTAAATTATTATGAGGGGAAATGTGTATTGACTTATATTAATGCTTAAACATGTCTTGTTTTTGGGGGAAATACATTTTGTTGTCATATCTGTTATTCCTTGTGAAATCAAATTTAGTAGACCTTATCTGTCAATCTCCATTTCTTTAGCAGAACAGGCATTTGTCACTTTGGCCACAAACGATAGCTATGCAAGAGGAGCTATGGTGCTTGGAAAATCCCTTAGGAACCACAAGACTTCAAAAAAGCTGGTGGTGCTCATTGGGACGCATGTATCCGGTCAGTCAAGGTACAACATGCTTCATTCAGCCAGTATTGTACTGCAAACTCTCTGACTTCCATGCAAAACAAAATGAGATGTTTGTGAATGTCTTTAGGGCGGTGCTTCATAAGATCTTCGATGAAGTCAGGCTAGTGGATGTGTTGGACAGTGGGGACACAGCACACTTGGCCATGATGAAGAGACCTGATCTGGGTGTCACTTTCACCAAGCTGCACTGCTGGACTCTCACACACTACTCCAAGTGTGTGTTTATGGATGCAGACACACTGGTGAGTTCACATCATGACTTCGAACCAGCTGGTTAGCAGAGAGTTCAGGTTGTGCCTTGTCAAAACATGCATGAAATATTTATATTGCGGTTTATGTCATTTGAATTACATTCTGCACCATTAACTCGGTGTGTGAATGTACGCCTCTGCGTTGCATTTAACTTGTTTAATTTGCAAAAGAGTAGTGAAGGCATCTGTGCATGCCTTTTATTCAAAATGCATTTATCTCATCAAAAATAGAGTAAAAACAGTAATATTGTGAAATCTGACTACAGTTTAAAATAACATTTCTGTATTAATAAGTAAATTAATTAAAATGTAAATGTAATTTATTCTCGTGAATACTGTGAAGCTGAATTATTAGCAATTTTGGAAAAACTGTGTTGCTTAATATTTTTATGGAAACCGTGATACATTTTATTTTCAGGATTTTTGAAAAGTAGAAAGTTAAAGACCGCATTTATTTAAAATAAGAATTTTTTGTAACATTAGATCTGTTTTTACTGTCACTTTTGAGGTTTTCAGCATCCTTGCTAATAATTCTTAAAAATAATTTAACAGCAGTGTGTTTCTTAGTAAAATAACTTTTTTTTTTTTTCTTGCATGCACTAATGAATTGTACATAATACGACCGAAAAAAAGAAAATGCATAAAAATATAAAAAATAAACGCATACAAATATTTTTTAAAAATTAAATCCAATTGGGACCGTGTTATGTGAGAAGTCTGACACTTTTCTGTTGGCTGTAGGTGGTCTCAAACATAGATGAGCTGTTTGACAGAGAGGAGCTGTCTGCGGCTCCAGACCCCGGCTGGCCTGATTGTTTTAACTCTGGTGTGTTCGTGTTTCGCCCGTCCAACGAGACCTACGGCAAACTTCTGCAGTACTCCACAGAGCATGGCAGCTTTGATGGTACGTAAAACACCACTATCGTTCAGTTTTAGATGTGTCAGAGCAAATAGGAGCAAATAGGGCATTGACAGTTTTACTGTGTTTGAAGCATTTCAAAGGAATTTTCCAGTTCTGTATTTTTTTCTAAAGGTTGTTCACACCAAGAACGATAACTATAGTTATGACGATAGCTATATTAGCATCCTCACCAATGAACAATAACATTGTTTATTATGAGTGTGCACGAGTTTTGTCGTCTTCCACTTTAAAACTCAATCTTTGGGCGGATTGATACTGATTGTTCATCATTTGGACAAAAATGTTCTGAAACTGATTCAAATGATATCATTCCTCTGTGCTGTTTCTGTTATAGCTGTGGTATGATTATAAAAATGTCATAGTTTTAGTTATCATTATAGTTATTGTCCTTCGTGTAAACAGGCCTAAAGTGATTTTTGCAAGCTGGGGGTATATTTACTTAATGTTATATATTAAAAAGGAGAAATTCTGCAGAATCTTCCCTGCTGCTCATTTCCATATGATGACATATGCTTTATATTCTGAATATTTTATCTTTAAGACATACAATAGTTTTGGGTCACTAAGGCCTGGTTGCATAGACACAGCATAGCCTAAACCAGGATTAGGCCATAGTTCAATTAGGACATTTAAGACATTTTTTATAAACGTGCCTTAGAAAAAACATTACTGGTGTTTATCTTAAGACAAAACAAAGGCACTGACATGTTTTAAGATCAGTCGGTGCAAGTTTCTTTCAGTTGAAACAGCTCAGATTTGCATTTTAGTCTGGGACTAGGCTTAAGCCTTGTCTGTGAAACCGGGTAAATCTTTTCATCCATGAAAAAGTTAAGAGAAAAACCAACAAAAAAAGGTAAAAATAAATAGTTGTAAATGTAAAAAATTTAATTTAAATAATCAAAATTGATCAGAAATATATAAATAAATATATAAAGACAATTGGATTACATAAATAATATATCTATAAAATATAAATAATAAATGGTATATCAGAAAAGGATAAATAAATGAATGATAAAAAATTAGATTACAATAAATAAATACATTTATTAAAATAAATACAAATTTGATTAAAATAAAATCAATACAAAATAGATAAAAACAAATAATGCATAGTATAGTACTGTAGTGGACTAATAAAAAACTAAATATTTTCTAAATAATGTTTTAGGCATATTTTTTTAAAATATTTAATATTAACATCAAATAAATACTGTTTTATAAATTAGTCTGTGGCATCTAAAAGGTTGAGAAACCCTTGATACAGAACACTTTTAATGGTACTCTCTTTTTCTTTATCATTTTAGAGCTTAGACCTATAGTCACTATCTGTCTTGTCTAAATAGTAATCTTTGTATATACAGCTTTTAAAACTTCCTATATTTATCTCTCTGGTGATCAGGGTGCTTATCATGTACCTCGACTGCAATCATGGCTAATCGTGGCTAAACAACCCATCAGAGTTATTTTAGCTAATGTTTCTGAATGGATGCATCAGCCCTTATCATTCCACCTCTCCATTCCAGCTGAAACATCTCTGCATTTCCCCACACGCCCAGCATTTTGACGTGTGCTCATCTTACGCACACTGTCAGCGTAATTAAGTCGCCCTTCCCTGTTTGCATCACAAAATTACTTCAAGCGAAAATGCCCAACAGAGCCTCTCGAGTATTGCCCAACACAGCTGGTTCATAAGCCCGGCGAGAGGAATTTGGCACGGGCGCCGTTAGCAAACAAAAGCCCTTTCAAGGCAACCCTGTTTTTCCTTTTCTTTAGGAGCCAAGGGCCATTTTTCTACAGCCACCTCTTGGCGTTGTTGCTCGTTATGCAACTTTTATGGGTTTTAGTAATTTGGTAATATGGCTATCAGCAAAAGTGCATGTTTCTTTTTCCCTATGCTTTGTTTTTCACTTGTTAGTTGATAACATGCAGGACGAATAATTGGTTGCATGTGTGAGTGACTTGCAGATTTATGATGTACTAGTGTAAGTTTTTGGACTTGTTTTCAGCTCGACAACACAGTGAACCCATTCTTATGAGTCTGGCTGTGAGTTTGAGTGTGACGATTGAGGAACCAATTAGATTGCTGCGTTGTGAGGGTGGGCTCTGCTTACATTATGGAGATTGGCACATTTTCAAAAGCCTGTTTATTAAGCTTTTGTTATTCCACAGAATCCAGTGGCTCTTTTGGACTGTCATAATTGCAGGCTGCATAAATGCTACACAATCTTGTCCGTCTGAGTTTTTGGTCTATTTTTGTCTTTGGTAGTTTTGAAGTGACCGGTGACTGTCCTCTGACAAATCAAAGCTCTAATGGTGTGCTAATTTGTAATGATTGCTTTATTTTTAGTTGAGCTAGATTGTGTGTAAAGCTTGACCTCTTCTTGACTGTTGCCATGATGTCTTGTGGTATTCTCTGCTTAATGAAGCTTTGAGTTTGGGAGAGAAGAACATGAGAAACTACAAGATTTCAGAGGACAATCTGACTGGTGCCCTTCTGTGCAAATCATGCCACCATGATACTGTGGTTTTCTGGCATATGAGGTTGCTAGGGTATTCTGTGTGATTTCTAAGGCATTGTTAGGGTGTTCTGGGTGGTTGCTATGGCATTGTTAAGGTGTTCTGTGTGTTTATACAGTGTATTGCTTCATGGTTCGTTGGGTGTTCTATGTGGCTGCTATAACGTTACTAGGGTGATCTGTGTGGTTGCTATAGCGTCGTTAGGGTGTTCTGGGTGATTTATACAGTAAGCGTGTTGCTTCATGGTTTGTAGGGTTTTTTTTGTGTGTGTGGTTGCTCTAATGTTGCTAGGGTGTTCTTTGTTGTTGCTATGGCGTTGTTAGGGTGTTCTGGGTGGTTGCTATGGCATTATTAGGGTGTCCTTAGTCTCAGCCTCAGACGTCACGCCCAAGGAACGTTGGCTAAACGTCTGATGCATATGGCACACTTATCTGGAAACACTTAAAGAGTTTCGAAGTCTTCATCAGATTATACAGGATTTCCGGGAGATGTGTGTTGCGTTCTTTAACGTTCCACCTGGAAACAAAGATGCTGTGGTGCCAAACCCCCTCACGAAAGAAGAAAGCCGTCGTGTTTACAACTGTGACGACGAGCGCTTGTCAGGGTCAACTAAACTCTGGATTTTCAAAAGTATGTGAAATATTTAAAGTTTGCGGCATATAATCTTTAAAATGTCCGAGAGTTTTACACACTGGTCTGTTATTGTGACGACATTTCCACACCCCGAAACGTGATGCTGAATGAAACGAACTGTGATTGGTTGTTTGAGATGTCGGTCAAACGACCTCATGGACAGGCCTTGGCCAATGAAAGCTGCCATCTATTCCAGACCTTCAGCCGTCAGTCTGAAGGTCTGGCTACGTGAGAGTAGGGTGTCCTGTGTGGTTGCTATGATGTTGTTAGGGTGTTCTGCATGACTATACAGTAAATGTGTTGCTGTATGGTTGCTAAGGTGTTCTGGGTGGTTACTATGGCATTGTTAGGGTGTTCTAGGTGGTTACTATGGTGTTGTTAGGGTGTTCTGCGTGACTATACAGTAAATGTGTTGCTTCATGGTTGGTAGGGTGTAGTGTTGTCAAAAGTACTGACCACGATACCATTCGGTACTGAAATGTTAAAAACATCCATTTCCTGCTAAGATTTGAGCACTGTTGTACTTTTGACAACACTAGTAGGGTGTTCAGTGTGGTTGCTATGTGGTTGTTATGCTGTTCTGTGTGATTGGTATAACATTGTTAGGGTGTTCTGGGTGTTTGCTATGGCCTTGTTAGGGCGTTCTGGGCAGTTTTACAGTAAGTGTTGCTATGTGGTAGTTGTGCTATTCTGTGTGGTTGCTATGGCGTTGTTAGGGTGTCCTGCGTGACTATACAGTAAGTGTGTTGCTATGTGGTGTTCAGGGTCCTTGGAAGTGTGTTCTGAATGGTTGTACACTGGTTGCTAGGGTGTTTTAGATACTATAGTTGTAAAGGTGTTGTTAGGTGTTTGCTAAGGTGTTGCTATAGGGTATTGTGGATGGTTTTATGGTGGTTGCTAAGGTGTGTAGGTTAGTTGTAAGAGTATTGCTAGATAATTGCTAGTGTGTAGCTAGGTGATTTTTAGGGTGTTCTAAATATTTGCAATGCTCAGTGGTTTCTAGGGTGTTGCTAGGGTGTTCTGGATCACCATGGATCATTTCTAAGTGATTGCAAGAATGTGTTGGATAGTTGCTTGGTCCGGATTGTCTAGGTAGTTGAAAGGGCATTGCAAGGGTGTTTCTAAGGCATTATTAGGTGATTGACTAGGATGTTGGATGAGTTGTTAGGTGGTTACTGTGGTGTTCTAGATAGTTGTATGGGTGTTGCTAAGTGGTTGCTCCGGGTGCTTGTTAGGGCATTGTTAGTTGATTGCTAGAGCGTTCTGTTTGGTTGTAAGATGGTTGTTTTTAGGGTGTTCTAAATAGTAAAAAGGACATTACTTGAGTGTTCTAGGTGGTTGCGAGGGTGTTCAACATAGTTGTAAAGGCATTGCTCTTTTCTTGCTATTGCATTGCTAGAAGGTTGCTAAGGTGTTCTGGATGGTTGTAAGGGCATTTTAGGTTGTTGCTGGGGTGTTCTGGAGAGTTATATGGCAATTTCTAGATGGTTGGTAGAGTGTTCTTGGTGATCAGATGTAATTTGTTAAGTCTTTTTAAACTTCTGATGTTAAAAAAAATATGACATGGCAAAGGACAAGTTTTTTTGGGATTTTAAACTAAAAAAAAAAATCAAAAAACAGTAAATTAGTATATTTAGGAATTATCTCAGTGACAAGCAGTTTCAAGAGTGTTGTGCGTCAGACTAACAAACCAGCCAAATCACTTCCAGGTTTGTTGGGCGTTCAGACAACTGGCATCCAAAGACAAAGCATCAGTGTGTTCTCTCATACCTGCAGAGCCTCTGAATCTCTAAAACGGTGAATCAAACGAGCATCTTTCCATTTCCTGGTTTATTACAGTCCTGACCTAAGGCTATCATGTGGACTTGTTCTCATCCTCTGCCAATGTAAACTAGCCAGAGACTATGTGCATTCCTGCACACTTCCGATCATCCCCTCAAAATGAACACTGCAAGGCCGCAGTAATGTTTGTAGAGCCACTTGCACAGGGAAAGCCCGGGGGAGGATTCTGAACGCTGTTTCTGGGCTTCTGAAGGCATGCCCAAATTAAATAACGCTGGATTGGTTTAGCTGCTAAACCAGTATTCTTTGTAAACAGTGCTCCAGCATGTTGGTTAATCTGCTATAGGCACGCAGTATTATTAGGTGACTTTGTAAATGTCTTCTTTGGCTAGTAGTGAGGATGCTTATATGGTTTGTGCCGACTATATTAATTTCCTTACAGCGTGCACATGGCCTGTCCTGGGGCAAATATTCATGTGTTTTAGTGCAGAGGATGGCACTGGATTCTAAGTGCAGCCCATAGGTTAACAGACAGATATTGAAGAAATAAATTGACTAGATAACAATATCCTTTAATTTCGGCATGGAATTAAAATTCATCACGTATATTTTCTAAATGAATGTTATTGACTTTATTGTGAAAAACTGATCCATGCATATGATTTTCATATTTTTTTTTAAATCAAAATATCATAACTCGATGTTTCAACAGACTTGGTTTACATACAGTATTCCGGACTTCTTCAATTACTTAAGTCGACTTAAATCCCAACTCCTTTTTTTTTTTTTTTTTTTTCTACATTCGACCTCAAGCTCGCATTTAGATCTGCTTCCATCCAATCAACAACTGATAGATAGAAAGAAGTCCTGCCCTGTGTTTTTTACCACCTTACATGCATTTCACTCTGATGTACTTCACAAAACAATCTGACACTACTTCTGTTTCTTGTGTTTTTAATCAACTAGGCCTAATCTACCCTCCGCAGGAAAAATACAGTAACTACACTAACTTTTTTGAGTTGTATTTAATTAATGTTTTTAAATATTTAAGTTTTTTTTTTTTTTTTTTTATCTAATCATTTTAAATGCTTAAAGGTTCCATTTAGAACTATAACTAATTCCATTGGTTAATCATATTAGTTAACGTGAACTAACAATGAAAATGCTTCTAAAGCTTTTTTTTTTATCTTAGTTAATGCTAATTTTAGTATTTAATAATACATTATTAAAATCAAAAGTTGTATCTGTTAATATGATTCAATGGACCTCAGCCAACATGAACTAATAATGAACAGCTGATCAAAACAGATGTATTGCTAATTTTTGTTAATATTATTTGCATTAGCTAACCTTAAGTAATGAGACCTTATTGTAAAGTGTTACAGTCAAAAGACAAAATTTGAGTTGATCTCTCACATGTAATGAAAGTGGATGGGGACCAAGAGCTGTAAAGCTCTAAAATGAACAAAAACAACTATAAAAGTATCACAAAAATGTTCTATTTAATTGTCTGTTATATTCCTTGATGTGGAGTAACATACTAAAATTGAAGTCATTATTCATCATGACAGTCATGAGTTCATTCATTCACTTTGATTACATGGAAAAGAACAACTGCTGTAAGTTGTGCTCCTCAGGAATAAGAAAATCATCTGTAACTTTCAAAGACATGGGGGTGATTTTTAATAGTACAGCTATTTCAGTGTCCGTGTATGTTCAGTGTGAGATGTACATCTCTGTGTCATGTGACTCTGTGTCTTCAGTGACCTTTGAGCAAGTATGCAGGAACTAGGCTGCTCTTTCAGAGCGTGCCCTTTTTTATATATGTAGAGTCTTTTTTCAACCAGTAAGCACCTGGACACATTCCTTGCACTGCTATCTGCTCAAAAACAGCATGACATGCACATATTTTTGTCCGAAAACCTTATTATATAACATCCTAGCGATCACTCAAGCAACCACACAGACACATTAAAAAGCAATGAGAGCATCTTAGCAACCCCATAGCAACACCCCAACAACCAACCACACCACTCAGCCAACCAAAACATTGAGAGTAACTTTTATATAGTTAATTCTCCCAAAAAGTGCAAATCCTGTGCAAGAATTCCAGATCAATCACATTTTCATTATACGTTTATTTCTTTTGCATATTTTACAATTTTGTTCATTTTATTTATTTACTTTTTAGTAATAATTATTAGTATTTATTCATTATTTATTCAGCATTCTTTCAAATGTCTGTTTATTTATTATTTTATTCATAGTTGTTTATTTTTAGTAATTATTAGTATTCATTCATTTTTATGTATTTTAATTATCTGTTCATTTATTTGTTTATTTAATATTTATTTGTTTGTTTGTTTTATGAATTATAGGTATTTATTCGTTTTTAGTAATTATTAGTATTCATTCATTCATTCTTATGTATTTTAATTATCTGTTTGTTTATTAGCTATTTATTCATTCATAGGTATTTATTTATTTAATTTAATAATTATTAGTGTTCGTTCGTTCATTTATTCTTAGTTGGGTATTTTTTGTTTATTTATTTATTTATTAACATAGTTATTTATGCATTTAATTGTTAGTTTATTTATTTATTTTTGGAATTAGTATTAATTTATTCATTCATGCATTTTAGCTATGTATTCTTTTAGTTTATTCATTTGTATATATTATGTATTTATTAATTCAGTTATTTAAATATTTATTTGTTTTTATGCTATTATTAGAATTGTATTTTTTATTCATTCATTTATTTTTAGTTTTGTATTCTGTTTGTTTGTTTATTAATTATTTATTTTTATTATTTATTAATTCATTCATTTTTATTGATTGATTGCAATTGCACTGGGTGATGCTGGTAGTGCAGATATTACACAGTTCAGCTTTAATTGCTTAAACTGCGTTATTTACTTCTAAATTATATTGATAAATAAAAGAGAGCTAATTCCATTAGAAGTGACATTATGTATTAATAATCTGCTCTACAGGAGGGGACCAAGGAGTTCTGAACGGCTTCTTCAGCGACTGGGCAACAGCCGACATCAACAAACACCTTCCTTTCATCTATAACATGAGCAGCATAGCCATCTACACCTACCTTCCTGCGTTTAAACAGTGAGTGTGACTCTGACTCCACTCACTGATCACTGATGCTGGCATGCGCTGGCCAGTAACAGGATCCACACACGAGTCACATGAAGGCTGCTCATGCCGTAACATCGGGTTACAGGAGCTGAGGAAGAGGAGTGTGAGACAAAATCATCTGAGGAGACACTTGTGCTAATTTGATAATGCTGCCAGCAATAGTGTGCATGGTGTTCTCACTTCAGGTTTGCACCATACTGTGTAGATTTTAACTCACAAAAGGTCAGATTTTAGTCGGGACTTTTAACCAGTTAAGTATTACTTGCAATAAACACGGCATTGAAATACATTCATGTGCCTTATGACGCCTGCTATTTCTCAGGAACGCGTTCTGAAAATGTCTTTCTGTCCACAGATATGGTGCAAATGCAAAGGTTGTGCATTTCCTGGGCCAGATGAAGCCGTGGAGCTACACGTATAACCCGACGCAGAGGAAACTGAGAGGAGACGTTCAGGCCTCGTCTCAGCCCAGCTTCCTGCTGCAGTGGTGGGCTCTGTACAGCGCCGAGGTGCTGCCCATGCTGATCCGAGAGTATGGAGACCAGCCCTTCAACTCCGGCTGTGAGGTCAGGCCTAAACATATCCATGTCCATGAGTCTACATGGCCGTATACCAATATACTTGCACTACATGCTAAGCATGCTTAACTTTAATAAGATACATTATTCACACACAAAAAAATCTTGCATTTACATATTAGTGTCTACAGTAGCAAAGGCCACAACAATATTCAGTGACATTGTGATTTTTACAGTTATTTGTGATTTACTGAAAAAAAAAAAAAGACATAATTTAAAGTGCCCCTATTGTGAATTTTCTGTGAAAAATGACCTGTGATTCAGTGTAACAGCTCTAAGTGAATGAAAACATCCTGCACAGTTTTAAATCTGAAAGTGCACCGTGTATAAAGTTATTGTCTCTCAAAAGAAAGAGTCGACTCTGAATCATTGAAACCAAGCTGTTTCATGTTGACCTCAACGCAGACCACGCGCAGACCTGGGAAAACTTGATTTTCGAGTTGGTCTGAATGAAAATGCAAATTCATTCATTTTGGGGCAGTAAAAATAGCTTTTTACTATTTTTAACACTGTACACAAAGCAGCACTGGCTCACAAACGCTGCTTTAAATGAAATCGACCAATCGATCAATCACCACAGATTAGTGTCACACAAAGGAGGGGTTTGGAAAAATGAATCGTTGAGCAAATAGTTTGGGAGTCATTGAGCAAATAAGGTAAAAATAAAGGCATATTATAAGAAAATGTAAGTGTTTTTTGATCTTGCATGCATGTCAGCCTGTTGTTGGGGACTCCCAAAAACAAAATATGAGCCTTTCATAACACATTATAGGGGCACTTAATCTATTAAACTATTTCTGCCTGATATTTCATTGTAGCTTGGAAAAACTGTTATTTATAAAATTTAAATACATTTTTAAATTGATTTTATTTGAAATGTACAATATTTATTTGATATTGTGTATTTTACAGAAATCACACTTTTAAAACTAGTTTATCTAATTTTTCCAGCTTTTATAAAATAAAATAAAATCATGATGATGATGATGATAATCACTATCAATTGGAATCATAATAATTACTATTTCTAATTTCATCTCAAATTTTGGTAGAGCTTGACATAACTATAAAATTAAACATTAATTTGAAATATCATCCACAGCAATAGTTAAACACCCCATGACCTTTGCATCTGTCTGAGATATTTATATATATTAGTGCTGTCAAACGATTAATCACAATTAATTGCATCCATGTTTACATTATATATGTATGTGTACTATGTATATTTATTATGTGTATATATAAATACACACACATACAGTATATATTTTGAAAATATTTACATTTATATATTTATATATAATATATAAATATATTTAATTTATAAACGTAAGTTAAATATATACATGCATGTGTTTGTATTTGTATACATGATAAGTATACACACATTGTAAACAACTTTTATTATGGATGCGATTAATCACAATTAAGCGTTTGACAGCACTTATATATATATATATATATATATATATACACACACAGTATAAACACTCAATTTCTACCGTTTTTTGAACTTGGCATAATTTGAAAAATGTCATTTTACATATGCATTTGATTTAATTTATATATTTATTAGAAATTATACAAAATGAGTGAAGCTCATATCGTGTTTTTCAAGACTGCTTTTCTTTTTCAAACTGCACAGAACTGAAAGATGCTCCTTTTTTTTTTTTTTTTTTTTTTTTTTACTGAATGCCATGTATTTAATGTCCTGTATTGTTCTCTCGTTCACAGGAGGAGAGCGAGGAGTGCGTTCAGCCGCTCATGTCCTCGGCGGAGCGCAAGCAGAGGTGGGAGCAGGGCCAGGCCGACTACATGGGAATAGACTCTTTTGACAACATTCAGAAGAAGCTTGACGTTTTCCTGAAATAAAAAGTCAAAATGTCAAACACACAGAAATCTGAGAGGGTATTCAGCTATGCAAGACGGTCACACTGTGGCCCGCTAACACATCACACGCTTTGTCTTCTTCATTCAAGCATTTAATGCTAACTTTACCTTTGAACCTCGTGCAAAATATGAATTCTGGCAGTGCATGGCAATTTTAATAGATAAAGGCAGTTTTGGGCCAGCTTTCTCTATCACATGCTCAAAGTTTCCATGTTTGGGATGCACTTTCAGTCATTTTTCTGGACTTATACTGACACCTAGAGGTGTGGATTCCTGAACGTGCAACATGCCAATGTACAAATGCTCAATTTGCAGTGATGCATATATACAATTTACTTACAAAAGCCCAGTATTGGGGTTCCTGAGTAACCCAGCTACTACTGTTAGTATTGAGGAGACCTGTTCAGTGTACTTACAACAGCTTTTATGAGTCTACTGGTGTAACTGGAGTGAGTTTCATCTCACATGCACATGATTTTAAACTTTTAAACAGTCATTTTGATTTCTTTAGGGATGACAGCTTTTTACTGAGGAAAAAAAGAACTGTGTGCCTTTAACTAGAGCACATCATGTATCCAGTCCTAGCACTTCTGAATAAAATATTCTCTATCAAATTGAGAATATGTAGCCTTTATGTTCACATGCTGGTTGGTGTATGTTCTGTTGTTACTGTCTTCTCACTATTGTCACATTTCTTTTTATATCTTTGTTTTTCTTTTGTCTTTTTGTATCTCTGTTTTCTTTTATTCAGTGTTACAGGGCCATTGTCCCCAAAATACAACTCTCAAAATTAATGTGTGTGAAATTTTAAATTGTTGTATTAATGTACGTTCGAGAGGCATGCAAATGAGCTGTAATAGATACATAATATTTCACTTCAGCTGTCAGGAACATCTGGGATTGTAACTGAAGTCTTACTAAAAGCATGAGTCTAATTTGAGAAATAGAAACATTTAGATAACATTCCGAAAAAATAAAAAAATCTGGAAATTCTTTCTTAATAAATAACGGCATTTTTACATAATTTACTTTAGTGTTAGTATTCATGAAATATAATTTTCATGCATTTCTTAAATCAAGGAAAATTACTTTTATAGGTATTTTTAATCAATTTTAATAAATTAATAGGCTATAATGAGATTACTTTCGTTGTTTTCAATCTTATGATTTTTAAAATTACTGTTAGAGTTTTTCCCATAAAGTTATATTTATATTAAGGTTATATATAATGTTTTTATAATTTATAAATATTATATTACATATTTTTATTTATATAATATTTATAGAAAGTTTTTTCAGACCTTTTTTTATGATTATGTTTCTCTTAATTATATTTCAAGTGACCCAAAAAAATTTTTTTAAGGTAACATGATTAAATTAATAGATAAAACTGCCTAACCTGTTGTCTATTGTTTTACAGCCTATTATTGACTGATTGGTTGATTATCATAATTTATGCTCGTGGCCCCGCCCCTCAAGTCCATTCGCTCTTTTTTAAAACAGGTAAACGTCCTGTAATTTGCGTATATCTGCATAATTCATGAGTTGTTTCTATGGCCACGCCTCCGGCAGAGTGGTCAACAGTCAGTTGAAGATGGCTGCGCTGCCGTTGGTGAGGGTGTCGCTGCTCATCGCGTTCTCGGTGTTTCTGACGCTCCTCCTGGGCTTCGGCTTGCCGTCTGTGCTCAACATGTTCGCGCGGCGCTGCGGTTTTCCGGAGGCGAGCGTCACCGAGAGCATAGTGCTGCTGTACGCGCTGTTCGTGCTGTATGTGGCCATGCCGCGCCTCCCCCGCGGGACACTGAAGGTACAGTAACTTACACACACCTCAACTAAACTAACGGCGTTTCATCAAACACTACCATATTATATATTTTACTGAGTCTGAAATCAGTCTTTCACTCACATACACACTAGATCTTTCTCTCAAACACTATACAGCACCTGAAGTTAATGCACTTTTGATTAAGTGTCTAATGATGCACAAAAAAGTGTATTAGCCCACTTTATTGTATTGTGTAAACTTTTACGTCCAGTTTGGTGGTAATGCAAGTTCGCTGTGCAGGACATAACGTTATTTATTATTATCATGCAACAAGTGGTACATTATGCAATGTCTGCATGAGTGTGTGTGTGAGTGCATGCATCACATATATTAATAATCATGTATCTTTGCCTTATATAGAGTCCTAGTGATGAGTGATATCAATTTCTGTGCTTCTTTGCATTTATTTTTATTCATTTTATTATTACTATTACCATACAAATGGAGGTACGAGGTTCCAAGATGAAATAATATGCAAGGCATCTGTGGTATAAATGATGCATGGTGTGTGTGTGTGTACCATGAAATATATAAATCATTATTTGTGCTTCTATGGAGGGAGAGAGTTACGGAGCCCTAGCGAGGAGCGATATGAATTTCTGTGCTTTTTAAAAATATATATATAAATGCAATGCATTTTGTATTTCAATGCTCATGAACTTGCATCGTCATGACAAGTGTAGACATAAATCAGAATTTTATAGGTTTCAAATTTATGGAAATTAACGACTTAAAAGTCCAGGAAATGTAGTGCTTTTTTAATTCTTTTTTTTTTTTTATCAGATGGAAATTGGTCTCAGTGCATGCAATTTCTATACAATTTCTACTTATTGTAAATGTTTTATATTTATTGAAATACTAACTAATAAACCTAAACGAGGTGATAGTTGAGCAAACACTGACAGAAACTAATGCATAAATGTGATGTTTTACTTTTTCATATATATTATAATTTTTTGAATTAATGCTGATTCTTGCATCGAGTTGAGATGAGGCTCGTTTTCTTCTTAGCAGGCCGGTGGATTGTTGGCACATTCACTTGCAGTTGCACAGTAATGCCGTGGCTTTATGAAAATAATATTGCATAATGTTTCCTTTGTAGGTTGAAGGGAAAGCTGTGCTCATTACCGGCTGTGACACTGGATTTGGACTGGCTTTGGCCAAGCACTTTCACAAGCTTGGCTTCTCTGTGTTTGCAGGATGTCTGTTTAAGGTAATGGTTCAACTATTCCTGCAAAGAGCAACTCAGCTGAGCTAAACATATGCTGTTGGTTAAAGTCGAGGGAGCTATATATATGCAATATGTGATGCAATATATTTCACAAGATTCAGTTGGGCTTGTGTCAAACCTTTTCATAATTCTAGAAGTATGACCAAATAATCATATCACGGTTATGTATATATTATTATATAGTTCTCTGTGGCTGGAAATTCCATTTTAAAGTTGTACTATATTTTTTGCTAATACAGAATAAATTAATTGCTCAAATTAATATCAGTCAAGTCTACAGTGTAAATGTCTGTGTGTGCGGAGTCTGTGATGTTATGGCGGTTTACTCGGTGTGTTTTGTGTGTGGAATAAGGACGGAGAAGGTGCAAAGCAGCTGGAGAGCCTTCATTCAGAGAAGCTGAAGGTCGTGCAGCTGGACGTCTGCAGTGAGGAGCAGGTCTCTCAGGCGGTTCAGTTTGTGACCGCTAACCTGGACGACCCGGAGAAAGGTGAGGGATGTCTGGCTCATAGAGGATGGGGAGCTCATTCAGGAGGACCAGACCACCATGATGGAAAATGGGGACATTTATATCATATACTGTTAAATTGAGTCATATTTTGAATTTGCATTTTCATTTTTAAAGTTGTAGCTATTTAGTTTTGTGCTTTTGTCGTCTTCTATATAGCTTTAAATTTTCTACTAATCTTCTATATAGCTTCAGCAGATTTACATCTAACATTTATATGCACGCAAAATTAATAAGATAACGCCAATGTGATTTATTTATTCAGTAACATGTGAAACCATTTTTGTTTGTGTTTGTCATTTTTATTTAATTATTGAGCTTTATTTATTTATGCAGTTTTAGTTATAGTAATTTTAGAACTTCAACTCATTTTCAGCTAGTTGCCAAGGCAATATTTCAAATTTTTATGTTTTCTAAAATGCATTATTTTAGATTTATATTTGATTTCAGCTTCATTTCAGTTAATTAGGGGCCAAGCACCGAAGGGTTGAAACCGTTAGCGTTATTATTAAAAATTATTTTTACAGTCACTGTCAAATCTTTAATGGAAGGTGTTCTGGTGTGGCTGAAATTAAGGTGCCATTTATTTGCAAGTGACAAAAAAAAAAAAAAAAGGTAACACTTTATTGTGATAGTCCACTTTAGACATTCTACTAACAGTAAGTAACTTTGCAACTACATGTCAACTAGCAGTCATTAGAGTATTAGTAGACTGTCTGTTTAATATCTTCTAACACTTTATTTTGATGGGTCCACAACATACAACATACTGACTATTAGAAGTATATCTCAACTTATTCTACTAACCCTAAACCTACCCTAACAGTCTACTCTGAGAGTCAGCAGACATGTAGTTGCAAATTAATGAGAAGTAGTTGACATGTAGTTACAAAGTGACTTACAGTGAGTAGAATGTCTTAACGTGGACTATCAAAATAAAGTCTAACCCAAAAAATAAAACATTTTAACTTTCTCAAATGTGTTTTTCAATTTGTGAACACCTTTTTTTTTTTTTTTTTTTTTTACTTTTATATTTTTGAATGTTTATACAAAATTATATAAAGATGTAATGCTGTCAGCAGAATAAAATAATTAATCTAATGTTTTCCAACATCAGACAGTCTTTATGCAGTCTTACCGCAGAATGACATTGTATGATGTTAACATTTTTAAATGCATGCAAAACATTCATATCTTCACTTTGACATCTCTATTTTTTTTTTTTTTTTTTTTTATCGTCCTAAACATATTTATGACACTCGTGCAGTTGATAAATTGCTTCTTAGGAACGGTTTCCCCAGTGATCAAATTTATGGTGTTTGTTATTTTCCATTTGTGATTTTTAGCATGTAGATTTACTCGTACGGTTCCTGCAGGTGTGAACAGTGATGAACAATAATTAATCTGAAGGTCAGGTGGGCGTGGCTAGATTAAAGCTCATTTGTTTAGAGAGAATAATGACCCCGCCCCTGCTGTCAATCACTGTCACACCTCCATCACACAACAAACTAAACCACACCCACCAGATACAGCTGTATAGATTAATGATTGATCATCACCCTTTATACCTGCTATACACCATACGAGCAGATCTATGATCACAGATCAAACAGAAAATAACAAACTGCATACATTTCCTTAAAAATATGGCACACTGTAAAACAGTTGATTAGTTTAAAAAAACGCACTATTTACTGTCTTCAACTCAGAACTGAAGCTGTGTGATCCTTGTGGCATCTCCTTGATTTAAACACTTGAATGATGAAATAAATATCTAAACTGGAGCTTCTTATAAACTAATCACCTAAGAATCCCTTAGCTGTTGTGTGGAGTTTGGTACTGAATTTTAGAGGTTCAATAATAAACCCTAAATTCACGAAGATTTTGGGGGTCAGGGGTTTGCAAACTGGGGCTCAGGGACCTCATGAGGCCACAGGAGGGTGATAGGGAGTCAGATTTCCAAAAGTAAGTTTTTATGCAGTTTCAATATAATCCAGTATATTACTGCTGTAAGTAAATGGCTAGCAAAACAACAAAGTGCTAAACTATCTGCACTACTAACCAGTCTGTAATTCTGACAATACTGTAAATTAAAATAATACCTTATGCTGTATATAAAATATTACCAGTTTGCGATATAAAACAGCATAACAGACTTTTTTTGTACAGCTAAAATAACTGAAAGTGAATGGCACTAGATGTCTCACAGATTCAAGCTACAAATTGCCACCCCTGCTCTTTAAAAGGTGCCGTATATAATTTGTTTTACTGTACAAAAGCATAAAAAGACCATGTTTGCAGATATTTAGGAAACATGATAATACTTTAAGTTCACATACATTAGTTATTCACATTTGTCAATATTACATACTGCACCTTTAAAAATAAGTGGGGGGAAGATATTAGGTTTAGTAATTTCATATATTCATAGTGTGAATTTTATCAGGACGTCTGATCTGTAAGTTTAAGGGAGTTGGTGATTATATCTTGCAGGTCTGTGGGCTGTGGTCAACAATGCTGGTGTCTCCACATTCGGTGAGGTGGAGTTCACAACCATGGACACATACAAGCAAGTTTCAGGGGTCAACCTGTGGGGCACCATCAGAGTAACCAAAGCCTTCCTGCCTCTCATCCGCAGGGCTAAAGGTAAAATAATAACCACACACCAGAGGCGTTTCCTCCGAGGAGGCAAGGGAGGCAGTGTCTCCTCAAAAAATTGGATGAGAAAATAATCAGTTATGATTGGATGTGATTGGTTCCTGCAATAAATCCCGCCTCTTGTTTTCATGCGAGCTCTCGGCCTGAATGAAGAAAATGGAGTTATTGACTAATTATAAAGTAAGTAAACAACTCTCCAGCTTAGATACCACTGCTTTGTGTCACGTCAAAATAAAACTTGAAACGGTCTGAAATCGTGATGACTGCGTCAGTTCTGAGTGAACATTCAGTGTGATGAAATCAAAGATACATCTTCCTGTCTGTGGCAGTGTTTACATTGCTTTAATGACGATGATGACCCGAAAATAAGTTGACTATTAAAAAGAACAGCTGAACATCAGTTCACAAATAAACAATATTGGTAACATTTTACAATAAGGTGTCATTTAATATAACATGAACAAACAATCAACATTTATTACAGTATTAGCCTATTAATCTTTATATACGTTAGTTAATACAAATACAGCTCATTGTTAGTTCACAGTGCAAACTAATGTTAACAAACACAACTTTTGATTTTAATAATGCATTAGTAAATGTTGAAATTCATATTAAGATTAATAAATGCTGTAGAAGTAGGCTATTGTTTATTCTTAGTTCATGTTAACTAATGAAACATTATTGTTTCCAGAATATTGTTCAAATTGTTACTGTCTTTAGTTATTATTCTGGAATGAATATAACAATGCATAACACTATGAAATGTATAATTCGTATTAAAAAGATTAAATAAAATACAAAATATTAATTAAATACAAAATATGATTATATTTGTTCTTTTTTTATGTAATATTTATTTATCCAGGAAAATGTGACATTAAGTGTAACAGGGACCCACACACACATATATATATATTAAAATGAGGCAGTTTTAAACACCACCACATGCCACACACCTTCCGCCCAACACACTCCACAAAGTCCAAGTGTGTCTTTCTGATGTCGACCTACTTGGAGAATGTTGCAGGCCTTTTGGTTGTGATGAACTTTTGGGTTTGGATAATATGTCATTTGGCTGAGTTTAACTCAAAAGTTTATTTTGCAGACAGATGTTAATGTTTCTCTACAGTTTCCACTTCTGTTGGTCTTTCACCGAATTAAAGGATGTTTGGTGCTGAATGGATCAACGGTCAAAGCAAATGGACTTTGGAGTGTATTGCCTGACAAACACTTGTGATTTCAGTGTTTTCAGTTAAATATATATGTGTGTGTGTGTGTGTGTGTATATATTATGATAAAAATGTGTAAATATTAAATGTATATATTTAATAGATTTTTTCTCATCTTCAAAGGAATTTAATGGTTTACATATAGTAAAAGAGTAGCAAAATTTACACTCATTACAAAAAACTCTTATTTGATTTTACAAACTGTTAAAACTGTTTGTTCAACAGTTTTAAACTTTGTTTAATGTTATTTTTGAACCCCACTTGTATGTAATGTATAAATGAAAACACTACCTTTTAAAAGTTTGCAGTCAGATTTTTTATTTTTTTTTGTTACTGAAGATTTCTGTTTCAAATAAGGATGGTCTTTTGAACTTCCTATTAGTCAAAGAATCCTAAAAATAAAATCATGGTTTCCACAAAAAATATGAAGTGGCACACCTGTTTGTAACATTGATAATAATCAAATGTTTCTTGAGCAGCATGTTAGAACGATGCTGAAAATTCAGCTTTGCATCACAGGAATAAATTACATTTTAAAATATATACAAATAGAAAACAGTTGTTTTAATTTGTAATAATATTTGACTTTTTTGTGTTTTGGTCACAGGTCGCGTGGTGAACATCGCCAGCATGTACGGCAGAATGGGAAACGCTCTCCGGTCCCCTTACTGTGTATCCAAATACGGAGTGGAGGCTTTTTCTGACTGTCTCAGGTATGAAATGAAGGTTTGGGGCGTCAAAGTTTCCGTCGTTGAGCCTGGAAACTTTATCGTGGCCACGGGCATCCTGACACGTGACATAGTCACGACAACAGCAGAGAAGCTCTGGAAGGAGGCACCCCCCGGTGTCCTGGAGGACTATGGGAAAGCTCACTTCGAGCAGTACATGGCTCTCATGCGCTCCTACTGCAACAGCGGCCAGCGAGAGATCGAGCCGGTTTTAGACGACATCACAGATGCCATCACGTCCAAACGGCCGTACACACGGTACAACCCCATGGAGCCGCACTGGTGGATCCGCATGCAAATAATGACCCACCTTCCTGCGGCCATCTCAGACAGACTCTACTTCTAATGAGATGCCAACTTCCAATATATTCATCACAGGGTGAATCAATGAATTAATATATGCTATATCGAACGCAATCAAATTACTATCCAAACAAAGAATTAGCATACAATCTTAAATCTGAAAAAAAAATCTCACAAATCTCAAAGGAATATTCTAGATAGAATAAAGTAAAACTATGTGTGATACCACAGGAAATAAGACAAGTCAACATTATTTTGTCCAAAATATTCCCTTAAAGGGATGGTTCACCCAAAAATGAAAATGTGCTGTTCATTTCCTCGCCCTCAGGTCATCTAAGATGTTAGGTGACTATTTTTCTTGGTCCTTGGTGATTCATAAAATGCAAGTCACCAGCTGCTGTCACTTTGAGAGACAATTAATACCTGTGGCTCCTGATTTATATATTGATGTCTTACGAAGCAAAACAATCGATCTGTGCAAGAAACTGAACATTATTATTATTATTGTGTGTAATCCAGAGCCTCAGGCACTCTGGTCATGTTCAGTTTCTTGCACAGACTGATCGTTTCGCTTCAAAAGACTTCAGTATATATTGTCAGGAGCCACTTGTATTCATTTTGCGTCCCTTGATATGGTTTTTGTGACCGTCAAAGTACCGGTAGCTGTTGACTCGCATTATATGAATCACCAAGGACCACAGTTTCAGCTAAAAATCTAAAAAAACCCCCACAAAGGCCTGAAGGTAAATTCACAGCAAATTTTCATTTTTGGGGGAACTATACTTTTAAGTATGTATGCACTTTGATTCACTTTATCGTCTTTTAGGCTCATTAATGGTTAATTATTTTGGAAATGTCAACACTTAAGTATTTTGATTTGGTCATGCAGACATTTCCATAGAGCGATCACGAATCACCAGAGGCCTGAAGCCAAAAGCAGTGAAAAGCAGCATTATACGGCTCGTCCCGGCTGGCTGCTGATGTGGCAGATGTCTGAGTGTGGCTCTTTTCATTGAGAGGATGAAACCACAGATGAACAAAAGAGAGGACGCCTGTGGTCACTGCTTTCTGAGGAGAAACAATAAGATTGAGGGGCTGAAAGGGTCATAGGGTCAGCACATATACCCTTATGAGCATTCTCTTTATAAGCGTTTCTTTTAAGAATCTGAATGATTCAATTTTGAGGTATTATGGGATCACTTGCCATGAAACATTCTGAATGTTGAAGTTAACAATATATACATATGCGGCGGCCTAATTTGCATACTTCTATGCAATAAAAATATGTAATTTGCTTGATGGTATGTAGTAAGACTGGCTGTGTTTAAAATAGCACCCTAGCATACTATTCTTATTGTTGCTGCAGTATGTAGTATGTACTAGCATTCAAAAGTTTGGGGTCAGGGTGATTTTTTTTTTTTTTGAAAGGCCTAGGCTGCATTTAGTTGATCAAAAGTACAGTAATAATGTGAAATATTATTACAATTTAAAATACATTTTCTATGTGAATATATTTTTAAATGCATTTTTTACTAGGATGCAATGCTGAATAAAGAAATCATGCTAACGAGCTGATTTTGCTGCTCAAGACACATTTGTTAATGTCGAAACAGCTGCTTAATATTTTTGTGGAAGATACTTTTTCATGATACGTTGATGAATAGAAAGTAAAAATAATAATAATTTTGTAACATTATAAATGCAGTCACTGTTGGTCAATTTAATGTGTTGTTCTTAGTGAAAAAAATATTACTGACCCCAAACCTTTGAATGGCAGTATAGTTTGCACAGAATGCAGATTTTATGAATGAGAGCTTAGAGCGTGGACTTGTGTATCCCACAATTCAAAGCCTCTACATCAATTTATTACTTTTTATTATAACTTTTTTTTATTTTTTTTTATTTAAGGATAATACAATTAACTGCTGTGGCAGTTTCATCCTTGTATTGCTTGCTTTTTTTTAAATGATTCGTTCGAGAATAGTCACAAACCACTACTCTTTCTGTAGGGCAAGGGCTA
This sequence comes from Barbus barbus, assembly GCF_936440315.1. Lineage (NCBI taxonomy): Eukaryota > Metazoa > Chordata > Actinopteri > Cypriniformes > Cyprinidae > Barbus > Barbus barbus. The sequence continues at coordinate 3,322,977 of NC_136724.1, forward strand.
ATGGGGCATTATTAGCCTAAACACCACATATATAGTATGGCATTTGGAAACACTAGGATTTGGGATTCACTAATGCTGATTAACAAGCTATATACAGTAGGATGGATTGCATGGGTCAAGGAATGACATCAAATGTTGGCCACCAGAGGGAGCAGTTGAGTTGGCATCTGTAGCCATAAACCTCTTTCAAAAGAAAAAAACACTAAGTATTATCAAATAGTGTATTGAGTTATGTCTTTGCTCTCTCTACTCATGATGTAATTGCCTAATACGGACCAAGTGTTTGCATGGCTTTCTTGCTCGACTTCCTGTAAATGTGAAATCCAGTAAAGTATGTGAGTTTCTGGACATTCTACAAAACTAGTAGAGAAACTTTCATTACAGTTTGCCTTATATTCAGTATAACTTACTGCATGTTGCAACACGATAATACGGTACGCACAGCATACACATGTAATATTTTAGGGATTTTCACTGGCTTTGATTGCGAAATCATGGGGAGTTCATTTATGTATTTAGGGAACTATGCAGACGCAAGTAATTTAGCTGGTAATGGTCACACAGTGCTCCTCTTCTGTAACTGATGTTTCACATTGTTTCAGTATGAATATTGCCTGTTTTTTGTCTTAATTGTCTCATGCACAGCATGTGTAAAGTCATTATGATTCCCAGCAGGTCTTCATTAAATGCCAGCAATATCATTTCCATAGCAGTGGAACAGATAATCATGTAGGATAACTTTTTTCAAATGACATTTACTCATTAAGCCTTTATATATAGTTTTAACCTCTGAAATTTTGACACCACATTTATGCTCTGGATGACATTAAAGAGATGTAAAAATTGATTGATGTAGTTTATTTCTTCCTTTGTACAGTCTAAACTCTTCATGGAGACAGTGAGCATACAACTACATTTGATTTTCACAGCACCTCCAGGCCCTGTTACAGAAACGGTTCACTCATAGTTCAGACAAAATGAGGTTACTCAATAAAACTGGTCAATTCAGCGCACAACACCAACTATGCATGCTTTTCAGTAGAGGATCTAAGGGCCTGAATTCAGAATTCATTCGTTTGTAACAGAATTAAGTTTATAAAGGCAATGCTTTCTCAGCTTGAATAAAAATCCAAAGGGTAGATGGAGAAATTTACCTCCCAATATTCCAGGTTTCAGTAACGTTTGGAGATAAAATGTTGGCACTTGTACAAAAGTGATACAATGCTACATAATTAAAAGCATTGTCCAAATTTGGATGTCTAAACAACTCAAATCACTTAGCACCATGTTACCAGAGGAAAGAACAGAAAATCTATTTGGTCACAACTTGGAGAAAAAAAAGCTAATTAAGTCTATGAGTGATAACAACAGTACCTCTTTCAATTTCTAGGTACCTCATAAGCTGACCGGTATATCTAGCCGTCTACAGCACAGGTATACTCTTATATCCAGCACAAATACTAATAGGTAACCATGTTTGCTGGGCCTACTTACCTTAGTCAAGATGCAATATTTGACACCAATTAAAGATGTGAAACAACAAAGATTTAGTTTTGTTGCCAACTGAAGGGTGTCCCATCCTGCCCTTAGATCATTGGTTCCCAATCCTGGTCCTGGAAACCCCCAACACTGCACATTGTAGATGTCTCTCTACTGGGAGAACTGGGCCCTTCTGGAACAGGACTGAACACCCCTGGTATAACCCACTGAACTTAAATATGGCTTTTACTCCGACTAAGTTCTATATCAGGGGTTTCCAAACCTATTCCTGGAGGGCCACTGTCCTGCAGGGTTTAGTTGCAAGCTTCCAGTCTTAATTAAACACACTTCCAGGTCTTCAGACTCACTAGAAACGTCCAGACAAGTGTGTTGAAGCTGGTTGAAGCTAAATTCTGCAGGACGTTGACTCTCCAGGAGCAGGATTGGACACCCCTGGTCTATATGGTAAGGTCACTTAAGTCATGGTAAGTTCCACAATAGGGATATGTGTGTAATCAGAACATGGTCCGTGCACATCTGTCACTTATCAGGGGTGTATTATGCACATGCAAAGTGATACTCAAATGGCAGCGCGTGCATCTTATAATAGCATTTTGGTTCCAACAACTGAGATGAAGGCACATTTTACACGTCTTAAGATATTCCTCATCTAAAACAAGTGGATCTCAACTGGTTGACCAAAACCCAAAATTGGGTAGCACCTTTCACAGACAAGGAGTCACAAAGTGCTTTACAACAATATCAGTAAAACAAATCAAACATACATTCAATCAAAAATAAAATAAAAACAAAAATTAGAGACCGAATATCTTAATAACAGCCAAACTGTACTGTTAATTAAAAGGTTGTCCAAAGAGGTGCATCTTTAGGTGTCTTTTAAAAGAGTACAGACCCATTGTTCTAAGTTTTAGAGGGAGAGAGTTCCAGAGCCTTGGAGCCACAGCACAAAAAGCACAATCACCTTTTGTCTTAAGACGTGCTCTAGGAATAGTTAGAAGGTCCAGGTCAGAAGACCTTAAAGATATTTATCTCCTATATCGTATTTACTGGAGCTCTGTAATACACGTCTTTTTTTAATTTTTTTTAGAAAAAACGATTTTCATTCAAACAAGTCGACATAAACTACACATTCGTGTTAATCGATAAAATCGATTTATCGCCCAGCCCTAGTCTTGGTAGACGTTATCCAACAAGTATTTGTTGCTTGGCATTCCCTTAACCTCAAAAACCATTAACAAAACTACTCAAGGCAGTAGAAAATGTATACTTGTTTGGTAATGTTCAGTCACCACTTGGTCCTGAAGCAAAACCTGTTGAGAACCACTTGACACACGCTGAACCGATCTGAACTGGTCACATTGATAGAAATGACATTTCCACTTAATTCAAGATTAAATCACTCAAGCAAACTCTGCATGTCTCAGCACTTTTTTTTCCAACACTCCCCATTCCTCGACTCTTGCCCTAGTCCAGCTCCGAACAGCTGGAGAAGTAATTACGGTCGTAGTGATGGTCCCCTGGAGAAGAGCCCAGATCATCACCCTACTCATAAGTCTTCAGAAAAGAAACTTCCATGTTTTTCCAACTTGAAATCAGAGACGTGTCCAGGGATGTGTCTTTCCCATTCCCTGGTCCTCCAAACAAACTTATCTATGAAGTTTTACATACAAACATCTGATCCTCAATGGAACATCTCTTACCATTTATCATAGTATAAACTGTTGAAAACTAAAAGGAAGCAACACTGTGGATCTTGATCGCCAAGCGAAGTGGATCCTTCCTTGAAACCTGATCACACAATGCTGCCTTCATGCTGACACACTTTCATTCATCCTCTACACTACAATACATATGCTCATTTGAGAAAGTGAGCAACCAAATGAGTGCAAAGAAAAGGCAAACCCCTGATGAACCTTTAAACCAATCCACCACCATCGATAACTAAAACCATACCCATTGCATCAGTTGTAATGTGATTGCAGCCTTGATCATGAAAGACAGCTTTTATTAGTAAAACACTGAATCATAAAAGACCTATTCTGTATACCAATGTGGTTTAATCTTCTTTAATCTTCGGTCATGGCATTGCAATTCAGGCTCCAATGAAGATCTGAAAATCTTGCACAAACTCCCATATTCAAATAAATGTCTAGTAGAAGACGTTAATCACAGCTAAGCCCTTTGACAAAGAGGAGACTTCATATTTATGGCATGACATGTATTCTGACAGATCCACGATGTGTGGATCAATTTAGGACTAGCTGACAAACCACAATAATCGGCACCTTGATTGTCAGGGAGGCAGAACGTCTGAAACTTTACCCCTCATAAATACAGATGTCATCCTCAACAAGACCTCAAGCTTGTTTTAATGTTGGAAACATGCAGTTGCAAGACTATAGTTCAACATTAATCCCAAAAAGATTGTGCCTAATTCTGAATATTGGTTTTGGTCACTCACTTTTATTGTTGGAGCATTTTGCAGAAATATTGATTCCTAATAAATATAGCAGATTACGTCAATTTCAACAGTTCTGTGTGGTTCAGGCAATGCAGGCAGTAACAGACAGTATGTGAGACCTTTGAAACATGTTGAGCAAAGTTCTTCTGCAGTCAGGACATAAACAGCAGAAACTTGAAAGGACAGTTAAAAAATTGGCAGGGAAGTTAAAGAACAAATGAAAAATACATTTTTGAAATCAATGAAAAGAATATATATTAACAAAAGATGACATAGGTTGTAATTGTAATACATGTTGACATCAAAATACACTGCATCACCTATGGTCTAAACATACTGTATTTTGATACACTGGGCGTGTCCCTCAATGAAATTCGAGCAAGTTTCCGAGCGAATGAACGGGAGTCCATTGTCCGTCTCTCCCTGTACCTCCCATTCTTGGAATGCTTGATATTCCCAGTCTGTCTGTCTGTCTGGAAGTGTAGTCACTGTTAACTGGATGTTCTTTCTACTTGGATCAGGAGGCAGCCATAGCCTTGACCAGGTAGAGTTTGTCGCCCTGTTCGCTGGTGAAGATGGGCGCCTTTTTGTAGTGTTCCACCAACTCCTCCATTGAGTTAAACTTGCGTTGTCCGATGCAGTACAGGTTGTCCTTCAGTTGGACTTTGAAATGCTTGTTTTTGGACTGAGCTTTCAGCGATATTGAAAAGTCATTGGGCTATAAAAAGAAAACATAGGGAGAAAGGGAAAAATGCAAATTTAGACCAATTGCTGAAAGCAGGAATCTTAGCATATTTATCAGAATACAAGAAGGAATGTTTCTGTCTACTTACTGAGGACTCACTGTCCCGGATAAGAAAGTCTCCCTCTGTGCCCCTCTGGTTGAGTGCCACCTCTGCCTGATGACGCGTCACCTTCCCATAGTACCACTGCTTGCCAGCGAAGCGTCCACTGGATGAAGGCTCAATGTAGTCACAGTCAGGTGTGGGCGGCCCGGCCATGCTGGCTGAGTTGTGCGACTCCTGCAGTACAGTCACGTAGTTCTTCGGCACAAGTCCCATCTGCCCATCGGCTTTGCGACACTTCCACCACTCGGGGTCATTTTCTGGCTTCTCCACAACATCCATAACCTCCCCCTTCTCAAAGTTCAGCTCTTCATCGTTGCCTGAGCTGAACGGGTAGAGTGCCTGTACTGTGTGCAGCACTTGGTTGCCGTTCGCACTATGAACTACAGCAGCCAATTTCTCCGACAAGCCGGCAGAGTCGTTGCTCGCCGATCCGTCTGCATCCTCCGTCACGTAGTTGGATGGAAACCATCCCGAATGGCCGCTGTAGCTCCCCCTCCACCAGCCATCACTGCACTTCTCCATGACGATGACCCTTGTGCCCTTAACCAATGACAGTTCATCTTCCCGCTCGGCTGTGTAGCTGAATTTTACTAGTGCAGGAAGGTTTAGGTCATACAGACGTTCGCCATTGTCCGGGTAGTCAGAGTCCGCGTTGGAGGCCGTTTCACGCATGCCTGTCTTCCGTTTCACCTTGCCGATTCCTGCATACATAAAAGAAAGAACCACCATTCAGGTTTTCCCAAATACACAATCAGTGACCCTTCTTTGTGCTCAACTACTTTTACTTGTGGCACTGCAGATGAAAACTGCAGTCAGTGTGGAAAGCCAAGAAAATTGGCAATGCAAAGTTGAGAAGAGTTCAACTTCATTGAAACTAAAGCAATGTAGTAACTAGGGGACTGCAATGTTTCATTAAGTCCACCTTATTTGTTAACAAATCACCTTTTCAGAGAGCTTTTTGCTTCATTCTGGGATTGCCTTCTACAATAAGAATACATAAGATAGTGCCGATACAATTTAGAAAGTGGCCGATACAATGTACAAGGCAGCGTAATTTTGCTGCTCAACTTTCTGAACAGTCTTAGTTTCAAGGGGCAGTCATGGCCTAATGGTTATAGAGTCTGGTTTGTAATCTGAAGGTCCCTGGTTCGAGTCTTGGTAACAGCAGGAATTGTAGGTGGGGGGAGTGAATGAACAGCGCCGACTGAGGTACCCTTGAACAAGGTACCGAACCCCCAATTGCACCCTGGGTGCCGCAACAAAAATTGCTGCCCACTACTACAGTGTGTGCACTACTGTGTGGGTGCACTTGGACGGGTTAAATGCAAAGCACAAATTCAGAATATGGAACACAATACTTGGCCAAGTGTCACTTCACTCACTCACTCAGAGGCATACACCTGACACCTTCAAATGGTTTTGTATCAGTTTTTTATACTGAGAAAAAGCTTATGCAATATCTTTATGACTGCACTACTGTCCATTACAAAATAACAAATTTAACTAAAAGCATCTGTCAATGGAAAGCCTTGATAACATGAAAAATGTGTTGAGACAATCTCTTCAGGGGGTAATTTCATCACCCCACACCCTGCACTCATTCCATTCTTGTAGAAATTATCTGTGAAACCAAAGAGCATTGTATTTTGATACAGGCACCAACAGGCAGGGCACAAGTGAAAGGAGAACTTGTCCAAACACATGTTACAGTGCAGTCAGGCTTGTGTTTTCATACTGACAGGGGTTCACAGTAGCTATCAGCTCCCGCCTGCTTGAGCAATGTGACCTCTCTTAGTAAACACGGGCACCGGTCCAGTTTCAAAACCACCCAATTACAACCAACAAATCATGTTCTCACCACTTTTTAACACTCATAGATCATACGACAAGCTGTGTATTTTTGCCTTCCTCCTTCATCATGGAAATGATTCAATTATTCCCATGTGAACAAGCATGTAGGAGCAACAGAACAATTCTGCAAACAAAAAGAAATGCTTGATTTGACAATACAAAAAATATAGCCACCATGATACAAGGGTGCAATTTTAATTTAAGAAAGGTTCTTTATCATTTTCCACCTGTCTCGGACAGCTGTGTGGTCTAGCTCTGTTATTCAGAGAAAAGTACAATTAACTGCAAAGAGACACTGGAATGATTACCACACCCATCGTCCTCCTCCACGAGGAAGGAATGAGCGAGGGAGTGTTGGGTTAGGTTCATGGATACTGTTGGGGATTCTGGCTTGTCTGACCACATTAGGTCAAACCAAGTGGTCTGGTCTGGAGGATTAATGGAGAATATCTGACCCCGAGGCCTTTTGACCATGTTGGCGGGTTTGGCAAAGGTTTGTGTATAGTGTTACCGTGCAGGAATGTCCACTTGGCAGTGAAGTTTGTACCGGCCCAATTCAAAGGCCCAAGGACAGATAAACACTCTATAGTATCTCTGCTAAAAAAAAAAAAAAAAAAAACAGATTAAACTAGCCCAAGGTTGTTTGTTTGCTGGTCTAAGATGGTTTGCTCAAAGTAAGCCAACCCCCACTAAAACCATCAGACTAAACCATTCTCATAAGGGGAAACCAAACCACACCAAATTACTTTAGGCTGGTTTACCCTGTTTTCAACATGGAAGTAGGCAAACTCAGCCTTTATTTCAAATTAATATAGGCTACCTGTAGGCACTGTTCAAGAATAATACTTAACAGATGTGATTTAACAAAACTTGACACCCGAAAAGCAGGTGAAACCTTGGAACCACTCTTACCTAATCTAAAAGGAAATCACCCAATTTACTTTATGCTTACTCAGGGGTTAAAGGTTAACAGAGTGAGAACAAAGCTTTTCCAACGGCTCTTTCTGTTTGAGCGAGATGCTTATCACAGCTCGAGGCCAGAAGAATTCACTCTCTGCTTGCGGACACCTCTACTGACTGATTTGCATTACAAATGTATGAAATCTCAAACCAAGATGTATTTGCCTCTGGCCTCCAAGCTATGTCCGATTAAAGGGACTGACATTTGCATGGTCAATGTGAGCAGGAAGTGAATGTGAAGTGTACGAGCGATACTAACTGGAGCATTTAGTGCCCCATGCGTGAACGTGTTGGTGCATGTAACCGTGGGTGTGTGACTCTTCTGACAGCATGAGTTCAACTCGTCTACAAATTCAAAAGCCTTTTCTTAAGGGGACAGTTCACCCAAAAATGAAAATTCTGTTACAGTTTATTCACTCTCATGTCATTCCCTTCCTATGACCATTTCATTAGGTCAGCTAGTTGATGAGAACCAGATCAGTATGATTTATGACAGAATCATTCAGAAAGATTTTATAAACAGATGAACGGATTCATTAAAAAGATCCAAATAAAAAGTTTGCTATTTTCAGGAATCTCATCACACAAACCTATTGTATGGCTTTGTAAGACCAGCAATATAGTGGAAAAAGTTGTTTGGATGTGTTTTATTGTGTTTTTATAGTGTGTTTTTTTTGTGATTTGCATGGCGCTAGCAACGCCAAGGTCATGGGTTCGATTCCCAGGGAAAGCAAAAGCTGATAAAATGTAAAAACTGTAACTTGAATGCAATGTAAGTCGCTTTGGATAAAAGCGTCTGCTAAATGCATAAATGTAAATGTAGAACAATTCTTTATTTCTCCAGAAGAAAGTCATACAATTTGGAAAGACGTAAGGGTGAGTAAATTATAAAATGTTCACTTTCAAGTGATCTAATTCACTAATCTAATTCATGAAAAAAATAAGGAAAATTTGAATGAAGAAGTGTGAATAAATGCAAATCTGGATTTAAATGCCGGTTCAAATACACAAGGATTACGAAGGCAAATTTCAAGTTAACTGATAAGTAACTGATCTTGGGCGTGTGAATTTTCAGACCAGCGGTGGTGGTTTTCTTGAGCGTGATACGACTGATGTTGTTTCACGAGACAGGGAAAGTCTCTAGGGAGCTGACATGGGCACTTTACGCAAGTTTATTTTCAATTCTCTTAACTAACACTTCTAGACACTAACCAACCACATCAGCACAAACACACAATTTCGCAAACAGGTTGGCTCACACATGGCTGATGTATCCCACGTAAGTACATGTTTTTTTAACACTTGGAATTGTACTTTTAAAAACAGATCTGTGCATGTTGAAGATGATGTTAAAGATGCTTGTAAAAATTTGCCACCATAATGCAAAGAGGTTTTGGTCCACCCCAAGTCTGATATTCTAGTCTCTATGAGTCAACATTGTATTGAGGCATGTTGTGTTTCCTGAATACAGAATTAGGAATTTTCCTGGATTCCTATGGAGGTTGCTCAGGAAGGAAGCTGCACGCTTTTCATGGCCATAACTCAACATGTATATCCAATCTTGCTTTTAAATGTTGACTTTTAAATCAAGTTTGACCAAAAACTGTTTTTTGCAACTAACTGGCAACCATTGCAACTTGTAAAACCCAACAGAGTTGCATCTAAAGCTTCTATTCCACCCGCCCGGCGGCCCAACACTACATCCACTTCCCTTGCATTTTCAAGTCTTTCCTCTGAGTGCAGCATGAGCTGACTTAGATTAGTTGTTTCCTATGGTGAGTTCATCCTATTGTTCTCCAATATAAGGCTGAACTCCATTTAAAAACAACCTACGGCTATGAATAGGTGGATTTTATACTAGGTAAATAAATTACATGAAAGTGTGGCAAACAAACATAAACTAAGTCTTGTAAAAAAAAAAAATGGTGGTAGTACCATGGAAAATGTATTGTTTCAGATGGTTAATATTTAAATATACATAATGGTACTGAATGATGACCATATTCATACACCACGGTGTTTACAAGTAGCTTAAATGTACTTAATAAAGAATATTTGTCATGGTATGGTACACGTCCACATGACAGCTGATGTACAGTTGCCTACAAAAATCATGCAAGAATGAAAAAAAAACAAGTAGAGATAGTGTCATCTGAATTTTTTTAGATTTTTGCACAATGTGCCCAAGTGTATGAATGAAGGAGATGCAAGCAAAACTGTGAAAACAGGAAAGAAAAATCACTTGCACATCGAATGTAAAGCTGGGCTCAAAGCCGAGCGGAAAACAAGACATTCTTTTAACTCAAAAAAGACAAGACATCAAAAGGCCTCCAATGACAGTGACTGTAAACCACAGAGCCCTCTTCAACTGCTCAAGACTGTGTGCACATCACATGCTCGCTCGATGCACAAACTAATTAAAAACAATCTGCAATGAACAGACCTCGAAAATCATTTTAACGTCCCTAAATGAAACCCGCAAATGCTCAACATCAGCTTAAAAAACCTAATTCAAAGATAGATTCAGCAATAATAGGGCGAAATTCAAAGAAACACCAGGGTCATATTTCGTCCCAACAATAAACACAAATAAAAGATAATAATGGCTATTTAAGTTCAAGTTTGATGACATTAATATATATTTATTATTTATTTTATAATCAAAAAGCCAAACAAAATCTTATAGCTCATAACTGAAATTCTATAATACAGTCTAAAAATAATTAGAAATACAACATTAAAAACAAAAATTGATTGTTTCTTAGAAAAATGTATTGTTGCTTATTTATATTAATTTTGAGATATGCTAAATGTTTAACATCATATAAAATGTATTCATATATACATTTTCTATGATTTATTTGATTAATAATTCTACAAAATATAATTTATGTATGATTTTGAGGTGAAACAATCGGTGAGATTCGCCGTTATAAGCACTCATTTCTGGTGCAGGTACTCTGTTGACACGCTGGTATAAATAGCCTCTGTTGCACATCTGTGCTTGTTTGGCTAGCGCAGGCCCGTCGAGAGCTCCTCAGGGAGTCAAACGGGGGTCACAGCCTATCCATGTATGCAGCACCACCAGCCTGCTGTGTGTTTTAGTCAGGAACACTCCAGAAAACCATCAGCACTTCCTGTACACGTCTTGTGTGAGAGGACGCTAGCATCTGAATTAAAGCTGCGCGTTTGTCCCTCTCACAAAGCCACATTATCTGCTGGTGTTTTCCATCAGCTTTATAAGTGGCGGAGTGGGAAGTGGAAAAAAACAGACGGATGGGCTGACGCTGCAGTGAATCAACAATCCAGTTTCCTCACTTCCTCCCTCACAGGCTCCACAGATCTGAGGAGAAATCTGTCTCAAATTAGACCACTTCCGCTACGAGCGGAGGCTGAGCGACAAGAAAAGAGAGAAAGGGTGAGATGGAGTAGAAAAACTGGGCGAAAAGGATGCCAAAAGCTAAGACCACCTCTCAAGACGGGTTTCAATGATGAGCTTAATGAAAAGGAATCAAGGGACAGTTCATGCAAACATAAAAAAAAAAAACTAATTTTGTCACCAACTGTCGTTCAAACTCAAATCACTTTCTTCTGTAGAACACAAAAGCAGATATTCCTTTAAAGAAACATTTGTGTTGACATATTTAAATATGGCGCATTTAGGTTTATATGTCATCAAATGCCAAACATTGTTGATGGTCGCATGTCATGTGGCTAAATGCATGGAAGAATGAGAATTAAGAGTACCAGTTAACCACGAAGACTACAAGCGTATGAGCATGAACTAGGCACCAATAATCCATCTGACACAGCCATGTTATGGCTGATAATTGATTATACACTTTAAAAAATGCTGGGTTAAATACTAGCGATGCACAATATATCGGCCACCATATCGTTATCGAACCGATAAGAAAAATTGGCCGATATATAAAAGCAGATAAATAACGCATTAGATGCACTTCAGATGTGCACTGTTCGCCATGATGGTTTATAATTTCTTGAAATATTATTGGAATCACTTCGAACAGGAAAGTACAGTGAAGTGCAACATGTGCAGGGCAAGTCATATTATAATGAGAAAATTACTGTTAAATAATTAATGGAATCTTTGTGCGCCTGTGTTTTAACAAGTTGTTACGGGAAGAGCGCATTCACAACAGAGCTACTCATTCATGACTAGCAGCATTCGTGAAGTTATCTTGCATTTGCAGCCTTTTGTGCAATTGTAGGTTGTAATATTGTGTTTATTTTATGCATATATATCTGATTTATCTCATAGGCCTATAGAATTCATTTGCTTAAGCTAATAGAGCATTAATACAGTGCTTCAGTGATCATCTTTAGCTCAAACAACAGCGCACAACATTAATAACTATATGATTGGGATTATCATATATATAATATTATAATGAGAACATACTATCATAAAACGTTGTGAATTCTTTGATTTAATCTTTTTGGACATACAAGTTGTAATATTATGTTTAGTTTATGTTGTATAAATAGCTGATTAATCTCATAAATGATGCATTTCCTTGAGTTAAATAAGCTGCCAGCAAAGCACTTCAGTTTACCAGTGTTCATTCAGCTTTTCAGTTTCAGCGCATGCAGTTCGAACAGCAATGCACAACATTAATAACAATCATGAGAACACTATTACAATAAAACATTGTGAATTCTTTGGTTTAATTTGTCGTGTTACAGCGCGTTGTTGCGGGAGGAGCCAAGAGCACGTCACATCTTATTAGAAACAGTTGTCCATTATTTAAGCATTGTTTTATGTATGTGTAAGGCTGCTTTTTGTTTGATTTAGGTTGAAGTGTTTAATGGCTTTTAATGGTGAGACTTTTTTTGTAATCAGGCTCAAAAATTATATAAAAATTTGGATTTCGATTTATCGGCCAACATATCGGTTATCGGCTTTCATTTATAAAGAATTATCGGTATCGGGCAAAATTTTCATATCTGTGCATCCCTATTAAATACAACCCAGTGCTGGGTAAATATTGGACAGAACACATGCCGGGTTGTTTTCAACCAACAGTTGGGTTAAATGTTTTACCCAACCGCTGGGTTCGTCCATATTTTACCCAGCACTGGGTTGTATTTAACCCAGCATTTTTTAGAGTGTAAAATTCTGTACTATTCAGTCTAAATGAACTGGAAATAAAACCCGAAAACTGAACATTCAAAATACTACAAATGAATTTAGACATCAAAAATGTAAAATTTGCTAAAGATTACATTTAATAATGTTATTAAATTATTACTATAATTATAAATTAACTAAGTGCATGTTAGATGATTGTGAAGGTAATCTAAATGTAAAATAGAGAATATTAGCAATTAATCAACTAAATATTAAAAACGTTCAAAGTTTTGGGTTCAATAGGATTTAAGAAAATGTTTTGTTGTATGTTGCAGACACTTTGAATTGTTTAAAAGTGACATTTATAATGTAAATTCTAATACAAATAATCCTGTAAAAATGTATCACTGGTTTCACAAAAATATGAAGCAAAACAACAGTTTTGAACAATGCTAAGAAATCTTTCTTACTATATTAACATATTAGAAAGGAAATGTGACACTGAAGACTTAATGAAGCTAAAAATTTCATTAAAATTGAAAACAGCTATTTTAAATTGTAATAATGTAGCCTTGGTGAACAAAAGAGAATTCTTTCAAAAACATACCCATAAAAAACAACAACTTACCAGCCCCAAACTTTTAAGCGATATATTTTTTAAATATTTTATAGCTATAATAGTGATAACCAATATTGAGTCATATGGGTTTTGAAATACAATACGTTTTTGGGTGCACAGTCCCTTTAAGACCCTTATTTCTCAAGCACAATTACATACCGATACACTTCAAACACGACCGCATCGCGTCCTACGGTCCTTCTGCATCTTTTAATACATGATGGCAAGACCCTAAACTGTCATTACTACACAGCTACAGAAAGACACACATCAGTCCTGTCAGTGACTGCAGAAACTAATAACATATTCCACCAGCGGCTGTCCCAGAAGAGATACGAGCTTCATCAATCAGCTTCAGCGGTACGGATGACACAATGCTTTCAGTGTTTCACCGAGAGCTGACATCGGCCCACTGACACGAGGAAACCCCACGACAGCAGACCCTCAACACCCAAACTACAGAAACACATTGAAAAGGACTGGTGGGCTTCAGAACCAAACTTGATTAAAGGAGGCTTGAGCTGGGAGAGAAAATTCTGGTTGAGTGTAACAGGAGAGTTTAAGTGCACAAAGAAGTGTGGAAGTTCTTTACACTGCGTGCGTGCGTGCGTGTGTGTGTGTGTGTGTGTGTGTGTGTGCGTGTGTGTGTGTGTGTGTGTAGTGCAATTACAGGCCTTTCAGAGCACTGCCCGCCCAGCTGCTCGACTAACACACAAAGAACGAGGGAAAAAAAGGAGACTTTCTAAGCCAACTTGCCTGTTTGATCACATTTGGTTTCCAAACATTATTATTTTATTTTTTTTAAAGATTAATAGAAAAAGAGAGTAAAAATAGTGTGTGTGTGGTGGGGGTTACTGAAACTCCCACTCAGCTCAGAAGGGAAAAGCCTTTCAAACTTCCCTAATCTTTCAACCAAGAATGTCTCAATACAAACTCAATCCAAGCTAAAACTTTCAGCTCTGTCAGCTTTCTAGACTGACAATAGAGAATGAGGAGGAGAGAAAAGTGGCAAAACTCACGGAAGAAGTGTTTGAAGAGATTAGCCATATCCATTTTGGGCTATCCCAGCGCCTCGGCACTTCCCTCTGAAGCTGTGCAACTATTCCATGTGAAACACCCTCCTGCGAGTGAACCGGTCTCCGCCTGCACAACAATCGGCTGCCTGACCATGTGACCAGTGTGGACCAATCACAATCAATCCCTCCTTTAAAAGGACTAGTCTGCCCCCCATACACACATAGGTGACTAGCAGGAATCCCTGACTGCCAATATCAAGCTTTAACAAGCAAAACACAGCTTTTTATTCTGTTTTCATATTTTCTCAGCCTCGAATGATTGATATTCATTGACAGCAGCGAGTTTGCACACAACGAGCCATGAACACCCAGTCTGTTCATACTAAAACAAGAACATGTAACAAGTTTGGGCATGTTATTAATGTGGTATTATTTAAAGTACCATGAAAATACCAAGATGATTACCATATTTCTGTACAGCATACTAAAATGCTATTAGAATCAGAATCAGAATGAGCTTTATTGGCCAAGTATACATACAAGGAATTTGTTGTAGTGACAGAAGCTCCACAGTGCAACAGAGAGACAGCAACAGGACAGGACATAGATAATAAAAGAATAACATACAAATATTCAAATAGGCAATGTATGAAGCAGCAAAAACGCAATATATAATATAGACAACTATGTATGTACAGGTCAAGTATGTGCAAATTAGAAATGAGAAAATAAAAAGAAAATAAGTGAGTGTGGTGAATGGATAATGTATTATAGTTGTGTGTTCCACGTTTATTGTTGAGTGTTCATGAGATGGATTGCCTGAGGGAAGAAACTGTTCCTGTGTCTGGTCGTTCTGGTGCACAGAGCTCTGTAGCGTCGACCAGACGGTAACAGTTCAAAGAGGTTGTGTGCTGGATGTGAGGGGTCCAGAGTGATTTTACCAGCCCTTTTGCTCACTCTGGATAAGTACAGTTCTTGGAGAGTGGGGAGGGTTGTACCAATGATTTGTCAGGATAGGACAATATTTGGATAAAGATACAAATATTTGAAAATCTGGAATCTGAGGGTGTAAAAAAATTAATATTGAGAAAATTGCCTTTAAAGTTGTCCAAATTATGTCCTTAGCAATGCATATTACTAATCAAAAATTAAGTTTATACATTTATGATAGGACATTTTCAAAATATCTTCATGGAACATGATCTTTACTTAATATCCTGATGATTTTTGGCATAAAAGAAAAATCTATCATTTTGACCCATACAGCGTATTGTTGGCTATTGCTACAAATATACCCGTGCTACTTATGACTGCTTTTGTGCTCCAGGGTCACATATGGTCATCTTGTAGGAGGAGTGCAGATTATGTTACTACTTGGGCATTATATTTCAACGTAAAATATTAAAATAAATAAATAAACAAAATAAAAAAATGTCATCATTTACTCACCCTCATAAAGATGAAACGGTATGAAAATTGAATATCACAATTATAGTAACCAAAATTATAATTGTTATCAATATTATCACGATTCTATTCAAATGTGCTCAAAAAGTACTCATACATAGACTGAAATCATTTCACCTAGTTTCATGTTGAAAACCAACAAACAATAAATAAAATTAGCAGCATTCTGTTTGCATTAAAATTATGAATTATGGTCAGATTTTAAACAAGCAAAAATATATCCCTCATATACAGTGCCCTCCAAAAATATTGGAACAGTAAAGAGAAAATTGCTCTGTTGGCTGTGGAGTCAAGACATTTACAAATATGATTAAAGCATTAATATGAGACAAAACTACAGAATGTCACATTTTATTATTGGGTGATTCAACACATATATGTTTTAGCAGCTAAGAAGTTCAGCACTTTTAGAGTTTCATCCCTCTATCTGATATGAGCATAAGTATTGGAGCAGTTGCCTCTCAGGTCTTTCTAAGTGATCAGCTGTGTCCTGTTGCATTAATTCTTCAGATATTAAAAGCAGGGAATGTGTCGTATCAGTTATATCCATTACTTCTATATTCTGAATCTTGCATTCGATGATGACACACACAAACCAGGATGGAGATGAGGGAGCTGACTTTGAGAGAAAAGCAAGTGATTTGGATGCTAAAAGAAAAGAGGAAGTCAATTAGAGCTCCAGCAAAAACAAACGACATGGAGAAATCAAGAGTTTATAAACCACCAGCGACACCAGCAACCAACAACAACCTGATCGGCTGAGAAAACAACAGTAGTTGATGACAGACAAATCATAAAAGCTGTGAAAATGAATCCTAAAAGACGTGTCTGTAAAATCAGCAACAACTTCCAGAAAGCTGGGGTGATGCTCTGACAATCTACTGTCCTCAGGAGACTTTGACACAGAATTACAGATGCTACACAGCAAGATGCAAACCTCTGACCAGCACCAAACATAGAAAGACGAGATTGGAGTTTGCTAAAAAAGCACAAAGGTGAGCCAGAAGAGTTTTGGAACTGTGTTTATGGACCGATGAGACAAAGATGAACCTTTATCTAAGTGATGGGAAAGCAAAAATGTGGAGAAAAAAACAGAACTGTAAATGATCCGAAGCATACAGCCTCATCTGTAAAGCATGGTGGAGGTGGTGTCATGGCATGGGCATGCATGGCTGCCTCTGGAACAGGCCCTCTCAACTTTACTGATGACTTAATGTATGATGACAGTAGCTGAATGAATTTGGAAGGGTACAAAACCATCTTGCCTACCAATATTCAAGAAAATGCCACCAGATTCATTGGGAAGTGCTTCATATTGCATCAGGACAATGACCCAAAACACCCTGCCAGTTCAGTCAAGGAATTTATAAGAGCAAAGAAATGGAAAGTCTTAGATTGCCCAAGTCAATCTCCAGATTTAAATCCGATTGAACATGAATTTCACCAGCTGAAGAGGAGAGTAAAGGCAGAAACTCCCCAAAACAAGCAACAATATGAATTGGCTGCATTAAATGCTGGGAAAAGTATTTCAAAGATGAGAGCAAGAGTCTGGTGATGTCTATGGGTCACAGACTCACTGCTGTGATTGTGCGCAAGGGATCTGCAACTAAATAATAGCTTTTAATCTTTTATATCTGCCTTATGTTCAACTGTCCCAATACTTATGCTCACATCAATGAGTGGGATGAACTCTAAAAGTGCTGTTCTTTTTATTTGGTAAAACATGTACTGTATGTGTTGAAACGGCTAATAATAAAATGTGACATTCTGTAGTTTTGTCTCATATTCATCTTTTAATCATATTTGTATATGTCTTTACTCCACACCCAACAGAGCAATTTTGTCTTTACTGTTCCAATAATTATAGAGGGCACTGACTGTACACATATCTGCAATCACTTGTGGATCAGAAACTCAAGTAACATATTTTGCTGGTTAGCTATATTTTAGAATTTCTAGAGTAATTCATCACCGAATGGATCACCTAAAACAATCTATTCCAGGAATCCTTCATGGGGTTTAGGGAGTTGCAATATGACAGAAAATCTGTGTACTGCACACGGTAGGGCAGGAAGGGCACCTAAAGGTGATGACTTATGCAAACACACGCACATAAACTTAAAACACAACAACAGACATATAAGAGAAAGCCTCAAGAACAGAGTCTGTGTGAACAAGCCATTTTCAAAACAGCCGCAAAAACAGCGATAGAGATGGCTATCAGCACGCACACAACTCTCACTGTACACCTCCAGGCTAAACACAAGAACCCGTTCCTGTTCCTGTGTACCAACAGCACAGAGCCAACCTCCAGCTAACCACCACAGAAATGCTTTGAGAGTACACCGATGTGAAGATTAGATTAAAGAGCAAACACGCGTCTCACAGATGTGTGCCTGCAGTTCCACCACGTCACATCAAATATTTACTAGCAGAGACTGTCGCTTTAAAAGGAGGAAAAATGTTCAAAACATAGACTTACAGATACGTATGTTTATTTGTTTGTATGGCACAAACTGTCTGACAACATGCATTAGGAAATTTAGGGGTTGTTTACACGACACTATTTTCAACTAAAAACTGAAAACTTTATGCATTTTGTCCATTTCTCATGACAATTGCATTTTGGGGACATGAAAACAGGTTTCAAAGTGCAAGTTTTTGAAGACAATACAATTATCGTCTCGTGTAAATTACAAAAATGTGAATTTGTGAAAAGTACATGCACATAGTGACATCGCCAGCTACTGGCCTGGCATGCATAATGCAACGTTTTTAGTCAGATCCATGTGAATGGGGATTGTTTTGACAACAAACTTTCAAGAATGCAAAGGAAAAAAACGTTTCTGTTTTGAGTAAAATCGTTGCTGCGTAAATGTATCCTCAGATATAGTGGGCTAGTTGTTTCTCAGTAACTTTAAAGGGGTCATATGCTATTTTAAAGATCATTATTTTGTTTATTCGGTGTAACAGAATATGTTGATATGCTTTAATGTTCAAAAAACAAATTTTTTTCAAATACTGTACATTATTGTAGTTCCTGAATGCCCCGTCTTTCTCAAACACTACTCAAAACACTACACTATGCTGCGCAAAACTCTGCATTTGAACAGTCATTAGCAAATACTTAAACTAATAACAAAACATACTTACAGTCGCTGATTCAGAAGCGCCAGATTGTCAGAGCAAAGTCGTAACTGACCCATTTTTTGGGGAAATAGCCTTCGTGCACAGCCAGCCTTGTACTCTCCTAGGTTCACAAAACTGTCGTCCATAAAATTCGTTGCACAAATTCGAACATTTGGGTTGTGCTGTTCTGTTCAAAACAAATCTGAACAATGGTTCCTAACTGCAACTATTTCCGGAAGGCCAAATAAAGTGCTTTTTCTTTCCCATAGAAACACACAGCGTCTCCCTGACATGGCTGCATCAACACTATGAAACCATGCCTTCTTTCTTTGCGTAAACATTTGGGTGGCATTACGCAAATATTTCCACATCGTGACGTAGACAAGTGGGGGCGTGTTTTAATGAGGCATTTTAGCCCGGTCTGGATCAGCCTTCTCTTTTAAAACAAGAAATCGCATCACATGACCCCTTTAAAGGGATAGGTTAATCCAAAAATGACTCACCCTCATGTCGTTCCAAACCATAAGACCTTCGTTCATCTCGGGGACACAAATTAAGATATTTTTGATGAAATCCAAGAG